>NC_142178.1:25942142-26256071 GCF_026936395.1 Plectropomus leopardus
CTTAAATCGAAAGTTTTGGGTGAACTGCTCACAAATCATCACCACACCAAGTGCATAACCTGTGAAGAGGGGTCAGAACTAGTCATTTTCAGGGGCCATGAGTGAAAAAAAGAGAGCTGGGAAACACTGCAAGAGAAAATTATGGGGACATATGGATGCCCTCAAACCATGTCAGTTTTAGTGCCACAGTGTTAATCAATCTGTTGAGCAACACAGGCTGGCATTTACAGAATTTTAGGAGAAGGAGAAGGCCCTTTTTCACGTGTCTTCCTGCAGGTAAACAGGTGAGGTAAACAGAGGTGAAGACACAGCTTGCCCACATTCGAGTATTATTGCATTTGAAAGTTAATGAAGGACCTTTGAGCCATAGGAGCTCAAGCTACGCAAAGGTAACTGCTCGGGAAATGTTAGGTTAGATGAGATTCCTCTGCCAGACTAATCCATCCTGGAGCCTGAGAGCAGCACAGAGACGGAGAGAAAGAGAGAGAGCGAGAGAGAGAGAAAGAGCAGAATCTGCTGCAGAACAGCACAGCAGTGACACAGGGCAATTCTCTAGGGCCTTGCATTAGCGCGCTAAATTAAAGGGGGTATTAGATTAAATTGGCTCTCCGATTTCAGGGGTGTGAGTAAAATTCTGATTTGCATTTTCCACCGCTGCTTAAGATATAATTAGTTCAGGGTGATTCCCATGTGGAAAACACTGACAGCCAAATCTAACTGGCTGCCAGTAGCTTATCGTCTCTTCCAAGGCAAAAGGTACTCATGGCTCATGTCTGGTGTGTTTGTTTGTGAGCATGTGGTGTGAGTGTACATCTTTGTGTGCATATACCGTTCACATGTTGGTTTACAAACATGGGCTACAAATTCACCATCTAAACTTACTTCAGCACCTGACTCTTCACACCTCTCAATCAAATACCACTCAGCTATGAGCGACCATTAGCACCAGCACGAACAAGGTGAAAAAAAAAACACCACTCCCTGTGAATGTATGTATAAGTTTGTCAAAGCAAGAGAACAACTTCACACCTCTAAGATTCCTTTAAACTCAAAACCCATTTCCGCAGCAGAAGGTGCGCCTGTAATTACAGATGCAGAGTCAAAAATAACAATTACTGCTGGAGAAGTCCATAATATGAATTACTGAACTCAGTGAAGGAGCTTTTAAAAGCAAGTGTGGATTTGTTTGAGGGGTTTTCACACCCTTGGTAATTCTAACCGTCTTTGCAAATGGATGTTTTCCAAAAGTGCCTCTACCCATGCATTATGAATGAGAGGCCAGCTTCCTGGACACCTGTTTGGGGACACCTGTTAGTACACGATATGTGGAGTCAACATTAAACGAGCTTCCGATTATGGTTTTACATGTCCAACTCGTAACCCATCAGTGACCCCTTAATTTAACCTCTTAAACCCTGGTTTCCCAATAATTCACCTTTTAAGAAGAGTCAGAGATTTCCACACTGTATGAAAAGTCTTAGAAATATTCTGTGTCAGCTTCATCTAGTGTTGATTGATATGGAGAAAATCAAATATCTCAAGATTTTTTTATCAAAATACCTCAATGGCAATATTGCGGCTATATTGTATGGTTTACTGTTTTTGCCATCACTAAATATTTACACAATGAGATTTTTGATAAATAATAACTAGAATGTGGAAAAGATGACTAAGTGGGTAAATGCAATTAATATAAAAATCTGATACGTTCAGATTATTATAACACAAACCAGAAAAAGACAAAACTTATGATTTCACAATATCCAAAATATAAGACGATATCTGGTCTCATATCATGATATTGGTTCAATATCGATAGATTGCCCAGTACCAGCTTGTGTCAACACATACATCAAACTAATGTACAAAATACTAAATAACATAACATTATGGTTTTTATGGCTGCACCAAATGGAAATAATCTAGATATCAAAAAATCTCTTCATGATCAAGTCATTTAATTTGTTGTTAAAAGTGTCCTAAAAGTTGAATTTTCCATAGCAACTGAAATATGGTGAATTTCCAGCTGGAACTGAATGTCACTTTGACGTTAGAAAGATGTTGGACTGTTACGCTCGAAAGACATTAAATGTTGGCTGAAATGAAAATAGAGTTGATGACATTCTAAATGTCTGACCATGTTTGAATTTCACGTTGCGTGGACGTTAACATACTGACTTTTTGCAGACGTTGGGTCTTTTTCTCAGTACCTCACGACTAAATGTTGTTGTTATTCTATGTTGGGATAACGTTGGCACGTGACTTTTGGAAGATGTTTGGTTACTTAACTTGTTTGTTGATGTTTGGTTATCTTTCTTATTTCAAGATGCAGGGACTGATTTCTGATTGATTTTATTATTTTGCAGTGTATAGCTAGATGTTTTTAACCAACATTTATCCTGATACACACTTTTGCAAACAGTGGGATCCTGTCTTTGAATTTTCCAATTTAGAACAAAAACTCTGTAGGTTTGAACAGTGCTGACCCATTGTTAGGGGTTAAAGAGGTAAAAAAAAAAACAGCTCTAAATGCCTCCATTTCTGTTTCAGTTGCAAATTGAAAAAGCTTTTGATGCCTGGGACTCCTGTCAAAATCATTAAAACTTACTAAGATTTTAATCAGGGATATTAGCTGTGAATGGCATGCTATCAAACCAGGATTGAACTGACAGAAATCCTCCATGTAGCAGTAGATTCTAGAGTACATGAGACAAATGATGAGAATCATATGAATAAATAATAATATGTTATGTCACATTGAGCTCGTCAACACTATGGGGTCAAGAACAATCTGCAGCATTTGCATTCAGGTACAAGCTCAGTCTACTCAGAATTGTTCCATAGAGAGCAGGCACAGGTGATATGTATACATTTTGAAACATAACAAAACACACCTAAATGAACTTTAAGATTTATCTGCAAAAATGAACATCCACCACAGAGTAAAACAAGAATCAGACAATCTGATGGCACAAACTAATAATGAACAGTGGAATCCATACATGGTGTTTTTCAATCAGTGGATTAGGTAATATTTTATAATTAACCTCTTTTTCCTCTCTATGTAATTACTTAATTAATGAGCAAATCATCAGGCCCTCAGGTTGCATTTGTTGGTGACTCATCCATACAAGCTCATGTTAAGTCAGTGAAGTTCAACCTCTCAGGGTAAAGAGAAACATATTTGCAACTTAACATTCATATTCTGCCTTTGATAACCAAATGTCAGCGACAAAATAAATCAATTAAAATGAACCTTTAAAAACAACGCTGCCCTCTGATTGTGTCCTAATGAAGCCTCTTGCTACTTGTCAATTAAGCCAGAGCTTAATATCTTTCCTAAGTGACAGAGTATTTTTCTGCCTCTGCATCTTTTTGATATGCACCATGCCCCAGATCGATCCATAATTGGCCATAATGACACAAAAATATCATATAAAATGATTTCATCTCACCCCTACTGTATATGCACAATCAATTCATACAGGATCAGTGGGAGAGGATCACTGTGGGTGTTTGACTCCCCTCCCCGCACAAAACTTGGGGTATGTTTTGAGAAACGCCATCAGCGGCCCTGCCATCACTCTCACCATCTCTTGGTGGTCGGAGGCTGAGGCTTTGTGGGATATTGATTCTCCCCATCCAGAGACGGTTTCCATAATTGGTTAAAATGACCGGGTGCAGAGAGGGATGGCTCTCTGCTGAAAACCATTTCCCAGCCCTGCTTGGAGCAGAGCCAAGCTCGGGGTTGTTCGGATGCGTTCCAGCCCCAGCCTGACTGGCAGCAATTAGGGGTGTCTGAGCCAAGCTCAGCTTGCGCTCCACACAAACACCCCTAATTACTGCCAATTAGGCTAGGCGGGTAGGCAGATTTGAGAAGCCGGGGGGATGTTCAGGCATGGGTGGGCATGGAAACAATTTTCAAGGGCTTAGAACGTGACTGGATGAAAAGGTTAATGCTTTGGAGTGCAAGGGGATAATAACAAAAGAAGGGGAAGCAGAGCCCCGGCTCTCACCTCCAGCGACGAGCCTGGCTTCTTCTTCAGCTCCTCGCATTTCCTAAATTTGCAGATCTGGTGGCCCGTTTTGCGGTTCCGACAACTGCTGCAGACACCACAGTTGATTAGCCGCCTGCAGGGTGCACAGACCCCACACCTTTTCCTTTTCTTCTTCGCTGGGTTTCCACTGGATACCGAGGAATTATTCTGTGGGCAGTCTGCCAGATTGGCAATTTGAAACGCACTGTCTGTAACGGCTGCTGAGGCTGCGGGGGAGTGAAGGGCTGTCATGACGATGACCCCGGGAGGTAATGAGATGCCCCCTAAAGCCGGGATAGCGGAAAAAGTTCCAACGCGTTCTGGGAGATTCATTATCTCTGCTTCAGCAGCGCCGCATTTCAGCTTGTTCATGCATTCTCCTGCTAAAGGTCTGCAGTGTTCGGGGGATAAGGTAGAGAGGAAATTATTATTTGCCATTTGCAGCGTCTCTGGCGGCACGCCAGGCTTCCCCGGCCTCTGGGAGTCATTTCTATGCATGCTGGTCCTATTAGGGTTTATTGCCGCTGATTTCCTTCCCCAGAGCATGGCGTTATCGCAGTTCCAAGGGGACATGCCAATTCTAGCACTGGGAAAAATGGGCGTTGTGATGCGGGCAATCTTAGCAGTCTGTGGAAATGCCCCATTGGTTTTATAAAAGTTTGCAAAAGACCTGTACCTTTCCATTTCTGCGTTATAATCCAAAAGCTGGCTTAATCCACCATCCTGAAGATTATCCTTTTGTAAGAGAGACACGTCTGCGTTCTGTCCGTTTTCAATGCAAAGCGCATTGTTTATGTTCGCCATGGCTCAGGAATGGTCGTCAATGTTCAGGAGAAGAGAGTGAGGTTACAGTGGCCTTTGTGGAACTGGAGCTGGTTACGAACAGTGTGTTACCATCCTGGTTTATCTTCTCCAGTGCTAAAAGTGAAAAAAACAAACAAACAAACAAACAAACAAACAACAGTTACACATAAAAGAGGCAAATGTTTTCATTCTAATCAGATTTCATTTCTCTGCTTCAACTTTTCTCTGAAGATAACAGCCAAACATTGGAAGAATCTTCTGGCACATTGTTTACGCCCTGCGTTTTCTAATGGAACTATCACAAATAGTCAGAACTGATCTTCATGTGGTGACAGTAACGTGATAGCTGTGACAGACCAACATGTCATTATTATAATGGGGTAAGAGAATTAGCACGCTTCAAAAAAGACGCCACACTTTCAGCAATTTCTTTTAGACGTCTTGTCAAAGTATTGTTACACATTTTGAAGAAAGTCCAATCAGCTACTTCACAGAATGAATAAATACATTTTAATACACAAGGGTGCGTTTCATCAGAACATAGAAATTGAATATTCAATCCAAAATATCACTATTTTGAAAAGTTAGCAGGAGAGCCCCACCAGGATTCAGATTATGACAGCAGCAGCTACAAACACAAAGATTTCCACCTCAGGCCTGCAATATAAGCTCTTAAAAATAATCTGCTTTGGGTGCCAAGAGGAATATAGTTAAATATTTTCACATTTTTCATCTAATCCAAATAGTCGAGGTGGCCTGTCCATGTAAACACAACTGTGTCCAGCCTCTTAAGAGCACCTGGCATTCATTCATGGCCAGCCTCGATTACATTTACTCAATGACAGCACAGATAGCCACTGGTGGATTTACATCCAGATCATGGACCAGACCAAATACAGTGTCAGCTGCCTCGGGATGTGTGTGTGTATAGGTGTACGTATGTGTGTGTGTGTGTGTGTGTGTGTGTGTGTGTGTGTGTGTGTGTGTGTGGTGGGGTGCTCCATTTCCTCTCTCTCTCTCCACCAGTCTGTCTGGATTTGGTTTCCACAGATAAAAGCCCATTAGACACATCTCCCCCTACTTCCATTACCTTTTTCTGGGCTTTCTCTCTTAATTGCCAAAGCTGATCCATTGCTGGAACACTAAAGCATTTCAAATCACTTCCATGGTGCTACCCAGCAGCTGTCTCGGAAAAAAAATGAATTATAAATACACACATGGAACTGGAGAGATTGTACTGGGTAGTATTATTAAAGTCCTCTGAATAGGGAAGTGCATCCTCCTCTAAACATGTTCCAGCAGGTAAATATTTGCCGTTAAGTGCAAGAATATTCAGAAAATATTGTCCCAGTGCCTTTAAGTGAAACAATTAAGTTGCATGCACTATTTCTTTTTAAACTATTGTTATTTTGTGCAACCAAGAGTCTTATCCGCCATCTAATTCCAGATCTGGAGGTTCAATGTCAACGTGGCATCCAAAACAACCCGCAGCCACCAGTAAACAAAACCCTCCTTGGCTTAATGATCAGCCCTCCTCAGGGTCATTATTACTTAATCAATTCACCCCTGGAGCGAAATACGCAGCCCAAAGGCAATCAAGTCACGGACATTGATTTTCAGCCTGTAAACAAAGTTTAGAGAGACAGAAATGTTCAATACTTGGAGCTGGAGAGAGAGAGAGGAGGGAGAGTGAGGAGAGAGAGAGAGAGAGAGAAAGGTGGAGAGTGCGAGATTGAAGAAAGAAAAGTAAAAAAAAAAAAAAAAGCCACGTCCGATGACGAACCATTGTGCCGCCGCTGCACCGCGATGCCATTAATTACACTCTGTGGTAGACATTCAGATCAAAGGTCATGCATAGATAATCCGAGGAGGGAAGCGCGCTGCAATAGTGCAAAAAAATAAAATAAAAACGAATCTGCCCGGCTCACTTTGCCGCCGCGCAAATCGGGACAGGAGAAAAAGGGGGGTAAGACGCATGCAAGTGCAAAAATATGGACGGACACAGTGTGAGAAAGAGAGAGAGAGAGAGGAAGAGAGCATCACCTACCAGGTTCCTGTTGAGAAGAGCTCCCCAAGATGCTACCAGCCTGCGACCGTGTAACGGCACATCACTGCGAAGCGGGGGGATAATAATGCAAAAAGATGCGCGAAGACGCACAGACAGACTGCCGGAGCAGAGCAGGGGCGAGTGTGTGTGTTCAGAGCGCTCAAAACAAAAGGACCATTTTTTATCGACTTTCTTGTCACGTTTAAAAAAAAGGTTGGAAAGTGCATAAATAAGCCAAAAGGTGTCGTAGGGGTAAAAAAAAGGCGAGGGGGGTAAATCGCAGAGGGGGTTAGGTGTTTCCTCTCCTCTTGATCCGGGGGCTGTATTGTGTGTCTGCCTGGTCTCTGTGCTCAGTCCGTGTCTCCTGTCGCTGTGTGTGGCTGATTGGTGCTGAGGTGAGGAAGCAGGGATGTGGACACCTACTGATCATTGGCTGGAAATTACTATAGAAACACTCGGGAGGTGGGAGGGATGGATGGCTCAGGGCGCCCTGTAGGGAGAAAAATATCTACGGGAAATATCTTACAACCTTATAGTGGCTTCTTTTTTTCCTCCAAAATGTTTTTATTTCCTTCATGACGAGGCATTTAGAGAGGATCGGGAGGGGGGTGGGGGGGGGGGTGGTCATTTGTCAGATGCGTCTTTTAATAAGGATTGGGGAAACTTGTCAAATTAATTTGAATGGAGCTGAGCTGTGATTAAGATAAAATGCCTCCGCCGGGTTGTTTCCACCTCCTCCACCCCCCTCCTCTCGCTCTCCGTCCAGCGACAGCCATAATTACTAAGACCTCCGGGATTCATCACCATTATAAATCCCGCCTGCTGGCCACCCATGCCTGCAGCTCCCACAGGCTGACAACACGGCCATGCATGGCACATTTATTCCCCCATGTGTGTGTGACACGGTGCGTTCACTCATGTTGAAACCTATAAACTCTGAGTTAAAATCAAATTATGACTCCAAGCTGCGTCCCGGATTATTTTTCCCCACATCAGCATTTATCTGTGAGCCTCAGGGTGGAGTTAAAAAAGAAAGTTAACATGGGACCGTCATCTCTGTGAGGCCAATTACCAAGTCATCACCCCTAAAAAAAACAGGTTTCAGTAGCCACTGCTTTTTAGAGAGAAATATCCACTGTTGTTAGGCACCATTATTACTTAATAACTACTTTATAACAGCAAGAGAAACATGAAAAATAGGTTTGATAAGGCAAGGCACACTTATTTACACACTTTACGCTTTAAACGCCTTTTTAGTGCTCTGAGCAAAGGCATAGGTTTTACGTCAAAAAAGGGGGTCCTCCATCATGACAAGTTGAGCATCACATGCCTAATTTCCCTTTTTACAGGTAAATTGTTATCCCCCAATTTGTGCCCTTTCTTTCTTCCTTCATTGGTACAAATGCACATGTTCTATATAAAGTTTTATCGGATGAATTTCTTCATGGTTAATTAATAATTTAGTATTGCTTTATAGATCAGCTTTAAACGAGAAAATCACATTTTGTGTTGCCTAATTGTTAAAAACCTCCACTGTCAGGGCTTAATTCTCTCTCTCAGGAATACGCGTAGTAACAATGAAGTTACTGATCTCAACTGAAAAGAAAACAGAAAGTTAAATAATACACAGAGCTAAAATACAACACAAAACAAAAGATACAAAATATA
This sequence comes from Plectropomus leopardus, assembly GCF_026936395.1. Taxonomy (NCBI): domain Eukaryota; kingdom Metazoa; phylum Chordata; class Actinopteri; order Perciformes; family Serranidae; genus Plectropomus; species Plectropomus leopardus. Next base: position 25,950,699 of record NC_142178.1, read on the forward strand.
TGATATAAAAATAAATGAATGATAATAGTAACTGGAACATATATGTTCATATGAAGAAATTCAACTGAATGCATAACTTTCAATTCATATTATATGATATACCAGTAAGAAATAAATTTAAAACAGAGGATTCATTTGGCCAACATAGGATCTGACGATGAACCATAAACAGATGCAGGTTAAATCTATTTGGCAATAATGCAGTTTAAAATTGTGGCAGTCCATTTATAAATGCTCGTGTGCTTCTCACTTTTTTATAACTCATCAGGTTTGCAGAAATGTTAAGAAGTCATTAAGTAAAGGTTCAAATCCATCAAGTCTGCAGCATAAAGTGTTAAACGTTGAGTGGAATTCCAGATTTCCTACAGCCAAAAAACACACATGGTCAGAAAGTTAAAAGTATTTGTAACAACTCAAAAGTTGTTTTAAATAATGGCTTATAACTTATTCTTAAAGATTTAGTATCTGATTTATTAAACATTAATAAAGTCAATAGTTGCATCTTAGAAATGTCTGTAATTAGAAAGTGGTAGCGCCTTTTTCATTTATTTTCAGTCATTATTATTCAGATTGAAAATAACAACATCATTTTTATTACTGACTAAATTGCAGGTTATTGTCTCTATTAGTTGTCAGAGGAGTCAAAATAGAACAAAAAGTTAATTACAAGATCCCAAATCCCTAAGCAGTGTCAAAATGAATGTGCAATTATGTGTTAATTACACCATGTTCACTTTTATTTCATAAAAAATCAAGAAATATTAATATTTGGGGCCAGAACACAAACTGAAACTTGTACACTTTTGCTTAAACACACCAAAATGCTTGATGATTAATTTTCTGTCTATGCACTAATCAATACATTTCTTTATCATTTCACGTGACATATCACTTAAAATGACATCATGCCACAGAGGAGTAAACAATCCTCGCATCCCCTCTACTTTCAGACAGGTTTAGGTGTAAACAAACTGACAGCTACACTGACACATTTCGAAGTCATACAGCCCCTCCAGGTGAGCTGTGTGACACAGGCCTATAGGCTGCTAAAGGCTACACTTTGATGAGTTTATTGAGAGCTGGCAATGGATAGGACAGAGAAAAAGCAAAGACTTAGCTACGCTAAATGTTTTTCAATTATTTGTAAATACCTGTTAAGATTTGACTTTGTTTTCAAATGACATTTGGTTCATTAGTTTTCCCTGAGATGTTGTTGACTCTAAGGAAGCTGAACTCATAAGAAATGATGTGGTTTCAAGTCTTGTTTTTGACACCTGTTCACGCCCAACGACTTGACTCAAAGACCATTGCCCTAAAACTTTGTCTTTTTCTTTCAACAGCTGTCAAACCATTACTCTTCAAGTGCTGACATTCGACGAACTTGGGCTTGGAGAGTGCAACAGATACTTGTCACTGAAGCCCCAAAGCAGCAGTGGTGAGTGTTAACAAAAATGGGGGGCTAAGTGTTTAACTATATGGTGACTGGCTGGTTGGATTTGGGTTTGCGGTGGTAAAAAACTGGATAAACAGTTGAGTCCAAGGGTTTTGTGGGAGGCGACACATAAAAAAAGGGGCCTTTCAGGGTCCTCTGCAAGGAAATTGTAAGCATCAAACACTTAATTTCCCGCCTTCTGTTGAATTTCCACCATTTTGTGCCTTTTCTTATTTAATTTAGGGTGTAAACTGTTTAAACTGTGGGGGGAAAATGCACATGTTCTAAATATTGAGGGTGGTGTGTTTCCTGGATTCCCCTGAAATCTATCCCCATGTTTGTATCTGTCAGCACTGAGCTGTGATTATTCCTTTCCTGGATGCAAAGACTTTATATTTCTGAACATTTTTACATCTTTAATGAAGAAATAAAATGCTTAATTTGCCAAGCACTGTTTACATTAATCAAGGTGAAGCTATGAGTCAAAGTACCAGCTCACCACCCTCAAATTTTTGCCAATTCTTTTGTGTTTGGGGCATTTAAACACTTTGGTCAGATGCATTTTGTTTTTTATTTTCATACTGCATCATGTTGTCATAAGTCTAAGATGCAGAAATCAAATAAGAGATAATTCCCATAAGCATCCTGTTCCATTTCTTTACAGACTGATCGCTTACAATATCAAAATATTTTGTAATCAGATTACTTGTGTACATAGCAACAAACCCTATGTAGCGTCTCTGTGTTCAACTGAGGATGAAAATATCTTCTGTATTTCATGCGGTCTATCTGCTTCTAACAAACACTACATGTGACCTTGGCCTTTTTCACCTGTTGTGCTCACAAACTCTTACTTTGAAACATATGTTTTTCATCATTTTCTACAGTCCTTTTGAAAAATATGAATCTTTCATTATCTGTCCAGTTGGTGTGAATGATTTCCTTGCTCGTGTTTTGATCATTTCTTAGTGATCCATCCTTTTGACACACAAAATGCACACTTGGAAAACTGCAAGGAGTTTATGAATGATTTTCTCTTGACTTTTTTTCCCAAAATAATGATGAATCAGGACTTTTGTTCTTGGACACAATTGACAGTTACATTACAAAAAGAAAGAAAAAAAGAATCATCCTTGAAGCGTTTTTTTTTGCCAGTATCAGACCCTGTGCATCTGTGAGGTGTGGAAGCTCCTCTGTCTGAAAATCATTTTATCTTCCGGGCGATAATAGCCCCCAGGGGAAATCTGCCTAGGTGGTCCTAACCTCTGTCTGCAGAGCAGCGGCAGTATGTGGGTCTCTAGCAGTGGGAGGCATGAACCCTCGTGGCAGGCCTTTGTTCCTGCCTGCGTGCTCTGGCGTCGCTCCCCGTGAGTCTACTCCTCCCCCCGTTTCCCTGGGCTTTCAACTGAACTCGAAGGAGTAATTAATAACCATGACCCCAGATTTAAACGTAGCTCGCATTTAGTCGATGGAAATAGAATCACAGAGCAGTGAAGTCATAAGACATGGGTGTTTGAGGGGTGATGGTGTGAATCCATTGATTCATCTGTCTCAATTTGATCCGAGCGCTGTGCTCACATCTGTCACGAGAAAGACAGTGAAGATATAAGGAGCATGGGCACATTCAGTCTGCTTCTTGTGAAACATTTATAAAAATGGTGAAATTTAGCTGCTAGTTTGACCAAAAGAATATATGAAATTAAAAAATATTAGGTGAAAAATACAAAGTGGAAATGGGATCAGCTTGCTTCCCCGTGTCTCCACCTGTTATTTGAAAAGCATGCTGTATTTTTTCCTGTTTGAAAGTGTTTGGAGGCCCCAGACACTTGCAGGATGTATAGATTTTTGTATGCAAGCAAAGAAAACAGAGCCACAGTTGTTTCCTCAGTGGAATTATGGAAAAAAAAAATGACCAGGAAAAGGGAGGAGCTCGACTGTGTCTCCTGGAGGTGTTTCTGATGGGCTCACACAGACTGTTATGGTAAACAGCATTCCTCTGAGGCCTTTAAAGCATGAAGAGAAAGACACAGACAGAAAGAGAGTGAAGAGAGAGGGAGAGAGAGACAGCGAGCAACTTGGGAAAATAAACAGTATGAGATTACGGGTTTGGCAGTGATGCGCCACAGTGCAGCAGCAACCTTGGCAGTATTTATTTAGAAACCTGCCTCATTTCCTCCTGCAGGCTATAATGTATGGTGCCCTCACCTCACACACATTAGCCTTTTGCTGTGATTTGATGTGTATCACCAGGTTTAGCGCTGTTTTCCTTGGATACAGTCGAGCGATCCCTCCTCCCTTCCCCATCGCCTGCTAATTGGAGTGTATAGAGCACCCTTAATTATCCAGTTAGTAGCTTTGCTGAAAGAAAGCCGACTCCTGGCACACAGTCTGGTGCAGATGACAGCACCTACACACAATCACTTCCACGGGAAAACCTCTAGTAACATGTAGATTGAAAGTGTCTGCATGTAGGCTGTGTGATTGAAAGTTCGCAGTCCTATTCTGTAGATGATTTCCAGTCTTTCTTCCGGTAGAAGGAACGACGCTAGAGATTTCTGGTTCTTTTTTTATTATTTATTTTAGCACATTGTGCACCAACAAATTCAAGACTTATATTCCCCCTTTGGATTCATCCATTACTCTATATGAGTGTGTTACAGAAATGATCTTTTTAGGTTTGTTTTCTTCAAGCTTGGACTCTCCAGCACTCTGAAAAAGCCCTCTGGAGCAGCTGGGGAAATAACAAATCAATTACATATTTATTTGAATGTGTTTAGCTCATTGATCAGCTGCCTTTATCTACAGAATACAGCCTTGGTGGAAGAAGCTTTCAGTTCAGGTTAAGTTAAGTAACAACACAACAATGTCAAACACTCTCAAATAAAAGCCCTGCCTTCAAAACTTTAGAAGTATTAGTAAAATAAAAAAACTTAAGTGTTTCAGGCGAAATATACTTAAATATGAAAAAATAAACTTGTGAGCATTATGTGTAGCATTATTGAATTGTCAATATATTAATACCTTAACGTTGCATTTATGTCTTGAAAGCAGATTGGAAAGAACACAAAAAACTCTAATTTCATTAACAAATTAAAAACCAGGTAACAGCAAAGTATAGCCCTTTATAAATCAGCAGAAGCTGTTTCATATGTGTAAATATTGGATTTTATATAGATGTTACTGGCCACCAGTTTGTTGACGCTCCCCATAGTTCTTTACATCAAGTGGGAGATATCATTGCTACAAGATACTGTATTCCCAGTGGCTCTGACTCATAATTTCACTTCAATTTTATTCAATTCCATTTTTTTTTTAAAGCCCATTATCACAAATCACAATACAACTATACAGTATGTATAGTCCACATGATCTGACTGCAGTATTTTACTGTGGTAGCTGGTTGAAGTGGAACTATTGTATACTATACTGTTTCATGTACTTGTTATGCTCTTGGGTAGTTAAATCTATAAGAATGCATGATATTGTAGTTAAGTTCATCACTTTTTCCATCATATAATCTGCAAAGTCAGTATAGTTGTTGAAAAACAGTGGTGTTTAAAGTGTACTATTCACTGCAAAGTAGTAGAAAATGGAAATGGAAGTACAAGTACCTCAAAACTGTATGTAAGTACAGTATTTGCATGTATCGTCAGCAGAAATAATCCTTAATGCTATAATACATGAACTTTTGTGTATTTTGCCTTATATGATGGACGTCATACAGATTTGCCGAGACATGTTTTGTATTTGTATGACATATTTTTCCACTACACATGTACTATGTGTCATGAACATAATATTGCTCATGAGCTAGTATTATACACACTGTATATATTATAAACACTGCCAACACACAAATGTGTATTATTTGTCAGACCACGTAGAGTTGTATCTTTCAAACAAAATATTAAGACCACAAAACCAAGGAAAAACAAATTATAGTTCTAGTATGTTTGTGAAGATTTATTTTTATATGTTTAAAAACAACTTTTACTTCCTCTTACTAAATTTTCACTACCCCCCAAAAAATATCATTTTGGATATGTAGTAATTATTTCGGATGATACTGCAGTTAGATTTAACAGCATGATAAAATATACTGCTACGTTTCAGCCTTGGGAAGATCTCGGTTGCGATCAGCCTTGTCAGAATGCAGCAAATATTTATTTAAACAGAAACGCCGGTGTGTTGAACATCCTGCTGTGTTACACAGGCACACTGCCATTTATTACGGCAGGGTTTAATTCACTTCAATTCAAAGGGGTTTTATTGGCATGGGAAACCATCCATTTTCGTTGCCAAAGAAACTGTGACATGAAAACAAAAATTGTATGTACAATAAGTAAAGATCTTATGGAATTCGCTTCATATACATGTAGCTGCTGATAGGGTAACACCTCTGACACACCCACCAAACAAGAGATCACTGTTGTCCGGCGTTTCAAGAAAACGCTCCGTTCAACAGGGAAACCACGTTCACGTGTCTGTCCTGATTGGCTGCTTCACAGACAGGATATAGGAGGAGTAGGGCTGCAGGTGACAAAGGTCATGGGCTGGAATTAAAAGCCACTGTACGGCCCACAATCAATATTTGCTCTGAACTGTCACAGGGCTGTCCTGCCACATGAATGTAAACACTCAGATAATAATGATGTCAGAAGGTATTAAACTGGCCAGAGACAATAAACAGGACTGTGTTGTAGTGGAAGAGTTAGGTGTCTATAAAACATTAAACCTGCTTTGTTGGAAATTAATGTCAAACAGTGTTTCATGTTGTCTTGTTCTGGAAGCTGTAATCCAACTCTCAGTGCAACCAATTGGTATCATTGAACACGACAAAAAGATTTCTTTGCCTCGTCAAGGGTTTTACAACCTTTTGTGTCCTGTGACCCTTTATTAGGTCCTAAAATTCTCATGTTTTTATTATGTGAATTTGAGTTTGGCGTGGGGTCGTGTTTTACCAAATCTTATGAGAAATTCTGATATTTTTCACACCTGATTGTTTTTTAAGTAATATGCGTTTACCATAAACTCATGGATGGATTACAGGATGGTAACAGGACATCAACCAGGGGCCTTAAGTGTCAGGGCCCCCCTGGATTTTTCTGCCAAAATGCCACCCCCCACCCACCCACTTAAAAGTACCTAAACCATGCACAAGATTATCTCAGAGACCCAAATTGACCCCAAAAAGACACAAAATTACATTTAAAAAACCAACAAAAAAGTGACAAAACCACCACAAAGTTTCTGTGTCTTGCCTCTATGTAGAAGAGGTGGTGGGCCCTTTTGCATGTCTGTGCCCAGGAGCCCCTTGTTTCAGTCCGCCCATGCACAAACTCATCAGGAGACCTCCCACAAGGTCTAGACCCCGAACTTTTCCTTCAGCTGTTGACCCAACGTTAAACAAATTTTTAAGGAAATCTGTAATTGTGGCTTCATACACTGAGGTACGTAGCTACCCACTTAAAAACAAATATTTTCAACAAACAAAAAAAGCCTTAAATTTATTAAACATCAATAAGTGATTCAACCTCGAGTGTCCCTCTTCATGAACCAGGATTGGGGACACTTTTGTTTTTGTGCTAATATGTGTAAACACACTTGCCATGCTCATCTGTCAGTAAGGGTGAGCAAACAGCCTCAGCAAACACAAACATCATGGAAGCACCCGGTTAAGTCCATAAGTCACATTCAGGATGTGACTCAGTTTTAAGTGGTTCACACCACATTGTGCTTGCACTCAGACTTGTCAGCCTTAGATGTTTACATGTGGATGTAACACCACCATAGAGCTGGTAATAAAACTGTTGAAATTTTGATTTGGATTTTGTTTTGTTGCTCTGTTTAGAGTTAAATGTCAATATATACCATCCCCAAAAATCTGATTGATTCCCATGAAGGTATTAACATGTTATCTGTATGTGGTGAGGTTATCTAGATAATGACATCTGATCACAAGACTTTTAATGTACACCTGGTATGATTAAGCCTTCTTGTTATCTCCATTCAGCCCTCATCATCAGAGTGTATCACAACTTGATATGCAGATGAAGTTAGCAGAGACTAATCAACAAACATGTCCCAGGTCAAGGAAAGTGATGCTGCTGCGCTGCATGGGCTCTAATTTATCTCCTTTGTTGAGCCTGGGCGGTTCTAAATCCTTGGCCCATGGATGTACTACTTGATTATGTTCTTGCTTGAGATAGCAGCAAACGGCTAAATTATGTAATCTTTCAACTTGTCAGGCAGGTTGTGGCCAAATTGTACAGGTTGCTGCTAAGATTGCATTGCATCTGATTGCATTCTGATTACAAAATGCTCTGTGTTCATTTACACCTTGCATTAAGATGCATTTTCCCTTATCTAGATGAGGTATCCAGATGCAGATCGTATGTTAACACCAGGTGTAAATGGGATAACTTACCTGTTTAAAAAATGTTTTGTTGTCTGCTATATGTATTTGGTCAGTTAATAGCTACAAAAACTAAAATGATTACCCTCAGAATGCCACATTTTTGCGTAATGTTTTTTACTCATAATAAAAAAAAAAAAGAAATGCTAAGACTTTCCGGACCCAAAGACTAAATAAAAGAATTGGGTACAGCTTGCAGGAACTAAAAAGTGCAGTTTCAACGTAATGTACAAATGTCACATATCCAAGGTTTGCAGAATTGTACAATGGCAACATTTATTCTTGCGATGGGGTTAGAGTTCTCAACAGGCTGAAAAAATTACAACCTGAAACAAACCAACCAATGTGAATTTAAGATTTAAGATCATCACATAAAATACTGGGTGGAGAACAATCCCCAAAAGGTGCACTAGTCAGCTTCAAACGCCAGGACACACTGGCTGTGTAGCAGTGCGAGCCATGCGCGTCTCCATCGGAAAATGGATTTGCTCTGTGGATCACCAAGTCTTTAACGCTGTATTTCTCCACCAGACAAACTCCCTGCTCCTCAATCAGTCAATCAATCAATATAGGCTAATACATATTGGATTTACATTAATAATAATAATAATAATAATAATAATGAAAATAAATAAAGCCCAGAGTGCTCACTTTTTTAATATAATTTATTTATTTATTTTAAATAGATTCATTTTTAAAACAATTGTACCCAAGCACTGCAGGATCTGGCCAATCAGTGCACATTTTCCGCCTAATCTCAGCCCTTTCTCAGCCCAATCTCAGCCCAAACCACCAGGCCTTCTGAGACCCGTTGGGACACGTCTTCCCGGGTTAAGACTGGGAACTCTAAATTAGGTTAAAAAGTGAAGCTAATGCAAAGTGCACTCTTCCTCATGGCCAGCAGGGGGAGACTCCACTTGTTGCAAAGGAAGTTAAATTGTATAGAAGTCTATAGGAAAATGACCCCGCTTCTCACATGATTTTTTTTCCATGATAAACACAGCAATATGTTTATTTTACAAATTATGGTCCCATTTAGAGTAAAATAGACAATTAAGCAGGGTATGCTTTAGGGTGTACATTGTGATTGTGTAGTCGCTACCGTGGCAGTGTCCTCGGGTTCTCAGTCAGACCCACCCATCATTCCTCCGCATCTTCCTCTTTGCATCCAAATAGGATCACCTCTGTCTCCAAAAACACCAAGATGGTAACAGCCAAAACACCAAACCCCAAAACTCTTACAGGCTTGTAGGTAAGATTTCTTACAACCTGCTGAGTTTGTATTTTCAACATTCTCAAACACACGGTCCTCAAACAGGGCTGTCCACGTATACATTAAAAGTCTGGATTAACTATATAGTTGTCATACTGAAGCAGTTGATAGAAGTTAGGGGTGCAGAGAAACAGGCATGAGGAGAGACATGACACACACTGACACACACAAACATCGACACAGTCAAACCCACTTATCACATTGATCATTTCATCAATATTAGGTGAAATGAATACAACTTTTTGTATTCTTTCACAGAACTGTCAACCAGAACTAGCCTCTATTTATCTGAGTGTTGACTCAACCTCTAAGCTGCAGCCTTGGCTTTGACAAAGTCCACAATGGCAGATGCTGAATCTGTCTCCCGCACAATAGCTGTGCAAAAACCAGTGTGGTAGAGCAAAAGAGTTTCGAACGACTATGCCTGTGAATGAACTCTGCGTTGCATTGACAAGAAGCATGACTCACAAAAGTATTTGTGACACTGTGTGCAGAAGTCAGTGTCTTTGATTGTGTTATTTGAAAGGGTCTGCGTACAAACAGCTGACTATCGATGTATTCGCAGGATGAGCTTTACTCTGACTGCGAGTATAGTGTCTATATTTACATGGTTCCAGTCAGGTGACATGACACTGTATGTTCTTTCTGAGCGATGCAAGATGCAGAGTAACTGAGGACTGAGCTCACTTATACATCTCATCTAAACTATCAAACCAACCCGCCTTCACTCCTAAACTGCCCAAATTTGGCATAATTTCTTGACTTTTTAGATGTACGTGCTTGACATTTTCATATGTCAAGTCTGTTTAATACATTCAGAAATGTGAAGAACTGACTAATGGGTCTCAGTTTGTGTCAGCCTCCTCAGCGTACACCAAAGGCAGCATACAGAATTTGTTCTCCTAGTTGCTTTATGTTTAGTTTTCCCAAAAGAATACCAGTCTACTTCTTGGTCTTGTACTTAGTTTATACAGTAAACTTTACTGTGTTTTTGCTTTTTTTTGTATTGAGTTTGTTTACTGTGTGACCTTGTTTAGGACGTTGTCAGCTTATATTTATGTTGCATTTTGATAGTCTAAAATGATGTGTTGCAAATAAACACAGGGAGAGTTTATAGGAAAAGAATGAATTTTAAGAATTTAGGTTTCATTAGACTGTGCTCAGGGTCTCATAGTCACTGATAAAATGTTGCTTGAACTTTTTTTTTTTTTTGGCCTCTTGATAACAAGTTGTACACACACTATAGACAAACTTTTTTATTTACACATCCAGCAGTTACAGACAGGGCTGCTGCTGGCCATTTAGGTGCCCTAAGTGCATGTGCTTTGTTGAAAAGCTCAGCAGAGGCGAAATATTGTATTAATAACTGTAATAATAACCTAAAAGCTTAAGTGCAATGCTCTGTGGGCTTGCGATGCTGCTGTGCTGTGTTCACTGAACCTAGCTGCAGTGCAGCTCAAACCCCATTGTGTCTGAAAGGGCCTCAACTGCGAGAGTTAATGCAATAAATATGATTATAGTTGATGATGACCATATTGTAATGGTTCCCCCTCTGACTTTCATGGGCTACGCAAGGCATGTGATGCGCATGTCCTAGCAGCAGCATTGGTTACAGAGCAACACAAGCAGCAGTCATTTGGAGTTGGTTTTTTTTGGCCACCTGGCATATGCAAATCCAATATTCTATTCAATTCAATTCAATTCAATTCAATTCAATTCAATTCAATTCAATTCAATTCAATTCAATTCAGTTCAATTCAGTTCAGTTAAGTTCAGTTCAGTTCAGAGTACATTATTTTCTGTGAAGAACTTCATGCTTGTGCTGAACAGGTAGTGTATAGTGGGTTTTTAGAGCTTAAAGCTGGAAACAGGTGCCTGCTGAAAACAATGATGGGAAAGAACCAAAGCAGTGAAGTAAGTTGGCAGCTGAAAATTGATTTAGGTGATAATTCACGGTAAGTTCATCACTATAAGCAACCACTTTTCACATTATCACATTTTCACACTATCATCTGACACATTGTTATTAAGAAAATAACCAGTTTAAAGTTGTTGTTTTTTTTTGTCACTATGTTTTTTCAAGGATGAAAAGTTGCTGGCAGTGCTATTCAGTATTTCACTGGAGAGATGGTTGCCATGAGCACTTAGCCAAGAATGCTCCGCATTATATACAACATGGTGTCAAAAATACGGTTCTTTATGCCTTACGTTGCTACATTTCCACACTTATCACCTGGAAAATATGCAGGCTGACCAACCATGCGGAGCACACCATGGTGAGATGAAACTGTAAAATATCCCTGGTCAAGCTCAGAGTTGAAATCCAGGTCAGACTCTGCTGCACTTGGTTTAAAAGTTCAGTGCTTACTCTGAGTTTGATGTCACCGGCCGTTCAAAATGTCATCACCTGTTTCTGAAGGCATTATATTGTGACAGTGGACTGGACATTTCCATGAATTATGTTTGTTGTGAAAAGGCTCCTACACTGGCCAGATGGACCTGAAAGAAAAAAAAAAACCTGCTGAAAAATATTCCCCTTTGTGTCACGCATGTGAAAGGTGTATTCATGTGTTTCCTCGAGCCCTGATGGATAAAAACACAGACCAGGCGTACTTTTACACTCGGTGTCAGTCATTCTGTGAGGCAGGAAAGCATAGAGGGAGGCATCTATAAAACAAACATGGTAGCAGCAGTGGAAGGGCAGAAGTGGCAGGATGGGAACTGCTGCCAGACACATTACAAGGAGCTCTAATGAGGGAGCCCACACTCTCATCCCCCCCGCCACCACAGAGGAACGCGAGGCGGGAATTAATTGTGAGGGCGATGATGGCGAGCGAGCTGAGGAGCAGGTCATTACTGCACGCCTCCTCCTGGAGCGCCGCGGGCAGAGCGTGGAACGCCACGCTACTTGCACAATTCCCATGATCCCTCAGGAGGGGGGGGGGGCAGATAGCAGGAGGGGGAATGAAGGGGAGAGAGAGAGGAATAGGAAAAGATAGTAGATGAGGATGCAGGCAGCTTCCTCTTTGTTGAAGGCAAAAAAAATAATAATAAAAAATGTATATTGATTATTATTTCAAATTTGCTGTATGTCTTATATTGTAGAATTCATTTTCTCTTCCCTTAATTACAAATGATAAACAAGTAAAAATGTAACAAAAAAGACATTTTATTGTTTCCCTGGGGTGCGTCTTCTTTCACATTTTGATTATTAGTAAATCATCCTCTGCGTGCTTGATCATCACTAGAATTAATTTGCAATATGTCATTGCAAGGTGGACACTGTAAAACACAACAAGAAAATTGCTCAATAATCCTGCGCAAAGAGTAATGACAAAAACTAACATGAAATCTGGAAGGAGAGCTGGAAAAAAAAACACAGCATCATATCAAGGTAATGATCAGATTTTGGGGGTGCTTCACTCTTCTAATCTGCACACGGTGTAATAACTGACTCTTTGTCATTTCTCTTTGTGTGGTTTGTCGCCCTTATGAAACCTGTGACATCAGACTGAATGTATTGGACACATTGCCCTCTAGTGGACATTTAAAGTATGTAGGTAATCAGCCACAGACCAAAGTGACTCACATCTACAATTTTTTTTATTGCTATCATCTTGCAGCATTTAAATTCAGCAGTGGATGCTAAATTAGATATATTAATATTAAATGATTTATAGCAAGAATCATATATGTCTGCATAGACATTCATTCATTAATGAACATCATTATTCCCATGTGAATGTGAGGTGCAGTGGCTGTGACATATAAATGTATTCATTACTCACAATAAAAGGTGAATCCAGGTAAAAGTCATTATCTATTATAGATTTCTCTCGTTAAATGTAATTTAATTTGATCACAAAACCGGAGATGTAAATAAAGTGCCACAGATGAGCTTTTTAAAACTTTAACACATCCAATTCTTGCAACTGGTGTCATTAGCTGCTGCTAAATTAAATTGTCTCCTTACACTTGGAAAATTCATTACGACTCAGTAATTAAATACAAAAACAGGAAAACAAGCAAACACTAACTGACTTTTCCCTGCATATAACCCCCTCCCTGTCCCCGATAACCGAGGAGCTTTTTTGCGTTATCTTAACTTATAACGAGAGAGCAGAGACACACCTCTTTGATGATGTATTTAACGACCCCATTCAGAGCTTTTCCTTTTTCACTACTTTCATGACTAGAAACCCTAATGAGACCATTGCTGTTGCCTTGGGGATGGCCAAGCCCATTGCATTAGCACATGAAATCATTTAGGCCATGTCTCCGGGAATAAAAATATCATTATGGTGAAGCTCTCTGTAAAAGTGAGCTGAAAGCCCCACTGCTCCCAAGTGTTTTTTTTTTTTTTTCCAAGATGAAGTATTCCACGCAGCAGAAAAGGGACACATTAAGGCTTGACTTATAAAGGGATGGATCACCCTAAAATCAAAATTAAATATTCCTCCTTTTACCGGTAGTGCTATTTATTAATCTAGATTGTTTTGGTTTGAGTCGCAGGGTGTTGGAGATATCAGCCGTAGAGATGTCTGCCTTCTCTGCAATATAGTGGACCGTGATGACACTCTGCTTGTGGTCCTCAAAGCGCCAAAAAAATGCATTTGAAAAACTCAACAGCAATGTCTCTTTTCAGAAATCATGACCCGGTTACATAAGATAATCCATAGATCTTGTTGTGAGCAGTTTTATGCAGCAACTATTTTCTTTCTTCTGAACTACATCTGCCAACTGGAAGTAGGTCTTGGCAATATAGAGAGAATTAAATAACACATTTTTTAACCAAATACATCTTTATCAACTATGCGACAATAATGTAGGGCTGACTACTGGGTCTTTCAAAAAGTATTTGCACAGATTTTTAAAATGATTTTTGAAATGTACTCAGTACTCAAGATCAGTTTGCATAGTGGTTTCCAACTGGTCTAGCCATACGTTAGATAACTAACCACAATTTTTCAAATTGCAAGAATAAACAGAAACAGAAAATAAGAGCTCTGTGCTGGAACTTCACTGTTACTTCAAAATAAAGTATATCTTTTACAAAATTGACCTGTTCAAGAGTCACAACAAATATAACTACAGTGTAGAGTTATGTGAAGCAAAAAAAAACATGAACTATAGAAAGAAGCAGGTTTGACAGTGTTCCTGTAGAAAAAGGGCTTTGCTTGTTACGTGACGTAAGCAGTAGGCGTTTTGTTAAAATCTGCCTGAGGGGACGCTCCCTATGTCCAATGTCTAACTTGTGTTATGATTCAGTGCCATTTCACTTGTATGACCTTATTTGATAACTAAGTGTGACAGTTTGGATTTGTATATTTGCTCAGAAGATGCTCTGTGCTTAGTCTCGTGGTGGCGCTTCACATTAACACTTTTAATAATGGCCACGATCTCTGTACACATGATGAGACGTACTGGATTTGAAAGAGTACATTCATTCTTCTGCTTCTCTCTCTTTAAAATGTGCCATATGAAATAACTTTTCTTATTTCTTCTACTGTCTCATCTCATCTCTCATGTGTTTGTGTTTGTATCTCACTCTCGGGAGACACAAGGCTGATCGTAATGCACAGATTTGATTGGCTGAATAGCATCATGTGAGATGACTTAACACATGCAATCGGTCTGTGGGTTTCCTGGTTGCTAAATCAGTGTGACAGTGCCGCTGGGGTTAAAATAGAAATGCTCTGTCAAAACTTAATAATTCTCAATAAATTATTCTTTAAAGGTCTGGGTCTGGGGCCCGGAGGATGGAGAGGGATGGCAGGTTAACAAGAAGGAGGCGTTATGGTCATTTTGCTAACAAGGAGGAGAGCGTCTCCCCTCAAATTGCCTACTAGATGGAGGTGAAATTAAAGATGAAGTCCATGTCATATTTCATTGTCCCTTATGTGATTCTTATTCGATGATTTCAGTGGACACGTCCTTAATTTCCTCTTGATGATTATAAAAAAGAACTGAGGTTGTGTTTTAAGGGAACCTTTTTTTGTGACAGATTTTGTCTGTATGGCTTTGGAGAGGAGACTAGTCATTTGTAAACTGTTATGTTATATAACAAAGTTTTTATCTGGTAAATATTTCACAAATGCAGTGTTTTTTTCAGTGTTTTATATGTGCTTGTAGGCTGGGCTCTGTTGTATATGTATGACACAGTCTGTAGACAGATGAGCAGTGAAGGGGCTAAGAGTAGTCAGTTCCGGTTTTGAACAGATGTAAATAACAAACAAAATGTGAAATCCCCTCTTTTATCTCAACCTGAAAAAAACAAGGGTCAAAGTGAAACTTGACTTGAAACCTACATTAATAAAAGTGAGAAATTCAGAAGAAATTCTGAAACCCCTTTATCCGATCATTTTTACACCTTATTTTTTGACCTCATTAATCTGATCTCGTCTTTTGGTTAATCTGGACAACATTTTTTTATTCAGATTTCTCATTATGAGTTTTTACCAGTCTCACCAATCACATGACACAACCCTGACCTGAATACGGTTGATTGTGTTTACGGCTCAAATCCCCCGTTTGCTTGACCTCACTGTAACAGAGGTCTAGCTCACCCAGACTACGCTTTTATCACAACCACATCAGAGAACTACAAAGCATCACGGCTCTACAAACATTCAGCACTCGATAATCTATGAGTCATCTTGAACCTCTGCGGCTGCAGGATTGTGACTGAAGGTCAAAGGTTCGAGCGCATCACACAGATTCAAACATCCTTCCTGCTTGTTGCATCCTGCAGATTTGTACAGACACACCTGAGGGATTTATACACCCTGCACAGGATCTGCTTAAGAAAGAAAGAGAGAGATTTTAATCGTTTTTTTCATGCCGCTTGTGTGTGAACTTTTTTTTTAATTGAGTGGATATGTTGAGGGATGAAGGAGGGTTGGAGATTGAGGGGATGAACTGCTGGTCAAATGCAAATCATGGATGGGTTACGGCCAGAAGGGTTTGTAATGAGAAACTAAAGGACTGAAACTCAAACTGGGGCAAAATCTCAGTGGTACTGTAGTTTCATTAGCAGCACTTCATCTATTAAACCGAATATTTAACCATCTTGCTGGATCACATTTGTTTGTAGTCTCGAAAATATCCTTGTAAACCATTGTATCCCTTGTAAATCATGTTTAATTGCACAATATTTTAAAATCAGGTGCCCTAGTGTGCAATGAGACAGGTTTTGCATAATGTACGTCGTTCCCATGGTCATGAAATTCCTGGGAAAGTTATGATATTAGTAAGAACTGTTTTCCAGGCCTGAAAATGGTTTGGGATCAATACAACATTTTGGAAGAGTTTTGAGTATACATTGTTTGGCTTGTTGTTATAGCCTCATGCTGGGACATGACAGTGATCGACCTAAATGGTATCGATTATTTTTAGGTTCAGGGAAGGTCGCGAAACAATTTTTAGTCTATTAAGCAAACATTTGTTTAAGAAGAATTGAAAGCATATAAACATGCTAAAATTATAATCCAATCACAAGCTGTATGTGCCAGTCTGGTCTATTAACATTAGCAGCTTTTTGTGATGGGAATGTAGAATAAGCTCGTAAAATTATCCTATCCACAAATGCACGGGAAGTGCATGTTTAACGACGCAGTCTAGGCCTCATAGTGGCACGATATTTTAAATACATTTTTACACAGAATGAGGGCTGTGCATTTTGTGCATCACTTACGCTGAATTCATGTTTGAAAGAAATCTTTCACTGGTGGGTATTAATACATCTATCCTTTTTTCAACCTACTTTACTACGCCCACTGTCGCATGTTGAAAGTAGGCTGCTGGATTACAAGGCCTGATGATTGGCTGCCAGCCCTCTGCTAGCCAGCCCAATTGCAAGAGACTGCTGCTAGCAAGTGAGCCCACAATGGATGTATCCCATGGTCCTTCTCAGTGAAATATGACTGCTACAGTAGATTACAAAATTGTGACGTGGGTTGTTAAAGGGAAATACTGCAGATTTTAAACCCGTATTCAATGGA
Source organism: Plectropomus leopardus (assembly GCF_026936395.1). Taxonomy (NCBI): domain Eukaryota; kingdom Metazoa; phylum Chordata; class Actinopteri; order Perciformes; family Serranidae; genus Plectropomus; species Plectropomus leopardus. The sequence goes on from NC_142178.1 coordinate 25,967,819, forward strand.
CCCATTTCTGCACATGAGCGAGAAGCTCCCCGCTCACTGGCCAAAAAAATCTGCCGACCCCTGCTGGTGTATGAGCAGGGATCTTGAGGCAGGAGGGGAAAGCCAAATACTGCTAATCTGCATGCTGCCCACACTGCAGTGACACAGCTGGTTGAAAACATAGACTTTATAAAATGATGGATGTGGCCACCATGACGACTCCTGTTTCGAAGCCTTTGGTTCGGCATTTTGGTTGTCACCATCTTGGGATTTTTAGAGCCAGAAGTGACCAAAAAAAAATAAAAGAAGGTGTGTTGTGAGTTGTTGTGAGTTGTGGAGGAGCGAGGAGTGAATCTGACTTACAGGTCGTGGTAATGCCTAACAGATAGCATAACTTTTGGCATTATTAAAATGTAAATAGGTGAGTTGTGTAAAAATACCCCTCTCCCCATAGTTATTTTTGTTGTAAAATTGGGCATTTTAATATGAGGGTCTTTGGGGATTGACTGGCTTTTGGAGCCAGCCTCAAGTGGCTATTGGAGGACCTGCACTTTCACATCTGCTTCATTTTTTGAGCCCCAGTTGAAAATCGGCAAAGTTTGCCTTTAAGGGCTGTAACAACTTTAATTCAGCCGGTGACTGTTTGTAAAAAAGGATAAACATGGGAAGGGAAAAAACATATAAACAAGACACAGTACGTAAAGAAGGTAACATTAGAAACCCAACGTTGAAGGAGAGGAGGTAGAGTTTCTCAGGTTGTTTGCCAAAGGTGGTGTTCAAAGCCACTGATGAACTCAAGCTGTGCCGTTTCACAGGGTGCCCAGCATGCCACCGCGAGTATTACAGCCAATCACCAGGCTTTGACGTCTGGCAGCTTGTTTTTGTTGTGTGTATGTGGGCTTGGTTTCACCTAAAGTCGGTTGGAAAATTAATAGATGCACGAACAGGAGGAAAAATTGCAGTATTCCAAAGCATTATACGAACATGTGAATATTATTTTTAAAACAGATTTGAAAAAGATGTGAACCTTTTCCTTTAATACCTTAAAAAGACAAAATCTTTTAGCAATTGCCTTTTTAAAAACGTGTCTACTATAGTCTGTGCTGCAGACTACAGCACAGACTTTTTACGTCCTCTCCAGTCCCCTTTCATCCTTTCTTTGCTAAACCACAGACCTGCAACCAACATTACCGATTCACCAGCAATACCTGCAGCAGCACAAAACATGATAATTTATGTAAGTGCTTGTTTGTGTGTTTGTGAGTGGAGGGGGGGGGGTATCAGGGAGCGCTCGTGTTTGTGCGTAAATCATGTCTAACCATATGCTGCCTTCCTCCGCAGCACGCTCGCTGCTGAAATTGATCGTCAACCATCTCCTGCTCAAAACAGCGTGGGCAGAGGGAGAGCAAGGTCACAGCCAAGGACTTGCCACAATCAGTGATGGGCTGCGGAGGGGGGCTTATGTGTCACGGCACAGCTGTTACGCTACATACTCTGAGTCACAAGCACATCTTCGCTGCTGCAAAACATCACCTTAATTACCTTAATGCCAGACTGTCTCTCCCCGTCTGGATGAATTTGGCTCTGGATGCCTTAATCTGAGCCTTATCTCCACCATCCCCACACTGTTTTGGGAGTAAAATCATAGCTTTGGCTTTCTTATCTGTTTTTATTTCCTGTCAGGTTTAAGTGTTTTATGGTTCAGCAGTTCAGAGGAAGGGAGGTTTGTCTGGTGATAGACAACATGGCTGGGGGCAGTTGTTGCGCTGTGTGCCCGTCATGCTGAACCAAGCCCGGAGCAGGTGAAGGGATGATTTCATGTCTGTGCTATCTGGAAGGACCGTCTCAGCTGCCAATGCAAAGATAAGCACGGAGGATGCAGCAGCTGCTGCCGGGCAGCCTGTTGAGCTGCCTGCAACTGGTTGTGCATCATTCCAGGCTGACAAATAAGTTGAGCAACAATCTTGAGCGAGAGAATTGTTGTTTACCATCATATCTATAGAAGCCATGTAGTCTCTGAGCTCAGTGCAGAAGTTCAGTGCTTGCTTATTTTAAAAACAACAGTATTCCTGTGTGGGATCAACAATAAAACACTGGTAGGTGAGGGACATGGTTATACATTAAATATATATATATATATACATACAGGACAAATAGGAAGAAAAAAAAAAGTTGTCTCGGTAAAGTATTGGCCCACCACAAGCTCCTGGAAATTAGGGCTGTACGGAATAGTTCGAAGCTACAAAGCTTTGTAACACTGACAGTTGAAATCTCTCTTTTTTGCATGTATATTTATTCTGTTTAAACCTGGTATTGCTGCACAGTTTGCCCTCACTTAAGTTTTGCATTTACGTGGCGTTAGACTGCAGTAATGGTTACAATAACTAAGATTTCTTTTACTTTTTCTTTTTTCTAAAATTTAAGGTGCAGAGGGTCTATGAGAGCACAAATGTTTAGGTAGAATTGGTGAAAAGTGTTGGTTTCTTTGTGAATTCCACAACTGCTATGAGGTTTTAATGTGAGTGTGAAGGCTCATACTGCAACACGCAGTCTCTTTGAAAAGGAGGATCAGATGCATTGTAGGTCATCATGCTTCACCAGCAGGGGTCATCATCTGCTCCATGCCAAACACCAGAGCTTGTAGTTAACACACAGTGGGGCTTCAGTGCTTTAGCAGCGTGCAGTTTGTCAACTAGATAGGAATCTTGAACACTGTGGAAATTGTAATTATTCCTGTAAAAGTGTGTGACAGATCATTTCTGCTTTGACAAGCTGTTGTGAAATGCCAATTCACACAAGAAATCTTCTTTTCTTTTTTGTTTTAAGATGACTGTTGCAGACGACGCAGCTTCCACCTGCAACAAAGACAGAGACCAGCTCTCAGCAGAGACCCCAAACGCGTGGAGGCCAGGCGATGATTCCCCTCTGGGATGGAGAGCTGGAGAGGTGGGTGAGTGGCTTCTATCACACAGCTGGTAAAAAGGGCTTCCCCACTCTTACAGTAATAGAGGGCTGTGCCTACAGTGGCTTCAGCTGGGGGCGGTGTGTGAGGGGAGGATGGAAGCACCTGCAGCCTGAATGCGGGAACCGGCTCTTAAACCTCTCAGAAGCAGTTGGTCGCCACGGGAACAGCGGCAGGCCATGATTGGCCTTGTCCAACCCTGCTGTGCCCGGGGAGGAACTCTGTCAATTGTTAGATAACACACACACACACACACACACACACACACACACACACACACAGAAACACACACAGAGCAAAAAGGGAGGCATTGTGAAGTGGGACAAAATTCCTGCAGTTACAAATGTACAGGAAATGTGAAACAGCACAAAAATGTTCAACTTTGATGCCTTTTGGTGCTCAATAATATAAAATAACTGCTTTACAGTTACTCTCCCTCTTTCTCTAAAACCCCCATCCCCACCACCCTTTCCCAGGCCCCCTGCTGCGGCTTAAACAATTAGGCTATCTGAGACCCACACTAACGACTCTCCCTTGTCTTTTAAGATAACTGCAGGAGGAGGGGCAGCAGTGGGTGACATCTTGTTAGAGGGGGAATCCTGTGGTCAGTTGCTTGTGTATTGGCCCAGGCAGAGGATACCTGGTTATTACCCTACATAAAGAGCTCGTATGTGTGTGTTTAGATTGCCCCGGGTGAGGTGTGTGCTAATACCACTGGTGCTTGTAAGAAGTGCTGGTTTTCTCAGCTCTGCGATGAGCCCTAGTAGCTGTCGCACCTCAGATATCACCCTTTCCTCCCACTTTCAGAGCAACCTAAAGGAAGCTGTAAATCAACACTTTCATCACAAATCAGCCTCCACTTAGTCAAGTCTCCACCTTATTTAGGAGCAAATGAGTCTCACCAAATATAAAAAGTTTTCCAGGTGGCAAAGAGAGGTCACATCCACAGTAATGTGGGTAAATTCAAAAACAGTGTTAAAACTTCAAAGTCATTCAAAATTGGCATGTGCAAGCAACTTGAGTCAGATCAAATGAAAAAAATCACACATTTCCACATCCACATTAAAAAAAATAAAATTTTGTACAAAGGGTTTTAGAAAAAATCTGTTCGGTGTGGATGGAAGGCCACTATAAACAGATGCATTTTCAAATCTATATGAAAGTGTGGGCATGGCTTGAAGAAAATGCATCAAAACCAACCAAGAACAATCATACTTGTGTTACAGAGCTCTACTTGAAAACTGTTAAGACGAAACACCTTTGGGCTTTGGGCCTTTGGGATATTTTGGGCTATTTTGCCTCCATATGTCTTCTTACATTAGTAAAGAAAATGTCAAAAATACGCATTTGAGTGTTTATTTTAGTTAAGATTTATTTTCTTGAATTGTATGCAAAAAAGCACCTATTACTCAAATAATGCCTAATTTGCATATTTAAACATAGTATTTAAGAAAACTTGACATACAAAAAATAATTGGCTTAATGTAAGTATTTAACTGGGGAAGTTTCATGGTGATATCGTTTAGTTAATTTATCAAAATATTCACCTGTAGAGGTTTTTTTAGGGAAATTATAAAGGTCATTATCTCATGATTTTTTTCTACTCTTAGCCAAAAACCTCAACTTCCGTAGCACTAACAGACACCTATCTCTCCAGTTGAATTTTTATTGATATTGTTAAGGTTTTTTTCTGAGGGGTTTGTTTATGTGTTTTTCTTAGCCTGATTTATGTAAAATGTTATTCCTAAACACATGGCAAAAAACTTAGTTTTCTCTGGCTGTTGATAGTATTTTCTGATTCATGGAGTGAAAATAAGAGATATCCAAAATTCCCTCAGAAACAACCCTCAACTCTATTAATTTAATATAATTAGACAATTATTTTGAACCCGGTTTTATCCAGTGCAAATCAGAAGATTTTTAACTAGCACATAAAAAAAATTACAAAAATTATTGTCTTAATTTAAGTAATCAACTGGGGAAGTTTCATTGCGATATGTATAAATATATGCTAACATTTTTACACCTGTAGTAACTTCCCTGAAGAATAGTTGCGCCATTCATATTTTTGTAGGAAAAGGCGGTTGTTCCTTAAATATAGGCTACAATGTTGTGCTTAATTTATCTGAAAAATTAAAAGGTTCAAAGAACTTTTTGTTTTACAGTCGCACAGCTTTCTAGTCTTTTCTATAACTACCTCTAAGGTACCGTGAAATGTAGGAATTTCACATCCGTAAACTTTCTGACTTTAGTCAGTTGTCAGTTACAGTTTTTTACACTTCAAGTAGAACGTTGAAAAGAATGACTCATTTCACTCTGTGGTTTCATCCCCAGCTTGAGAATGTGAGCTCATGCTTTAACGCAGTTTTTCATGAAAGAGCCAACTGGGAGGAGGACTATAAACCACCAAGACCAGCAGCCCAGATCTTTGACCTGAGGACCAGGACCCCGGCTTTGTTTTGTTTGGCATAAATCAACAAGAGTGCTGAGCCCACAAGAAATACAGTCTCTAATGCTCATCGTCATCTTAAGGTGTGAAATCAGTCAAGTGACAAGTGTGCCTAAATTTCGATGACCCCGGGTCAGCATGAGGCCACAGCTCTGTGTTTACAGACGAGGTGACGGCACACCCCTCCAGCCCTTTGAAATGTGACAAGGTGAGGGGAATGACAAGATAATCTCTGATTTACGAGTTACAGTAGCTTTCGGGAAAGAGCTCTCCTGCTGCTTGACCGCTGGCAATACACACACCGAAAAGTCAATGCAGCTGTTTTAAGTTGCATGCAAAATAAGCACTGATAAATGCATTAACTGCGCTTTTGGAGGCTGCAAATCAAGTCCTGCCAATTTACAGAGTAAGAAATAAAGAAAAATGCACAAGCTCATTGCCTGATAAAAAACGACCTGCTTTTGAGCTCAAATGCAGCTAACTGAAGTTATAAATGTCTAATATGTACAATCCCAACCCTAAAATCTTAAATGTGTATTTTAAATGTTATCCAACCAGACAAGCAGACTGAGTGCACTTTTTTTTGTTTACAGCAGTGGCCTGAGGAAGCAGAGAGATGGAAGGAAGCTGACCAGTCCAAACAACCGCTGAAAGCCCTGCAGCACTGATCACTGGGACACTTCACTGGTGAGCCGGTACGTTTACTGCCTTGCTCAGGGGGCGCTTTGATGGCCGTAGATGAGACGGAGGGAAACAGGGGCTTTTCATTCATTCACTTCTACGATCTTCACAGCTCATCTGGGGATTTAAATTTTGTGGTCACAAGCTCCCTAACCATTAGCCGGGCTAGCCGCGGTTCACATTAGCTTAGTGTGTGCAAACAAGGATTAACAACAACAGACGAGTATAAACACGCCACTGTCAGCAGTGGAAACTCCAGAAATATCCAGTCAACATCTTATCACCCAGAAATAGAGCTGAGAGAGGACTTTCTGATATCAGCTCAGTTGTTATAACACCATACTGACTGTAATTTTGGGACTAACATTTTTTGCCTCACAAAACTGTAAAATGCTTAGTAAATGCTGCATACTGTAGTGCTCTATATCTCCTCCTTTGTGGTCGCTTTGAAGAGGAAATCAATGAGGACTTTTGCCCGCAGTGAGAATAGCACAATTTGTCCTAACTGCAACTCTGTAATGAGGACGTTTGCATTTGAGTAATTCAGCATCCACCTGAGTCATAAGCGTGCTATGTACAGAACGAAGAGATATCTGATGTAAAAGGCTCAATTTTGTCTTTACAGAAACTGCAGCTAGTGTGACTCCTCCTTCCCCTCTCTCTCTCTCTCTCTCTCTCTCTCTGCCTCTTCCCCTCCCCCAGTCTGTGTAAAAACAAATCTCCTTTTCTGCTGTGAGCCTGAAACTATTGAGTCAACAAATGTCACTGCAGCAAGGCAGGGGCTGCTGGGAAAGAGGAGGGGTCTCCCTTTAAGCCTGAACTGCAGCTAAAAGCAGATTATTTTCAGACAAGACCCACCTGTTAGTAAAGTAAAAAGAGGAATTGAATAGTAAAGAGGACAGGGGTGTAGATGACTGTTGAGTAAGGCATATATGTGGGGAAACCAAAAACATACTCAGATAAAAAAAAAATACTGTTATCTCCTAAAAACTATAGAAACTCTAAGGTTATCTTATGACCTTTAAATTAAAGATGCAAAGACAAACATTCTTGCACTCGTTGCAAACTCAACCTCAGCTCAGCACAAGGATGTAACGCAGAAACCCACATTAAAAACCACAGCATAAGTTTTAGTACTTTCCCCATTACAACACAGTTATGCTGGTGTTATTTTAACAACCTTGCATGGCCAAATTTGTCTTTTAAATTTCACTTTTGAAGTGCCTTTCTCCCTCACACTGCTCCCTCTATCTCTTTCAAGCCCACGTGGCCAGTGTCAACAGGAGGTGGGTCTTGGCAGACACATGAAGCAAAGTATGCTGCCTGTATGCAGGCTGGAGAGTTGTCTTACACTTGAAAAGTGAGCCGGCCGGCTGAGGTGTGCCAAAATAAGACACGGCCGTTGGAAAATGAGTGCATTGCTCAACAGCTTGGACTCCAAACTGGCTGATTGTTGCCGTAATGCTCTCAGAAAATGAGGGTTATTACACAACAAGGGGAAGTTCTGTAACCAATGACAGAGAAAGAAAGAAAATGAAAGAAGGAAGTCGAGATTGACGGGGTGAAAAAGGGAGGGAAAAACCCTGAGTCACTTGACTTCCTGTCTGAGAAAAAAGGAAGGGGGTGGAGGCATCTTGTGCTCTGCCACAGTCAGACAGTTGAGGCAATATTCAACGTAAAGTTCACTGTGGGTGGAGTCCTGTCCTGCTCACTGAATCCACTCCAGTGCTTTAGGGCAGCCATCATAGTGTTCACTATTGTGTGCGGCTGAGGGAAGAAGAAAAAAAAAGAGGAGGGAGCAGAGGAGGGAAAGAAAACCTGTCTCTTTGTGTAGGGAGGAGGCAGCAGGAAAGTGATTTTTGTGATTATTTGCCAGCAAAGCAAGGCTCTCCCCCCTCTGACCTGCAGCAACACCTTGTCTCCTCTGCTGCCTTTCCACCAGAGCCACATATGAGTTTGCTTCTCAGGCCGGCAAAACAGCGACACCCGGGCTTCTCCTGATGATGAGAGCCGACGTCAGACCGGTTTCCATGAATATTGATGTGGAGGATAGTCTGTTTCATAGAAGAACAGAAGGAGGCAAGATGGCTGCCCTTTAGGATTTGTTAAAGAGGAGATCCAGACGGTTTGTTGGAATTTCTACAAAGTGGAGGGACGTAAAAAGGAGGTGAGAATATGCTTAGTGTGTTAATCCTCTGCTTACCCTCTTCCCCTTTAACATGGAGAGTATTTTTGGTGGGTTTTTTGTATCAGGCGAGGTGTAGCAAATGTCCCCCACCGTAAAAGCAAGAGCCAACATAATAAGGAGGGGATATTAGATAAAGCTACTCCAACATGGCTGACGATTTTCTTTCTTTTTTTGCCAGCTGAATCTGAAAAACACACCTTCTTGTGTGTTTTCCTGTGTGTTATGGGCTCACTCCACATTCTTGGTGCTTTTGAATGCAGCACAGAAAATGGTGTACTTAGACTGCTTGTTCAGGAGTTTTTCTTTAAGCATAATTTAAATGCCTGTGTAATGCTCTCTTTCTTTTCTCAACATTTCAACCTTGCTATTTTAGTAGGGCACATATTTTTTTTAAAGGTGTGCTTAAGTGTGTGCTTTTGTGTGTGTTTTAAGAGGGGAAACATATTTTAAAAAAACATTTATGTGCTATTATTAGCTATTACAGAATGGTGATATTTTTATTACACATGTTTAGATGCAGGCAGTGTTACCCTCCCTGGAGCTTCACATTTTCATATCCACTACTGTGTATGTGTTTGTTTGTGCTGTTCAGTGTGTGTTTAGGAGAGTAAAAGTCCAACGTGAACGTGTCCAGTGCACATAGTGCGTGCACAGCAGTGGAGCTGGAATAGCTTCTGGCTTTGTGTATCTCTGTTAATCAGCTTTCATTGTTTTCACCACTGAATGACAAGCAGACACAAAGGCAAACCCCAAGGAGAAGCAAAAAGAGGAGAGAATGGAGTGTAGTGAAGACACACAAGGTCAGAAAGCTCTGAAGGAAATGAAACTCAATCCTACCGCACCATTAACTGGGGGAACAAGAATGGTTATTCTGAAGCAGGTTTTTTAAACTGGAGGCTAAACAAGAGCTTTTTGCCAAAAAGAAACATTCTGTTGCTGCGAGAAGTTCACTGAGCTTCTTCGAAAACTTGACCAAATCTGGTAGTTGACGGGTTTGTGTATTTTTACAGAAGCACAAGAAGTTAAAGGTCACAACTATCACACTGCTGTGTTCTTCTGGAACTATTGACAAATAGATTATTGACATTACAAAGAGGAATGTGTCTCTATGTCTGTATGTGTGGCTCTGTGTGTAATCTGCAATTATTTTTCAAAAGGGTTTGTGTAAAATAAAAGCATGTTGACCTAAAACTTGCACAGATAGAGAAGTAAACTACAGTAATGCAGTGATAGCAGTGAGGAAAGCACCTTCATACCCTGATAGTTTATGGGGTTTCTGTGAATATGCAAATTTTTTTATGTGTTATCTCAATTAGTAAACGACTAACGGGTTGTTAGTTGTTTTTTTCCCTAATTCACTAAGTGCTACTCTGAGATTAACATCTGAATGGCCCATTAGAATATAACTGATGTCCCTCAGGTTTGTGTATTGGGTTTGTGTATTCCACTCACTACAGTCGTAATGTAAGCACAGCATTGCCCTAGGTAAAAAGCAAAGTAAAGGCATGCCTGCAAGGTGGAGGATAATGACTGACCTTAAATTGGGCATTGTAACGCAGCAGTGGGGGCTGTCTGCAGGAGCAATCCAGGATTTCAGATTTCTGAACTTTTCGGAACTCAAAGCTGCAAGTGAAAACTGTGACATTTACATAACAGGACTACAGAGAAGGCGAAGAAGCAGCAAAGTCAAAATAAAGTCAGTTGCTTGTAAAATGTCAAGAAGACAATCACCAAGCTTTTGTGTTAACAGCTGTTAATAACAGACAAAGGGGAACATTATTCCATCACATTCAAACACTCCCCTTCCCCCTTCTGAATTAAGCATTTGTTTTAAAATGTTTGTTTACATGTCGCATTTCTGTGGTTGAGTATGCAGCCCCAACACTACAGTACACACTCTCTCACTGTCTAGTAAAAATGGTCCGCCTGTAGTGGACGAGAATCCCGTTTTGAGTTGTAGCAAGCTGTCAAGAAACTTTCAAACCAACAACGGTGGTGTACCCTGCTGATGCAATAGCATGGCTGTGTTTTGATATGGTGAGCATGTTCATTGACTGTGTAGTGTCAACACGAGCGCTTAAGTGAGGCTGTTCCTCATAGTGCTCATAAGGTATGTTGTGACTGCACGAGATCAGGTGATCCACGCTTTTGTGTGCGTCTGTGTTTGTGTGTGAGATTGTGCTTGTGTAGTGATCCCAAAGCCTGATTCATGATATTAAGAGTCTCATGTGAAAGACTTTCACCAGCTGAATTTATTTGATTTTACTTACCAAACCATAAAAATAAAAGTAGCATAATCTGAACAGCTCAAACTAGCCAACAAAAAGACTGTTGTGTAAACCCAGCAGCATTAAAAGCAGCATTACTAGTCAATGATAATGCAGAGAAATGTCTGCACCTCACTAATCAGAACGTGGTTGTGCGTCATTTCCAGCACAAAAAAGAACAGGTTGGAACATTTCGAGAATAGCAGGGTGTAGTTCTGCAGGAGCACATGGGATTCATATACATCTCTTTAGCCGTTAGCATGTCATCCTTTCTCTCTCCCCTTTCATGATAATGTATCTGTCCTATCAAAAAAAGGGAAAATCCCCCCAAAAGTTGGGAGTAGCTACTGGCAGTAGACTTTGGGGCACGGTGAATGAAATTACTTTTTCTCGATATATAACTACTCAATATATAACTCAATATATAACCCTAACTGATAATAAAACATTCTTTCATTCTGTCGTTACAGTTGACAAATGTATGTAAATTTACAGCTGTAGTCTTAGCAAGAGTGTCAATTCTCTATTGACCAATCAACCAACTACAATGTTTCTTGCTCCACCTTTTAGAATCAGATCAGTGTGCTTGGTACCTCAACAGAGGGGTGACGAAAAAATGGGACGTTATGGAAGTTTCTGCACTATCCAACTTTTGACAATAGAAACAGAAAAATAGCTGTTCCAATGAAACAATATTAACAGAACTGAACTTGGTGGAAATGAGGCTTATGTTGTGTGTCTAGCTGCAATTTCTGATTTCTTGTTTCATTCCTTACATTCCACACTTTATCCGCTGAACAGTTTGTATGGATTACATCTGGCCCAGTTCACTGCATGCTACTGAAAGTACAATATTAATGATTGTCACAGTGTGATTGTACAATTTGTTTGTTTCCCTTTGTGTTCAGTCTCACTGTGCACTGGATCTAGTGTTAATCCTGACCTGCATAACAATACCACATTCTAAAATTAAAGAGAAAAAAAAGCACATAATCTTACTGGATGTGTTTTCATGAGCCTCTGCACGGCTGCTGCTATATCAGCAGCTGAAAGGGCTCCAGAGCATTAATGGGCCTATGGGGCTGAGTGGGGGAAGGGCCAGATAGATCAATCACATGCACATAGCTTCTCTCATCTATCTACACCTACAGATAAAGCCGTGCAGTTGGATTGCTCCTCCGTCATGCCCGTAAGTCCCCTTTATGTCATTCCCAGGGCAAAGACAATATCACCTTTGGGAAGAATGTCCAGTTGCCATAGCGTTGCACAACAATGCCTTCCACTTACAATACCCAACCCCTTACCCAAGCCCTCACCTCTGACCCTGCTCTGTCCAGCCCACGCATCGAATTTCCAGCCACAGGCTGCAGCACAAATGACAGAGAAGCAGGCCCAGTGGCAGGTTAGACATTTTATATTGCACTACCTGCTGAACAGCCATGCTGGTCATAACTAGGACTGCTTTCCTGAGACAAAATGGCGAGATACTGAGTGTTAGTATTGATTTTTGCAATATTGATTTCCCTCTTGTCTGCGATTGGGGGTTGTTTTTCTATGGAGAGCAAGAGAGAAGCAGAAAACCACAATCAAGTGTTTCTGCAATGGAATCGAACTAGTCGCTCTTTTATGCAAATCTTTAAACAGCCACCAATAGTGCACAGCTGTGAACATTTTGCAGGACTTGCACGGTAAGGTTCAACATTGCTGTGGATTTTTGATAGAGAAGGTTTAACTGCATGCTATATGTCACTTAACTTAGCACGATATATGTATGGGGCTTACTGGATTCATGCTTTCGGTTCTGAAGCATGCTGAATGCGTCAACTGTCTTTTGACTTGTGAATCACTACTCTGTGGACTTAATGCAAAACATCATGTGTTGGGGAGAGTTATGTGGAAGTAAATGAAAAGAAAGTCTATTAACTGAAGCGAAATCACAAAAAAAAACATGTCAGTTATCAATAATTGTCACACCAGATCCACCCAAAACCCCAACGAAAATCTTGGCTCTACGTCCAATGAAGGCCTTGTGGTTTATTGGTCATCACTGGAATTTTGTAACAGTAATAATGTTTTTATGAGTCTCAGACTCAGAGAAACAAAAATGTTATCTGTAATTACCACTCCAGATGCCTTGTGAATCCTAACTCGATCTTTTTGCACGAGGGCCGTGCCTTGTTAGCCGGGCTGAGGCGTAATTATGGAGTGAGAGTGATAAGGCTCTGTTTGAGTGGCACGGGGCCGGAGGGAGTGTTGCTGGCCCTGTGAGCATGTATCGATGTCAGGGTTTACCTCAGGGGTGAGACAGCGAGGGCAGCGACTCAAAAGCTTCCTCCACGTGAGCACACGCACATGGCCGCTCTGTTTACAAACACTATCCTGGCATTCCGCACAGAGAGAGAGAGAGAGGCAAGTGAGATGTTACGTAACCACCCCAAAGCGAATAGCATCCCTTCCCGCCTCTCGCCGGGCCGCCTCTCCTACGCTTGGACAGTCTCTTTGAATGCAGTTTCCGCCGGTTCCGCTACAAAAAGTTAAGAATAAAAAAAGAAATTAAGAGACACAGTGACAGCAGCATCTGTGCTCGAGAATGTGGCGAGACTGAGAGCAGGCCTTTTTCTTATGGTGATGCCGCTGTCATAGCGCATAGCTGCTGTGCAGGTGAAGGCCTTGAATATGCCAGGTCAGGAGATTAAACTGGCTCTAAACTTTTCTGTCGAGACAGAAGATTTGATAAACTTCCCTTAAAGTTGATGCTTTGGCTCATGAAAACAAAATTGCAATAAAGTTTTAATGCAAAAACCCAACGCATATGCACAGACGCTGGCACATTTTACTCCACAGTGGTGCTATCATTGCACTGCACAGTTGTGTATAAATAATTTTTGTTAAGGAAACTTGGATCGAAGGATTCTATGAGTAAAAATAATCTTTTATGAATGAAAAGTAAAGTTTCTTAAAAAGAAGGTTAAAAAAGATGAACAGTCGTATACAAAAATGTTGGTGTTTCTGATTGGTGTGTGGAAGTGAAAGATGCCCCCTATATAACGGGCCTTGCTTTCAAACATAGGTATAGCAATGTGTGGAGAAGTCTCAAACCTGCGAACAGGCTGTCAATATGCCTTACAGATCTTGAAAAGTGACCAAAACTCCTGCGAGGATCTTGCCCTTAAGAAGACTCATGTCAAAATGCATCAAATCTGTGACAATGAGGGTCTTTGTCACAGGTCTAATCCTTAAAGGTTCATTCAGAGGAGATTCTTTTCATACATAGCTTGCATCTTCTGGTCAAACTGGCTTAATTGAAACGATATATGAAAAGAAATTTACATAGCTAATGCCCCTGTCTCATGATCTACAAAGCTCTGTCATGATAGCGCAATGGGATCCATGGCGATCTAAACAACTGCTTCTGATGGCTGTTAACCCCCTTCTAAAATGGCTGTCAGACATGGATGGTTTTGCTGCCAGGAGCTGTCATTGAAAAGGTTAGGCCCATGGCCCCCTGTTGTCTGCACAAGAAGTGCAAAGACAGACAGCTGGTCCTGAATGTCATTTAGGAGTGTAACCCTACCAAAGGCTCTGAATGACATCACTAACTACTTCTGAGGGCTTCGAGTGGCTCATGCTCAATATTAGGTTTCCTAAGTGGAATGCACGAGTGCAGCAGCTGGTGTCTTTCCGAGCCGTAGTGTTCAATGACAATCAGACTTGTTTGCGTCCATATATGTATTTATGTTGGGGGAGTTTCAAAGACTGATTTTAGCTGTGGGTCTTATATTTGTGACAGGTACAAACAGTGTCTGTGCAAAACATTTAGGTCAAAACTCCTAAATTTAAGCTTATATATAGAATGTCTTTAAAGGGACAGTTGATCCCAATTTTAAAAAGAATCCTACCTGTAGTGCTATTGATCAGTCTAGATCGGTGTGAGTTACCTTGTGTTGGGAGATGTCGGCCGTAGAGATGTCCACCTTTCGTGCCAATATAGTGGAACTAGATGGCAATCGGCTTGTGGTGCTCAAAGTGCCAAAAAGCACATTTGAAGAGCTCAACAGCAATGTCTTTTGTAAGAAATCATCGCCCGGTTACTCAAGGTAATCCACAGACCTTGTTTGGAGCAGTTACATGTAGGATCTATTTTCTTTTGACTGAACTACACCCATCAACTGTATCACTGTGCAGAAGAAGGCATGCATCTACTGTTAGCTCACCTGGCTATGCAGCTCAGCCGAGGAGGTCGCCATTAATGTTTACATCCTGCACTATGACAAGCACGGGCCTCTTATATATGAGCTTCTTTCTAGCCAATAATACGACTGGCGTGTGTAGTTCAAACGAAAAAAAATAGTTCCTGCATGAAACTGGTTACGATGAGGTTTTAAAGATTACCTTTAGTCATGATATTTGTGAAGAAACATTACAGTTGAGTTTTTCAAATATATTCTTTGATTTGTGCACCACAAGCCGAGCACCATCTATTTCAGCCTATTTCAGAAGGCAGACATCTCCATGGCTGATATCTTCAACACTCTGTAAGTCACATCAAAACAGCCTGGATTGACAAAGAGAAATACAGGTAAGCAGAAAAGTATATGTGGGGTGAACTGTTCCTTTAAGTGAACACCATAACAAATACACAGACCATGTTTAGGAACTCATTAGCTGCTGTTCAAAATTTCCTTCTGAATCGCTGAAGCGTTAGAAGTGAGGAGTTTATACATGCTTACACTGAAGCCATGAATCAGAGAAATTTTGCCTCTCTCAAGAAGGATTTGTGATTTCTGTTCAATGAGAGTCACGTGCCTCCCAGTCAGTGGAGGGAAAGAGGGAGCTTAGCAACAGTGGTTTAGGTCAGGCTGCTTAGAAACCAATGAGGGAAAGAAAATCACTACAGTCGCTTTCGAGATGACAAATGAGACACAGAGCAAATTTTTCTTATTCAAAGTTATTCTGGCCACTACTATAATGTATTTTTGTCGTCACATTTGATGAATAGAAGAAGAGAGAAAGTAGAGACTGCCCAAATTGCTTTGGTCTTTGCTCACAATAAACCACTATCTGAAGCTCAGTCTTCCATAAATCTGAAATCTATTGAGTCCATTTAGAATTCCTCCACTGCCATGTTGTGTGCCATGTTTTAATTTCCCTCCTATAATAATGTTTCCTTTTGCTGTGTTTACTGTTCACCTCCGCTTCCTGTTTAATTGGAAGCTGGTTTGGATTTGGATCATGCAAACAGAGAGGAAATATTTGCTAAATAAATGTGCCTGTGAGCTAATCACATGCCAAGACTGGCGGGCTAGAGGGTGAATTGAAGAAACATGGGAATCAGTGTTTGTTCATCACTTGGCTTTGTGTTTGAGTTTTCTGTCTCATGCCAGATTGTAGTGGATGCGAGAATGACAGAGGAGGAAAAGGTCAGCATAAAGTATTCCTTATTTTAGCTGAGAGCAGCTACAACATCTGTCTTGACATGGCTCTCAGAATATATGCTCAAGATAACAGAGGGAGCAGAGTATTTAAGATTTTAATTAGTGCACCATAATTCAGTGTTTCAGCTCTTAAAACATTTCTAAAATGCTATTTTAGAGGCATTGATCAGCACAAGTGCAAAATGTAAGCTTCTGAATATGTGGCACTATTGATTTACTGGCAGGATCAATGCATAAAGCACATGTGCACACCACGGTGAAGCAGCCTATTCTGCAGTCAGCCGTGCCGGGGTAATGTTTAGACCAGATGGGCTTTGGAGCGCTCATAAGATGGTCGCCATGGCTACCATGCACTCTGAAAGAAATTAACTTTGCTGTGCGCACAGTTCATCAAGTTAGTCAGATATATTGACTGTTGCATAGACAAAAGGGGTTAGAGGGGAAAGGAGACAGGCTGGTTGGGGGTTAGGTTGGTGGGGTTTGTGCGCTCAGAAGCCCGTTCCTTAATTAGAGCCTCTGTGTGATGCTGCTTGAAAGCACAGAAAAAAGGTTTAGACTCTGCGTGTAAGCTTTGCACGGAGTGCTTCCTAGTTAGGCAGGGTTATTGAGGTTGTGCTGATTAAACAGGAAAAATGAAGACTAACAGGTTTATGTTATGTTAAGCCAGACCTGGGCTAATGTTCAACTGCTGTCAGGATTTACCTCTTCTGTGAATCAGCCTACACTACACTTGCATGACATGCGTGTGAATGGTTCTGTGCAAAGGTACTGTTTCACAAAACTACTTGGAGGGAAGGCTGATGGTTTTTAGATTTGATCTATAACACTGTGGTCTGTTATCAGCAGTTTGGGGGGGGTTAAGTATGAGCCAAATTATCATATTGCTGTGTAAAAAAATGGATGTAAAAAGAAATATTTATTGTCAAGCAGATTTGAGCAGACTTAAAAATAAGATAAAATGCTAAGCAGTTTTCCCAGAATACCTGCTGAACAAGTTATATCAGAAGTGTACAGAGGTGGGGTTTATCCCAAGCAACAAAGGCTGAGTTATTCATACTCAGCCCTCTTTCATATTCACTGACTCATCAGTGACTATACCAAACCCTAACCTTAACCCCCATCCCAAAAGCAAACCCCCGACATTCAGCACTACAAACCTTGAAGCACTAAAACATGCAATATGCTCAAACTTATTCATATTCTTAACACACCAAAACATAAGTACAAATCTGTATCAACAACTGTTTATGTATTTAAAACAACTCTCAAGAGGAAGATCCTGAAGGAGGTTTGGAGCCACAATGGGGACTGTGTCAGGTTAAAACTGTCTGCAGTTAAACCAGTGTGGCCTCGCCCCTGAATAATAGACTTGACAAAACCAGTCCTTGCCTCGGGTCTTTAATGTGTTGTGACAAATCATGGACTCCTTTATACCTCAGACCTTGTGGGTCTTTTTGAGTAATTATATTTCATGTGTCTGTCCACTGCTTCCTGAGCTCCACGAAGACAATGCCCACTGAACCCTGTACAACATTATCAAACAATCTTGTATTAGTGTTGACATTGATCTTAATTATGGCTATGAGCCGTTGGCTTATTATTGTGGTGCCAGTTAATCTTTCTCCTCTCTCAGTTTATCTTTTTACCTTGAGGGATCTCTACCAGTTAACCAAATAAGAACTGCACGTCTTATTATTGTCGTGTTATACAAAGTATTATTATTTTTGTTTTGTCTTTGTCTCCATTTGTTAATGTGAGCTTCACTTTCCACTTCAGGTTGTTTTTTTAAGCTAAACTCTGTTGTTAAGTAGTTGTTGTTCAGTACTTAATGTATAGTGTTTACAGGAAATGGCACAAAGCCATAACTGAAACCTTAGGGTTGCAACAGTCCAATCCATATCTTATTAATCACCAATTTATCTACTCACAGCTAACCTAAAGGGAGAATACTTGAAACAGAATTGCAGTAGGTTCGGCTGCCCTTACGAGAAAGGTGAAATTAAACATTGACTGATATTCCTTAAAAGATGATGGGTTCTCTCACATAACAAAAACATTGTACACTAGGACCGAGGCTTTAGATTTACCCCAAAGCTGGTTGTGCACTCCTAACCCTAGCAATTATTATTTATGAGTTGTGCATATTTAATTAACAATCCCGAAAATTTCAGTCAAACTCACTTGCTTCGAATGTCAGCTCTTGAATAAATGGGCATTATCAGCTTCATAAATATGAGTTAGAATGATCCTGCTACACCAGCTAGTAGCTTCAGAATGCAGTTATCATCCTATTTAATGCCTGGACTTATTGTTATGCAGCAACGGAGGAATTCAGATGACATAACGTTAGCATTAGGAGCAAGAAAGTCCGCTTCAGGAAGGTCTAGGTGATGAACGGGTCAAACAAACACAGGACTTTCAACCAGGTGACTGGGGTTCATGTCTCATGTAAAACAAAAAGTCAATAAGTTATTTTAATAATGTGTGAGTAACAAACATACTTATCTTAAACCAAAACCATGTTCTTTTTCTAAATCTAAAATGTTGTATTGGTGCTGAAACCTAATGAAAGGGAAAGTTAAAACTAAGAAGACAGAAAATGTTGTCATTTTACATTTTTGCAAATCAAGAATATGTTACATTTGTGCATTTTATATGTATTATTTCAACATTTCTTAAGTGTCATTGTACATTACATTACTTTGTCATCAGGAGGTGGAGAGGATAGTGGATGGCATGTCACCTGCTAAGCTGCAGATCACTGTTCGAGATCAACAAACAACAAAAACAGCTGTCTTTTAGCCAGTCATAGCTGTTTTTCAGTGGCTTTTTAGCCACCAAAAAGGGGTGTTTTTTTAAACAGCCATCACTCTTTTTCCACCGGGATAGTGCCACATAAAGTGATCGCTGATTACTGAGATATTGCTGCTTTTCTAGCAGGGGTTGTGCCACCAAAACCAGGTATTTTATGTGTCATTTTTTTCCCAAACCTAACCACACGTTAACCATAGCATTGTTGGAACATGAAGTTGTAAAATTTCAACAGAAAGTTTACAATTAACTGCCTACAAACAAATGTGATGTAACTGTGGTTTGCAGAAACATACAATGCCAACATTTTTTTTTTTTGGCAATCAGGCATTTAATGGGATGATAATGGTGATCTGAACCTTGTCAGTGTATCAGGAGCTAACCCATCTCTGCGAGGCTGATAACAAAAATAATACCAGTCTAATAATCGAGATTTGAGATGAGTGCTCAAACTGATACTAACAGGACATTAGAACTTTTCTGCTGTCTTTGGTCTGCACTGTTAGGCACTGTTAATTTAAATAATGGGAAACAAATGAATTCAATACAAAAATGCTAAGTAATGTGGATTAATCTAATCAAATAATGCTTTAGTTTGAAAATACTTTATGTCACAATACAGTAAGAGAAGGAAATGAGACAAAAACTGTGGAGGCACAGAGGCTGCAGTGGGAATCTCCACAAGCCAGTAACATCTGTCTTGTATTACACATAAAGAACAATGTAGATTGTACAGATCCCTTCTTCTTAAGGAGGGGGAGGAGGCTCTCTAGGGAAGAAATTACAAACAGAAGTGTATATCCTCAGTGTTTCTGCTGTAATCCATCAATCTTCTCTGCAGATTTAAAACAGAAAATCAAGGTACTGAACAGCATCGTAATAGTGTATTTGTATTTACATGCACACGTCGCTAAAAACACTTTGGAAAAGATAGACAGCCAGATAATGGAAATATAACTGCTACATTGCATCCCACTGAAAGGTAAGGACATTTTCATGTCGTGTTTGATTGAAAGAGGGAGTCATTTGTTCATCGGCATTCAGTTTCTCCTCAACCTGCAGAGCTGCACTGTTTTTGGTCAACCATCAGGGGAGAGGGACGCATAAAAGGGGGAAGAAAAACAGAGATCTGTTGCTCCAGGCTGTCACGTGATGCAGCCATCATTACGTCACCATGTAGTGATTAGGCCACAGTCAGCTTCAACAGGAAACTGCACTGCTCTACCTGACAGAAAAACTAGACCTGAGGTTTTACAGTGCTCAGTCAGATTCCCTCCTCATGCAACGACCTGTGTGTGTTATTAATGGAAGCAACATGAGTCACATCACTAACTCAGAACCTCAAGCTTTTGCATTCCTGGTAATAACCTTCACATGTGTCTGTATCCCTTTGGTGACCAATTCAAAAGATCACTGCATCTTAATCTAGAACAGAAGCTGTACGTTCCTGAAACATGAGACAGATGGATCGACCAAAAGGGAAAGCTTTATATCAATAGAAGTTGCTGCACAACCATCTTAAATAATACTACACTTTAAATGGATAGTTAAGGGTTCTATGGGGTACTTATTCATAGTCAGTTTTTTACAAACAGTAGATATCTGTCGGCATGCCCACAATTGATGGTTTGTATAACAGTTTAAGTGCACGAGTCCTAAAACCCACAAATGAGTTCGCATTTCAGCACTTCTTATTCTCTCCTCTCAAAGTCAATTTTTTTTTTTTTTTTAAATGGGTTTTTGGTTAAATGCCTAAAATGAGGTCAGTTGTGAACACAGGCTTAAGAAACTTTTGTTCTACAACTTAAAATGTGTCAATGAATACCCAACTCGCAAATTTTGAAGCTTTAACATGTCTTTTAGAAAGACGGTTGCTAACAAGTGGCTAACAGAAACTACATCATCATACATAATTTATACTCTCATTTTGGTGGCAAAGTTAAAGTCATGCCACTGTGGGTTAGTTCGTTTATAGCCTAACTCAGCTTTTAGAGTTAGATGAGAAGGTAGATACCACTCTCATGTCTGTGTGGTAAATAAGAAGCTATAACCAGCTGTGCGTTAGCTTATTTTAGCACAAAGACTGGAAACAGGTGGAAAAAGCTAGCTTGACTCTGTCCAAAACTAACAAAACTGCTTACCAGCATCACTCATCCCGCTCATTAATCATCACAATATGTCTTATTTATTTAATCAAAACAAAAACCAAAGTGTAAGAATAACAAGTTGTGGTTTTATGGGGGTTATGTACTGAACTATTTCTTGGTTAAGAGCACTGACTTCCTTTATAGTTATAATTATGGTATGGTATCGCATGAGAGTGGTAAAAACATTGTGTAACGCTAAAGCATGTAAGCAAACCATTCCTTTAAAGGAAAAGAAAAACGTGTCTGTTGCTTTGATCTGATAAATGAAAAATGGCAAGATGGCACCAAGCTCTGACCAGTGTGTGTGTGGTCTACTTTTATCTAGGTTTATGTTCATGATCTCACTTTCATGTTTAATTTGTTTAGATATTTTCCCCCTCTGTGCAGATCTGGGTGTAGATACCACATGTTGCAGACATTGCTCATGTGACAGAACAGCAACAGGATCTAAGCACTACGAGGAAACTGTTACAGTGATCTGGCTAGCATGTACATTTGGAGGATTATAAAAATGACTGCAGACACAGGGGCCTTTTGTTTCTCAGCCAGAGTAGAGTGTCATATGTTCAGACTGATAGAAAGAAATAGAGAGGAGGCACGAGCAGCCATGTGAGGTGCATTGTATGCCCTGCGTGAGTTTGCCATGTGACATAAATCCTAAGTGTGAGGTGCCTGACGGAGAGACTTGGTGAAATGCAGAGCATGAATTAACATCTGTCCTGTAGTAACAACAGTCAGTAACAGCACATGCTACCAGCACCTCACTTCACATTGGTGCTTTATGACTTGATGTGCTCTGACCTTCCAGACTTTCCAGTCCACCCCCTAAAGATTTTCCCCCCAAACTCTCCAGTGGAGGCAACTCCCCGAGCTCATATGCTAGCCACATGTCATGAACTGTCATAATTCAAAGTGTCTACACAGGCGTCTAAAGGAATAATCAAACACTGCCTTAAATTAGGCAAATATGTGTGCATGAACAGTCCTCTTGTTGTCGACAGAGCAGTTTCAGGCTGTTCATTGAAATACTGACAAACATGGACCCATAAGACTCAGGCTGAAGGTGTAGCCTGTATGATCAGGTGCTGTATTTTATGTCTTAGCTTTAATAATGATCCTTAAGAGATTCTGAACTGTTTCAAGCCTACATCTTTGTTGTTTACTCAGCAAGCTGGAATGCAGAGTTGTGAAAATGTTGTCAGAGGTCATGAGGTTTTCAGAGCAGCGGGTCCAGCTCTATATTTATGGGAGGGATTTAAAACACTGTAGAATGCAAGTCATCTGACCTAATTACACTGGAGAGGGGTTGCTAAGGATGAGGTTTCACTAGCTGCTCTGCTGGGTGCAGTCTGAACTGTCTAACTCCAATCTGTCAGCATGAACAGCCATAACAGTATTTCTGCAGATTTGACATTGAATATCTATCACAGAAAAGCATGTTATAAACAGAAACTTAGTTTTATGTCCATTTCCTTTTCCAAAATATGAGATGTTTTTTCTGTTTGGTTGAGGAAGTAAGCGGGAGGTCAGTTTACCTCTTCTTCTATTTCTATTTCTATTTCTTCTAAAGGGACCTCACTGGATATCATGGTGGCTCCAATGATGCTCACAAAACTAGCTTCCTAGTTGAAGTCATATCACTAATATACACCGTAATTAACTTTCAGTGATAAATGTACTTATATGGTGTATTTTACAGCATGTTTAGAGTGTTGAACTTATTTCTGTGTAAGTCAGGAAATTACTATAGACCGAATCACCAAGATGTCATGCTAATAACAACAATCCCCTCCAGGTAGACATCTGGCAATGAATTGAATTGCAGAGATGTGAAATCTTGTTTATGTCTGTTGTCATGTTTAGCTGTAACTTTAACTTTTTAGGATACTAAAATAGACATGGAGGCCCAACCTATCTGATGCTTCTGCTGTGCTAATTTTATATATTGTGGTTTTTTTGGTAGCATCTTTGATAAACCAAATTGACTGGCATGGAAGCTAAGCAATGTAATGCTGTGGATGCGGGCTGCAACAAAATGTTTTTTAGCCACCTTAAAAGATCCACCTAAAAAGAAGTAACATCATTGTAAGTGTATGCTATTTTAGGATTATTTTCTCTGCTTTACCTTACACACAAACCTATTGGGGCAACGGTAGGCCAGCAATGTCCTGCAAAAGTAAAATTATGGTTTTTGTCAATGGAGTCTGGTTGCTTCAGTTCTCTGTCAAAAGTAGCTGTCTGACAGCAGGGAAAAACATTTGAAATATTCTAAATATAACTAGAACCTGGAGTTATATTGATCTTTGTAGGTGGTTAAGAAGTAACCAAATGAGGCAGCATTTGCTCAACACCATTTAATTTAATGTATGTGATGCTGGATTTTTCTACTTGAGAGTTATCTAAACAAACATTTTTATATTTTAGTCTATAGCGGCCAAAAAAAATTCAAAAACACTAAAACACCAGTAATAAGACTGAGACTTTATAGAAATTTGTCCCAGGAAATGGCTGTTCACAATATTTTTGATACTTTCATATGTGATTAAATTAAAGTCTAAGTCATATGAAACAAAACTCAGTACTGGAATTCAGTTTGTATAATATCAGTACACTATCAATACTGTCAGTTGTGTTTTAAAAGTAAAGACATGTTAATATTTATGGTTAATAAAAGAGGAAGTAACACTTTGGGTTCCGTGGCTAAATGACTAGCAAAGTATACTTCATATGATATTGGACAAGTTGACAGTAAAGTGTTAACACTGACCGTTGACAAACCCAGTTTGTTTGATGTTATATGTTGTAATGTTATAATAGCATTGAGTTGTAGTAGTGGTATTACAGTTAGTGGCAACCAGAAACCAGAAAACTTCTGATACCAAAATCTTGTCTTGTTGCCAAGCGATTCTGCATGCATATGGTGATATGAGTTTACAGTTGTAATATGCAGCCAGGTGATATTATGATGAATTTTAGTACTGAAAAGACTTCATGACTCAGTTAATAAGGCATGTGGGTTTTACCCTTAAACAGTAAATTTATAGTCTCTGGACTGAATGCACATGCTCTTATCTTTCAAACAGGAAAATGCGAATGAACCCAAATCAGCAAAGAAAAGGAAACATACACTTGAGATTATGGCTTATTCTTAGGACTATTCTACAAGTAGTGTGGCTTGGCAAGTGTGTTTGATTTACAGTGCTGCCCCACACCTCCCCTTCTCTCTCGCTCTCTCTACAACAGCAGGACTCTGTTGCCTTGCTGCCATTGGTCTCAACCTGAAAGTGCAGAGACCTGAGTTTCCCAGCAGCTGTCGTTAGTGGTGAATGTCACATACGGCTGCCAAGTCACGCCAAATAGACCCCATCTACTATGGCAGCTCTCATATTTCACTGGCCCTCTCTGGGAATAACAAAAACACAGTGTGAGTCCGGTGCATTAAAGTTTGTTACACTTGTGTTGTCAAGACAAAGAGTCCGGAAATAGGACTTAATATCTGTAAAACTTAAGATTTGTTGCATTGGACAAAAAGGTGATCTTTTAGCAACTCGATGGACAAACTAAAACAAGTTGCATTTGGTAAAAACAAGACAGAGAATTGTTAAAATAAGTCTCTAATGTCTTGTGCATTGACTGCTGCACTCAAATGACTCTTGTGCTAACTATGTCCATTGTTTTACAACACTGGTCACACTGTGTCCAAGAGTCCACCCTTGCCCCCAGGCTTTAGAGCACTAAAACAACTCACCATCTATAAATGCCAGCAAATACATAGCTACAGATTCTACAACAGCGCTTAGTGTCCACGTTTATGACTGTACAGGTTAGATGATAGACTGAACAGGAGGGAAGTAGATGTTAGCAGATAGAAGTACAGAGGGACCTGAAGTGTAATTACAGGGCAGAGGCCTGGAGGTGAGGCTGTGGGAGAGGGAGGGAAGCCAAACAACAGCGTACAGAGACAAAGAAATTGACTTCTGGAGGGAAAGAAAGCTTTGTCAGGAACACAGTTCCAAGCCAAGCAAGTTGAGTCATATCATAAACTGAAACAGAGTTCTCATTTCCCTGGTGGACATAAGCTACTAGAATGAAAACCAAAATAGATCAAAGGGTTATAACTTCCAGCAGGCATCCACACTAAAGCCGCTGCAAGGCTGCGCCTCTGGTTTAGTTTAGTGCTCTACTTCCGGCGCAAAAATAGATCTCCCTGTGAATCACGCCTGATAAATAATTAAGAGGACACAGCCGATCCTCCCTAACGTGAGCACAGTCAAAGTTGGACTTACAACACTGTGTAATTGGTGTGTTTGTATGTTTGTACGCTGTCAGCCGCTCACACACTCAGCTGGGATCTCTGGCTTTGTTCTGGGCTTGCAAAGATTTTTTTTTGTTGTCAGTGTGGGTGTATCCAACTGTGACAAGCTGCTTGGCTCCGTTCGGTCCTTTGTAAACCCTGGAGTGTCCCGCAGGAACGGAGCTGCTGCACTCATAGCAGCTTAGCGCCTGTGTTCACCTCTTGACTTAGTTACTGATTTGCAGACTGCACCGAGGGCCAGACAAAACAAAGGAGTAGTCACATGGGGTCGGGAAATGGTATTCACCCACTTACCTCATTGTTACGTTTGCAGGGATCAGATGCTTTATATGTGGGAGAGTTCAGAGAGGTGGGAGGGTTAGGTTACTCCTTTTAGCTGCTTTTTCCTTAAACCAAACTGACTTAAACTGATCTTCCCTTAGTGAGTGTAAAGCCTACAAAGAAGTTTGTTAGTTTATGGTGTATTGTGTTTCCACATATTTTCTTAATGATAAATGGTACAAAAGTCAGTGCAGATATATTTTTTTGTAATATATAGTTTGTTTTTCAGTAACTAGACCTTCATCAGGCAAACGGTTTGTCAAATTACCAATGTCTAATTAAAATTTGTCGTGTTCCCTCTCCTATGCACCTGTTTCGATCTAAATTAGCCAAGTTTTCTTTTGCTCTGAATATTTGAGCCAAATTATAAATCCAGGAGGAAATAATCATTAAAGGTCGCATATTTTAAAAAGTTAGATCTGTATTCAGAAACTGTGTCTTTAAACGAGCCGTCAGGATTTTCATGAAGTTTTGATGTGACAAGTACACTAGAATTAAAGCATGTAAACATCTTCTAGCAGAAACCCAAAATACAAATGTAAACCCAAAAATGAGCATAAAATGGGACTTTTAAATGAATTTCAAAGCACTCATTTTTGTTGTCAATTTGCAATGAAGTGATCAAGACTGATTCTTAGCTTCTGCACTATATTCTCCTTACAAAATTCATTATATGACCAATCATAATCTCCTTATGCCATTTCCTCCTCTTCACATGCTACCCAGAAACCAAAGATAATCTGAACCGTACATCATAAAATCAGCAGATCCTCCACAGATAAAAACGTCCAAATGTTGTGTTCTATGAATGAAGATGCCTTCGGGATGCAAAGACCATTTGCCATTCATCAAACAGAGCCGTGTACATTTCACAACTCCCCCGTGGTTTTCTTACACTCATTTGTCAAAATAACACATTTCAATTTTAATAACTTTGACATAATCATAAAGCGGCTCAGTGTCACTTCTGATTACAATGCTGCTGCTGGCGTCCCGCTGTGGCACTTTACATCCGTCTGTGTCTGACAGCAGCAAGAGGGAGATTAGTTTTGCAACTTGTTGCTCAAGACTCTTCATCTGCTTCTTCCAGTGCTGTCCTAATAGTTTTGTATCCTTGCATTTCGGGGAATTAGTGTTATGTTATCTTGCACAATTTCACATTTTATTTACACTGGCACAGTTCCTAGACAACAGTCTGTAGTTTGACCACAGTAAGAGAAGAAATCATCCCTTCAAGCCATTAAAGACGGAAGCATTTGGGGTCATGTTTTAAAATTAGATATTAAATAGATATAATGTAATCCTAACTATTCTTCTGAACTAGTTTGATACAAGTGGTATTGCATGCAAAAAGCAGGTTGATTTTGCTGTTTTGTCTAAATGAGGGGTCATGCTCTTTGGAAGTTTTCTATAAAATTTTTTCTTTAAATTGGGATTTTGGATGCAAGATGCCCACTCTTTACTCACCAAACACACACACACACACACACACACACACACACACACACACACACACACACACACACACACACACACACACACACACACACACAAATGAAAAGACACCTTTCAGGCTCTTCTCCCCCAGCCATTGACCTGAGAGCTGTCTTTGTTTTCACTGTGCTGCTTCCCTCCTCCACCTGCTAACAGGCAGCTGGCTGCTCTGTTGTGACAACGGTGGGAGCTTCCAGACACCCTTGCAACAGCTTGGCTTGTTAGTGGGAGATTTAGCACGCAAACTTTGGGGGTCTGCAGGGCTGCTAATGTCTTGGAGGGGGTGATTGACACAGAGAAGGAGATCATTATGTTGACCAGCACACCTGCCTGTGCAGAGCTTGGCCTGACAATTTACTGTTCAAATTGTTTCAGTTCAGAGGGTCGAATGGGCCACAATATCAACAAAGTGACATTTTATTTCTGCCTCATCCATGGTCCTTAAGACCACTTTGGACACTGTGGTTGAGGAAATAGAGGAACTTGATAAGAAATACTGTCTGTGAGAGTGCTCGGTATCTTGAGGTATTGAGTTCCTTTATGAAAGGTGCAACTTTTTGAAAAGCAATTGAAATAAGTTTTTTGTTGGAAAATTAACTTACCTAAGATTCATGTCAGCTGAAGCTGCAGGTGCTTCATTTTAAGACATTCAAAGACACCCAGCCCAGTCTGCAGTCACCGCAGACACAGAACATGTCTGAATGTGTAGCTGAATATATTAAATATGTATTTTTCTAAGTAAAATCAATATTCATTGTAAAGCATCACTGAGCCATACATTCGTAAATAGTCATTCATTGAATGTAACAATGCACCTGATTAATAGGTCCTCCTTTAAAGGGTCATGCTTGTCGTGGCTGAAATGGATACAAACATTTGTGTAAAAGGTTATCACTTTGGATAAAACATGTTGTTTGAAGATCACGGCTCTTCTGCCAAAATCATAAGCAGCTGTAACCACTTCCAGATGTGATAATCAGGACCAATGATGGAGCACGAACATGCCAAATGAAACATGCCACAGTACCTCAAATATTTAGCTATTTTTTCTTCCCCCCACCCCCCAAACATCAGTCAGTACCTATAGTGAGCTATAGTAGGGTTGCATTAACAGGAGGGCTTTTGTGGAAATCTAAAGCTGGATCCAATTATGTTTTCAAAGGTTGTACAGCATATTTCTCTGATCTTTACCATAGCAGCCGGCAGTTGTGACCTGAGGCTTCACTCAGAGCTCCAAGGACATTATTTACTTGTTTTAAGTAAATACAGTCTTTAGCTCCCCAAAATGTCTAACAGTCTTTTAGACATAGAATAACCTAAATTTCCTTGATGAACACATTTTATTGCACCACTGATTAATGGAGACCATGCTGTGCTAGACCATTTACAAAAAACTATTTGTCCCTGTCCTTCGTTTCGACCAACAGTTGTGCAGCATAAAAAATGATCAGAGCTATGACAGAATGCTTCATCATGTACCCAATGTAATTAAATAAGTTACTTCAGGGGCACCACCTGTCACTATCATTTAGTATTATTCAACAGGATTACAAAGGCTTGAAAACTGACAAATGAGTAATTTAATGCAATCTTCAGAAACAACTTTGTATCATGCTATTATTTGGGATGTGCATGATTAGTCAACAAGTCAATTAAACATTATTATAATTTTTATGGTGTTGCATTTACTCAGTGAACGTGACATAGTAATAAGGCCTATTTCCTATTGATGTATTTTCCTAAAAATATTTTTGGCAATATATGCTATTTGTTATCTTTAATTTAGTGAGCTGTTGTTGTTGTTGTTGTTATGTTCATAATGCACAGGGCAACATGCCACACATTTCAGCTGCATTTAAATCACAACTTGGTTATTGGAAAAGATGATTAACAATTTTTAATGACACTTATAAAACACCTGTTGGCCCATTTTTTAGGACAATGTTTAACTTTATAAATGAAATCTTGTTCAATTTTGAGTGTTTTCTTAATTTTTGACTAATTAACTAGTCTAAGTATAAACTTCTGTTCAGGGAAATTAGTTGATAGGAACGTCCGTTGTAATTAATGTGTGTTGCATTTGTAAAATGTCTTGGATGATCGTCACTATGGCCAACTATGTGAAAATTAAGGCTGTTGTTGGCTAATTATTAACACAGATTTACTTTTAAGTACAAAACACCGGAATCAGACTACTGGGATTCATAATATATTATGATCATATACATAAAATCTAGCCAAGCATTTGAAATTCCTGTGAGTATTCAGAGTAGAAGGTGGTTGTGATGCTGTGGGATGCTGGTGCGCAGGCGGACAAAACCTCAGGACACCAATTATAGTCAGAGAAATGCATCTTTTCTTGGCTTCAACATATGGAGGAAAATAATGCTAAGGGACAATCATGGCTTGTTAAAAAGGGGGATATATTGCATTTGATATTTATCACCAAAGGCTTAAAAGAAAGGGAAAATCAGTGTGTGTGTGTGTGTGTGTCTCTCTCTCTCTTTTATAAGGCCAGTAAAGAGAGTCAAAACCAGGTAAATAAAATTAAGCAGTAAACAGATAAGATGTTCAGATCTGATTTCTTTGTTGCAGATTCAACAGTGCTATTAAATTTATTTGAACAACAGGTTTAGGGATATTTACTGCACATAGACGTTTGAACTCCCTAAATCCCCTCCCAACCATAATTAGTACAATCACTCTGGAGACAGTCTTTTACTTTACCACTTAAAACTGAATCTGGGCCCCTCTTGGTGCTCATCAGCTGCCCATTCCTCTTGCATCTGTAGGAGAGTTGCTCATAATTATGATGGATTAGACTGCGGCTCTTTGTGCCTGTGCGCTGCAATTGTTTTGCAGATGCTGTGGATGTGACATGCATTAATAATTGAGGAAGGCAGACAGAAATCAATGTTCTCCTGGAATCAGTGGAATCTTTATGCTTCAGGCGCAGAGAGAGAAAGAGCGTAGGGGAAGCAAAAATGAAACCATAAGCTCTGTTTGCTGCTTAACCATCTGTAAAGATCTTATTTTCCTTACATCACTTTTATTACTTTATTAAATGACTTGTTACTAGACCTACAGATCCCAAGTAATAAAAACCAAAAGCTTGCTGCTCTTACAGTTTGGCCAATTTATCTGTGGAGGAATTCTTTTTCAGCTTTATTTACCTACTTTTTCATCCCCAAATAGCACACAGATGATGGTGGTGTTTTCTTTGTTACAAACATTTAATGCTCAGCTGAAACCAGACATAAAACTAATTTAGATTACCATGTGAAATATTCACCTATATGTTGGGAGCAAACTCTTATTTTGAAGTTTTTACATTTATTCTTGGAACCAGCTGAAACATTTACTTTAATCAGATTTGAAAAAATAAGTTTATCAGGATGATTACATTAGAGTGAGAAACATCATCTATATTCCTTATAGCTCCATGGCAGAAAGCTTACAATGCTAGAGTTATAACAAAAGGCCTCAAACTTGAGAACCGAGTTGTATTTGCATATTTGACACCACAATGTGTTCAGGGTGAGGAATACCATGACTGAACAGCTGACGAGCAGCCAACTCCTCCTCCTATCTACCATCTGGGACATTAACCTTACATCCTACTGCCTTCAATCAACTAGACTTATGTTTGCTTTTATATATTCTGTTCTTTGATATTATGACCATTAAAACCAGATTCAGAGAAAATATATAAAAAGTAAGTCAATAAATAATAACAAAAAAGTCAAGATGCAAACCAACAGCTTCTGTCTTCTTGTCAGACACACAGGTATTTGCATTTGGTATTTTCTCCTCTGTTAATGAGAGCATGCTCCTAGTATTTCTATTTTAAACTATCAGTATGTAGTAAAGTGCAATAAAGGAGCATGTGCATAAAGTTCCCCTTATGTTTGTCTAAGAATGATTGCATTATGAAAGCAAACTGAACCCCAGCTGCTTGACTGGCATTATTGCAACCAAAAGGTTTGTTTCCAAAACAATGCACTTGCCTATAATTTCCCCCCTTTTACCTGCAAAATCAGTTGAATAAGTGACAGTAAGCGTTTAGCCTTTTGTTGCATTTTTAGAATCATTATCCACATACAGTGCAAAACAGGAAGAAACAGCTTTCAGTTTGAGATAAATGTCTTCCAAAGGAAGCACACTGATTGTCATGCACTCCTTGATACCGGGCACTGAAAATGTGACCCAAAACATAATGTACCTCCAGGACACCTTTTGTTAAGCTGTGTATGTTAAATTCAGAATGGTGACTCACAATCCACTGCTAGCCAACATAGTCCTGAGATAACCTCTAGACTTAATCCTTCTCTCCTTGCTCACTTTCTACTTGTGGCCGGGTTTTTAGGTGATTGAGTGACGAGGTCAGGGTGAATCTAATTCTATGACAGGAATGTGTTGCCAGCTGATACATTCAGCGCCAAGTGTAAACACATTACTCTACTGCCCTTCCTTTAACTAAGACCACATTCAGACTTAAGCCTCTAGTTTAAGAGTGCTAGATGTTTGTCAGCAGAGCAGATTTGAGTGTAATGAAATCAGTGTAGCTGGTGTTAATGGACTTAATTAACTTAAACTGTTTTACAGGCAAACCTTAAGCTTAATGTTATCTCACATCAGCAAAGTTCAAATTCACCGTAGTCTCACGAGCCTTCAGTCAAATCAGATATTAAAACTCTCTAAGTTAAAATAGAATCAGAATCAGAAAAAGATTTATTGCCAGGTATAGTTAACACAATACGAGGAATTTGTTCTGGTGGGTTGGTGCAACATAAATATAGAGAGAAAAAAAAAAAGATCCTGTTGGAAATAATAGGTCCTATACAATCTTTATTTGACAATATCATTTTGTTTGAAAACAAAACTCTGCTTCAATGATGATGTAAACATTTATTTCTCTCTCCTTTTCTGCCCGGCAGGACGGACAGAGGGCAGCCCTGTGGATGGACTCTGAGCAGGCCAGATGGAAACAGAACAGGCCAGACATGAGACGGAAGAAAGTCTGATATTAGCACAATTCGGCACATCTCGCAACATCTCTCACAAACTCCAGAATGGAGGCCAGTCTTCAGAGAGAGACTCTCTGCAGATCACTGCGAATACAAACTGGAACCATTACAAGTCTGTTGCAGGTGCCAACTCCATGAAGAGGCAGAGGGAGAACTGCAACAGTCCTGCGGCAGTACAAGAGCTGTTCGATCAAGGATCCTACATGATGAATGGAGAATTGATGAATGGAGAGTTGAAGCATGCACTCACTGAGCAGTCCTTACTGGCCCACCAGTCCAAGAAGCTTAAAGTAGATTCTGAGATGAAAGGAAATGATGACATGAGCTCCAGTTTGGTGGATAGCTTTCCTGAGTTGACAAAGGCAACAGAGTTTGAATGCAATACCCAACAGACAGAGATTAAGTTAGACAAGAGGAACTGTAATTTTCCCAATGGAGATATATTTTGTCTACCAAGGAATAAACAAGTTTCGATTCCAAATGGTGCTGTTTCATCCCCCTCAACCATAGAAAGCACTCCAGGTGATCTTTTAGAGAAAACGTTGTCTCAGTATTATCCTGAGCAAGTGTCAATTGCACCACAAACATCTGGGGCACAGCTAGATGCTGTCAACGGTTCACTGGCAAATAAGCTGCCCAGTGAAGGTGCTCAACCCCGCTCTTTAAACTCAGGATTGCCCAGTTCAGCTCAGATGCCTGACTCACAGCAACAGCAACCTGGCGCTTTGGGCAATGTTGAAGGAGGCAACAATTATAACTCTGTCAGCTATGCTGTGAATGGATACTCCAACAACTTTGAAGCAGACCACCAGCAGCAACAACAACAGCAACAGCATCAGCAGCAGCCACCATCTTACTCTGGTCAGGAGCTGCCTCTAGGTCAGCTGCCTGTCATGATCCCACCTACAAATACTGCCAGTGGCTCACAACAACATCAAAATGGCCCACGGTGCTATCCAGATGACACAAATCCACAAGGTATATTTGCAAACGCCAACCAAGAGTTTAACCAGAACTCTTTTCTGGAGCGCAGTGCTCCTCTACAGGCAGCAGAGGCAGGTGGATACGGAAACTTTTCCAACTCTGGGATACAGCAGATGGGACAAAGCGAAGAACCCAGGTCCGGTCAGCATCAGCGCCATGGCACTGATAGGGGGCAGCAGTATGGGATGCAAACCCAGAAATTTAAACAAAATGCTGGGAACTCACATGAAACTGACAGTACTGGACCCATGGGGCCCAGTCTTCAGCAGCCACGTCACGCTGGGTTAGAAAACGGGATGGACAACACATCTCAGCAGAGAGCCAACATATCATGTTCGACTCCACAACAGAGGGGCTGGGTAGAGCTGAACTCTTCACATTCCCAGCAGCAACAAGCAAGTGGCCCGTCATCCCAGGCACAAGAACAGGACATGTGGAGGGGATTCCCTGCTAAGCCTCAGTCAGAGCAGCAGACAGCTAACCCCCAGGTTCACTGCCAGATGTTGGAGCCAAATCCAGCGCAAAGATTCCAGACACAAGGAGGTTTCACAGATAGCAGCCAGGGGTCTAACAGCTTCCAGCGGCAGCAGCAGGACTGTCTCCCAGCCCAAACACACTGTGCTCCAGCCCAGCACAACACTGCCCCTGAGTGGCAGCAATCAAATTCTAAAGCACCTCAAATGCAGCAGACTCTGCCCCAGAAGATGCCCGAACAGCGTAATTTCCGCCAAGATCAGCAGGCAGAAAGCCGCTACCACACCCAGATGCAGTCAGAGCACTTATGTGAAGACCCTGACCTGCAGGATATACTGTCACCTGGGTTTTTACCAACACAACAACAGCAGCAACAACAGCACTGTCTTCAGCGTCCCCTGTCCCACCCACCCCAGTTTGAGGGGCAGCAACTCAAGTCTCCCGATTACAGACCACGCAGTCAGCCTCAGCCAGGTCAGCAGCAGCTTCAACCCAACCAGCCTCTTAGAAACACCTCTGCTCAATCCAACAACCAACACATCCAGCACAGCAACCATGCAACATTCAGTTACAGTAACACAACAGACATGCAACAACAACATCAAAGGCAGTTTCCACCAAACTCAGGCAGCAGTAACCTCAAGCAATTTCAACCACAGCGGCCTAACAACCACTGCCACCAGCCCAACCATGCAGACTTCTCCCAGACCTCTACACAGTCACAACCTCAGTTACCACAAGGTGCGTTAAACCAACAGGTATCAACACAGATGTATCCTAAAGCTGAACAGCAGCTGAAGACATCATGCACTCAGTTCCAAAGGGGACCTCGACTACCTCTGGCACCTGTGGGTCCCCAAGGAGACTTTCAGAGGCATGCAGCCCTGCGTATGCACCTGTTACAAAGGCAAGAGCGCCAGGGCCCTCCTCATCCCCTTCAGAGCACTAGTGACCCCAAACAAGGCATGAGAGTTGTGAGGATGGAAAACGGACTCAGATTTGAGTCGCCCGGTCCACAGCAGCAGGAGCAGCAGTTACAGATGCGAGAGGCAGGCATGGGTGGAGTGCAAGTCAAGCAGGAGAATCAACCATCCCTATGTGAGCAAAGCAAGAGTCAGGGAAGCATCTTGGCCTCCATGGAACAAAGCCTGAGGCAGTACCAGCTTTCACCTGTGTTTGAGAAGAAATCCCTTGTCGTCAATTCATCAAAAGTCAAGGTTGAATCTTCTGGTCCTGTCACGGTTCTGTCGACCAACACTGACCTGAGTGGAGTTGAACCATCAGCAGCTGTCCCAGCCACTGTAGCACTGAAAAAACCTGATTTAACCCCCAAGAAGGAACACCTCCTACAAAGCTTTATGGACTCTCCTATGAAGCTACTAGATACCCCAATAAAGAATCTACTGGACACCCCCATGAAAACACAATATGAAATTGCATCCTGCCACTGTGTTGGTAAGTCTCATGATGTTGCCCCTGAAAGGAGATTGATCAGCTACAGCCTGTTGCACCAGCTGTGTGTAAGCTCTCTCCTTAGGGTGCAAAGTCCACACTAAACGCTATGTTGAAACAAATTAGTTTGATACAAAAGCTGTATAAATGTTTGGTTGCACCATGGAGATGTAAGGTTCATCTTAGTTACACTGGCGTGAAGTCCACACCTACCAAAACACACTTACCATTTTCACTTTCCTTAACCATCAGTAAAAGCACTATTCTTAATGTGGTGCTTATGAGTAGATTTTTACTTTACAAACTCATCTGCTTGTAAAATCAGAATTGAAAGTCCATACAAACATCACAAATATCAAAAGGATGCAGTCTGTCATGCAGAATGTGTGGCTGGGGTAAATGAGGAAGAAAGTGGTCATCATTATCACCCTCTCTCCAAGTAATGTAGTTGTTTCGCAATGTAATAGACTGAGTTAAGAACGACTTTACACTTTACACAGGGGTAGGTGTAACTTTTAAGTTAAATCTTAGCCTTACATCGGAACTACCCTGTGTGGTGCAACCACCGAAATTAAGTTGCAGCGTAAATCATCCCCTACATTATAACTTAAGCTACGTAAGAACTCACGCAATGCTGGTGCAACAGGCTGCTGGTGGATAAGTAATAATCCATGTTTCTGTATGACATTTAGAACAAATCAGTGAGAAGGATGAAGGACCATACTACACTCACTTGGGGGCAGCGCCTAGTGTTGCTGCTATACGGGAGACGATGGAGAAACGGTATGCCGCAAATTTTACCTCTTGAAAAATCACGGTAAACACAGACTGTGATTCATAACCACTGTGTACTATGTTACACATGTTTAATAGCTCTCTTCTGCTTTGAAGGTCTGGTTTAACTGGTCATGCCATCAGGATTGAGAAAGTAATATACACCGGCAAGGAAGGGAAAAGTACGCAAGGGTGCCCGATAGCCAAATGGGTAAGAACCATTTTTTATATTTATTTGAGAAGCAAGTAAATCAGCTGCCACAAATCCCTATACCTGTCATGTTTCAGGTGATTCGTCGATCCAGTGTAGAAGAAAAGCTACTGGTGCTGGTGCGGGAACGCACTGGTCACAAATGTGACACAGCCTGCATCATTGTGGTAATCCTGGTCTGGGAGGGCATACAGCCCAGTCTGGCTGACCGCCTCTACCTCGAGCTACGTGAAACTCTTACAAAGCATGGAGCCTTAACCCAGAGACGATGTGCTATCAATGAGGAGTAAGTAACAGAACTCAAGTCTGTCCAAATGGGCTTTAGTAGTTAAACTAAATGCAGAAGTTAAATTTTTACTTTTGCATCAGTTCAAAGGTTACCAGTTCCCAATTGTATTCTTAGTCATCAATTTTAGCTAAGACTGAATTAACCTGGGCAACACTGACACTTTAAATTTTATATTTTCCCTTTTCAGGAGGACATGTGCATGCCAGGGGTTAAATCCTGACGCCTGTGGAGCATCTTTCTCCTTCGGCTGTTCCTGGAGCATGTACTACAATGGCTGCAAGTTTGCCCGCAGCAAAGTACCAAGAAAATTCAAGCTACTAGGAGATGATATGAAAGAGGTATATTTTGCGTAGATTTAAAATACCAAAATGTGCATCGTACTAACATTACGTATATAATATGCTAATCAAGGTGACTTCATCCTGTTAATTTTTGTCTTGCAGGAGGAGAAACTGGAGCACAGCTTTCAAAATCTGGCAACTTTATTGGGTCCCTTGTATAAAACCTTGGCACCTGAAGCTTATGGAAACCAGGTGTGTATATCTGTACACTGTATAAACTGCTCACCTTTCCCCACCTACATCTTAATAATTCAGTGACATTAAAGAACATAATGAAAGTGTTGTGTTTTTTGAAGGTTAAAGTGAGTTTAAAATCAAATCTAAATCAACCAGATTTTTAGCGATATGTATGCATTATTAACATGTGAGTGATGCAACTTGCATGCAGGAATTTGTGAACAACAGTATTCTTTGCGCTGGTGAAGTGGTTTTGAAAGGATCTCCCAGATCTATATTGTTTAGTGACCTTCAAAAACTCTAAATATATATACAAATGTACCTCATGTTGTTTCTGGATAAAGGTGGAACATGAACACAGGGCGCCCGATTGTCGTCTGGGGCTCAAGGAAGGCCGTCCCTTCTCCGGAGTCACTGCTTGTCTGGACTTCTGTGCCCACGCTCACAGAGACCTCCACAACATGCAGGGCGGTAGCACTGTGGTAAGGAGAACCTGGGAAATGTATATCTTTCTAATCATGCTGTATTTGTTTGAGGATAGATAGAAACAGAGACTCAAACTGCACATTGAGCTGTGCCTGACTGTCCCATCAAAGTTTGGTTTGAAACAGATATATGAATATATATACACACACACACACACAGGATATATATAAGAAGACTTTATATGTATGTCTGTGACTTCCCCAACAAAAAATATTAAACTCAATTATTTTTCCAGGTGTGTACATTGACAAGTGAAGATAACCGAGAGATCGGAAAGATACCAGACGATGAGCAGCTCCACGTACTGCCTCTTTATAAGGCTTCCAGCACTGATGAATTTGGCAGCGAGGAGGGTCAGCAGGAGAAAATCAAGGCAGGCGCCATCCAAGTCCTCAGTGCCTTCCGCCGCCAGGTGCGCATGCTTGCAGAGCCCGCCAAGTCTTGCCGGCAGAAAAAGCTGGATGCTAAGAAGGCAGCTGCCAACAAGAATGCCATGCTGGACAATGAAAAGGCAGAGAAGGCCCTCCAGGCCAAGTCAAAAGCTGGCACTTATGAGAATACCGCTCAGAGCGCTCCAATGGCAGGTAAGGTAGCATTTATTCTGACACATTTGAAAAATTGTATCTTAAATATTGCATCTATTTGTAGAGCTATATTGTCAACATTAGAGGTTGGGGAAAAAACTGACTGTTGGAGGCATCACAGTTTTCTTTTGCAATATTATGTCTCAATGCAGAAAAGTCAATAATCAGAAATTAAAAGCTCAGTTGTCAACATTATGATCATTAATTTTGTAAGACCAAGCTGTACGTTACTTAAAGCTGAAGTAATTGAAAGGTGAATTGTAATGGAAGTAAACACCTGTTGTGTTTATATTCTATCTTACTACTGTTTTATTAATAAAAGATTAATTCATTCATTATCCGGAACCACTTATCCTCTTAAGGGTTGCAAGGGACGGGAGCCTATCCTAGCTGACATTGGGCGAGAGGCGGGGTACACCCTGGACAAGTCGCCAGACTAAATTAATAAAAGATAATGGAAGTAAAATTCTCTGTTTAATTTAATTAGGGATCATGATGAATTTGCTATGCTTTAAAAGTAGCAAGGAATAAAGGAGAGAAAAATAATCGTGTATAGAAATCAAACATTTTGATGCATCAAGATGCATCCCTAATCGTTTTATACTAGCATTATAGCCCTCTGATTCGGAGTCTAATAGAAATGCGAGGTGCCTAAAGATTCCCATTTCTAGTCAACATACTAAATTAAGGCTGAAAAACTACAGCAATGAAATGTTTGGGATTTTGTTTTCTAGGACCTATTCCAGGTGCTATGGGAGCAACCCTACAGTCAGGTCAGCCAACACACCCCCTTGGGGTCCATCAGCAGCAGCTACAGCAACAACAGCACCAGAGGATTCTTCCCCCTTATCCAGGCTCAACAAATGTAGCCAGCTACCCCAGGTTCCCCAACCACCCGGGGTCTTTTCCAAGCACTTCCAAGCCAAGCAGCATGTATCCCCCTCAGCCACCAACACCAGCCAGCCCTTATCCCAACCCGCTCCACGTACCAAACTCTTACATTAATGGATCAAATCGTCCATACCCGGGGTATCAGTGTAACGGAGGAATGCCCCTCGACAATTACCATCCATACTATGCTTCCAACCCAAAGCATCTGGACATGTATCGGCAACAACGGCCTGCGCTTTATTCAGAGCAGCAGTACGGTGTACATCAACGTTATGAGGTCAATTATCCACCAAGGTATGGTGAGCCAGGTTTACAGGTCAATGGTTACAATGCCTGCAGCATGAGGCCAGTTCATCCCATGAGACCGTACACCCCTTATGGTCCTAATGGAGCCTCAGACCCCCAGTTTATGGACCCCCTCTCAAGAGCACCATCAGCTCATGGAGGTCTGGACTACACAGCTGCTGTGAGCAAAGGCAATCAGTTTGGAGGATACCCAAATCCATACCTCTCTCGGAGCCCGCAAATCTTACCCCCAGGCCAAGATCCTTTCCATATGCAAATCAAGACAGAGATGGGCATGCCTCACCCACAGATGCTTTCTTCTCAGTTAAGTGGTGGGTGCTTAAACCCTGAAACACAGTCAGGGTCAGGTCCGCCTAATGGGAGCCTCATGGGCTCTGGTATTAAGCAGGAGCCTGGATTGCCACAGACACCCACAACTCCACAAAAGCCCGAGGTGTGGTCAGACAACGAGCACAACTTCTTGGACCCTGACATTGGTGG
Source organism: Plectropomus leopardus (assembly GCF_026936395.1). NCBI lineage: Eukaryota > Metazoa > Chordata > Actinopteri > Perciformes > Serranidae > Plectropomus > Plectropomus leopardus. The sequence continues at coordinate 26,007,344 of NC_142178.1, forward strand.
TGTGGCTGTGGCCCCTAGCCACGGCTCAGTCCTCATTGAGTGTGCAAAACGGGAGCTCCACGCTACAACGCCGGTTAAAAACCCAAACCGCAACCACCCAACACGCATCTCCTTGGTCTTCTACCAGCACAAAAATATGAACGAAGCCAAGCATGGTTTGGCACTGTGGGAAGCCAAGATGGCAGAGAAGGCTCGAGAGAAGGAGGAAGATGCAGAAAGAAATGGTGGTGAGGGGACACCTAGCAAAGGCAAGAAGGGGGTGAAGCGTGAGCATCAGGATTCATCAGAAAACACCGGGGAGCCTCCTTACAAGCGTTTTATCCAGGCACTAATGGAGGGGTCTTTGTCGTGCACAACGAACACCTATGTCAGTACATCTCCGTATGCCTTCACCAAGGTCACAGGGCCTTACAGCCAGTTTGTGTAAGAAACACTCATGAAGAAGAAAATATAAGGTGCTTTATTTATGACAAAGACCACAAGCACCACTGGCCTCATCTAAACACTCCTTCCTATCCGTAAGGTTACGGGAATAAAAATGGAACCTGTGATCAGATGAGACATAAATCACCTTTCACATCAGGTCTTTCACCTCTTTAACAATCAAGCTTTACTTGTTGACCCTACTAAGGATGTATTTATTTTTGTTTGGCAACTTTTGCAAGATACACACTGTCAAAATCTCTGGTGCTTTCAGTTTGATACATAAGAACCTATTTTTAATGGAAACAAAGTTTCATTTTTGGTGGCTTTATTTTTCTTACAAAATTGTACTCTTGGCATAAAAACACTGACTCTGTAAATGACAACATTCACGGTGCTAAAGAGTGTGCTTATTACCATTTATTTAAATTCAAATGCCTTCACACTATTACCATAACTCAGTCGACGAGTGACACTCAATGACTTATGTCAACAGGACACTGACTATATCATCCCACGCTCAAAAGATCGACATCATAATGGTTTTTGGCGAGTCAGTGTTTCTTAGAGCACTTTTTGATAATGACAGTTAAATGTTTTAGTAATACCTTTAAATGATAAAATCTGGTTATACTTTATCGCTAAAACAAAAATTACTCATTTAAGCATCACTAAAATTCAATTGATGAATTTATAAGAGAGGGTTGTGTGAGCAATCTCAGAAAGTGTTTCACTTTCATGCAAAATGATTCTTTTTATAAATTATCATTGTGTTGGTGCTTCTTTCACTTTCCTATGTCATTTATATACTGTAATGTGAGCCATTCTAATGGTGCATTTTTAACATTTTGAGGAAAAAAAAAGTCTACCTTTGTTAATTCAGTTTTTTTCCAGGTTTACTTTGTTGTCAGCGACTGTTTTTAATGTCCCTTACCTTAGGTTCATTGAACAAACCTGGACTGTGAATATTTTATGTAGTTGTTTGTCTGTGGTGCTTAGTAAATGTGCTTTTTATACACTGAGTAACATGAAACAGGGTAAGCTCAGTGTCAGTTTCAGAGGGCAGCTGGCTTGCTGTGGGGTCTTTAATTATTGTAATCTAACTGTAAGATAAACAGGTGAGATTTGTACAGTAAATTAATTTCCCTTTTTGGAATTACTGTTATAATTTAGATTTTGTGTTGTAAAGAATGCTAACAGCCTATTTCATTGTATTTCATTGGGTTTCAAATGATTTTATATCATAAGGTGCTATCCAGCCTACTAGAAACATACAATGTGAGACTCTTTGGGCAGTGAGAAGGCTTTTAAATAATGTACAGTACAAACCTGTCATATACCTCAAAACTAGTTTGGCAATAGGATTATATCATATTTTTCTTTTTTCCTTTGTATATTATTTTCAAAGATGTTAATAACAGTTCAACTTCAGGCCACCAAAAGGCAAAAAAGTTCATTTCTTACTTTCTTATCAATCTGCTAGAAAGTATTACTTGAACTTTAATCTTTAATGTTACTGTAAAATCAGGGACATTTTCAACTAATGTTGTGTTCATCGCCTGTATTCATCTGGTCTGTTTCTCATTCAGGTACTTGCCATTGCATCCTGAATCCGATTTTTGTCTACTCTAACTTCACAATGAGAAAAAATATTTTGTGATTAAAAAAAACTACTTTCCTGCAATGTTATACTTATATTTTAGCTAGTGGGATGGTGGTAATCTTTTAAAATTAATTTGAACATATATGCACTGAGTTGACTAAAGGGAAAGTATAAAATTGACTAAGTGAAAAGCAATTTACTTTTGCCGTGAGGTAAGACCAGGGCAGTGATTAACGTAGTTGCACATCTTTGTGCCTGTGTATAGTTAAATTTATTTATAACCACTAAGCAATTGTATAATGATTTTTCTTCCCTGTCTATTTGATTTAATTAATGCGATATATAGTGGAATGACTGTCATGTTATAGTAAGAACTTACCCCACTCTTCCAACATATTCATTTTCTGAAAGCACTTCATTTCTTTTTCAGGAAAAAAATAATGTAATAAAGAATTACAAAAACGTTTTATTTAAACAGATTGTAAATGTGTTAAAAAAAAATAAATTATGTCACGTTGTACATACCAAGAACCTGTATTGCAGGAATACAACTCATTCTTTGATGTCGATGTAGGTTCATCTTGTTCTGACCCACAGTTCCTCGATCAGCAATCCTTGTCATATCTTTAAATATTCTTTTGGCTCTTTCAGGTTAACAGAACGATCACGGTTAGATTATCCAGGAAGTCTGTAAATGTGTGCTCACTGTCACAGCAATGTTTACGGCTATATAGTCCTGTTTCGCTCAGATTTTAGAAGTTCTAGGTTGTTTTTTTTTTTTAACTGTTCCAATTTTGTAAAAATAAATACATAAAAAAATTGTTGAATTACATTGTACAGGACCCAGCTACAGTAGCAGGTTGTGGTTGAGAAAGCCGAGGTGTCTAAAATATAGCGGGTTAAAAGCATAGCCATACTTGAAGATGCTTCAGAGTGTTTCTGAGTGAGTCAACATTACTTGAATGACTTTCTGGGCTTAACTAGTGCTCTACAAGTGCTCAGCTCAAAGGTTAAGCTAGCAGTTGATGCACACTTGGTTATTTTGCAGTTAGACACTAAGGGTATAAAAAAAATGTGCAACTTCTTGCCTGTCATTTTATTTTTTAAGGCTTCCCTTGTTCTCCTGAAGTTTGGTATGCTACAAAAAATGGAATTAAGGATGGGTATTAATACTGTAAGTATTGTAATGTAATGAATGCAGTTTATTTGAAAGCTGTTTATTATATCATTCCTGATATTGCTGAGATGTGGGTGTTTTTTTTAATAAAATTTATATTTATTTAAAGCAATTTGATTTGTTACTCCAAGTTAATACTAAATAATATCTCAATTCTGTAGCATATCTGTCCTCATATTGAAGTCTTTAAATGTGTAATTATGGATGGAAGTGGAAGAGATCATGTCAAGTTCAGTCAGTATTTTTCTAAATGGAAAAACTGTTTACTTGATGACTAAAAGCTGCATTGTTTGGTTGCATGAACTAATTACACTCTTAAAGCTAAAGTTGGTAACTTCTATAAAAAAATTTTTTGTTGTTGTTTTATTTGATGCAACTGTCGCTATATTATATATGACAGAAGTACATGAGACAACAACATAGCCTCCTTATAGTGCTTCCAATGGCATTCATAAGAATCCGCTGCACATTAACAAAATCAACAAATCCAGGCGAGGACTTTCTAGCACAGCTGTCAATCAGCCAGGGTAGATTTTAGCAAATGTTTTCCATTTTATGTACTAAGTGTGGATATAATGACAGTTTAAGCAAATTTGACAAAAAAGTTATTTTCATAAAAGTTACCAATCAGAGTATATTAGCTTGACTTTCAGTCTTAAGCAAGACTCGACCCAGATTTTGGACACAAAAATACTGCAGTAAATACAGAAAATCATTTACAGTTTAATAGAAAGCAGACCAATTATTTTTGTGATTGATCTCTAAATGATTATAAATCAATCCCATGTAAGACATGACACTCAAATCACATCTCATACAACAGTACAGATCTGCACAATCTCATATTTTTAAGGTACTTTGTATTAGAATCTTTATTTTTCCAGCAAATTAATGGATTATAAACATAGATGGCACTTTATACAGCTGAGAATGAGTCCTTAACAAAAAAAATCCAGATGCAGCTGCATCATACGATGTTAAGATGTTTTGCTGATTTCCAAATATGTCTTCAGGGCTTCAGACAAAATGCCACTTGTTCACTGTGTGAGAGAAGATTTAAAATCACATAAATATGTCAGTGCTGACACATTTAATACCTCAAATAAACAACATTTATTGCAAGTCAGTTATTATTTACTTACCCTCTGGAGAGACTGGATGTGCACTGCCAAATGCAGGAGCCTGGGGTGTAAAACATACATGACAATTACCAAACCTATGTCCTCGACAGCTCTTTATGTTATCACTGTGAAACAACAGCATATGGACATCCTCACCGATTTCACCACGTCTCTGGCCTCCTCTGCGCTGCATTTGAAAGGGCTCTCACAGCAGGAGATATTTTTACTGATCAAAAAGAGAAAAGTCAGTTGTGATAATTGTTCTTACATAGCCTCCTGTATAATATGTACACAGTAAAATGTAATAGCTGCCCTGAGTTGCATAAATTAGTTACTTTACTCGGTAATCAACAAAATGCACTTCTTACTGCTTTTTAATCAAGTAACACTTAATTGCAGAGGAAAAAAAAACACATATTACTTATTGTTCAGAGTGAAGCTAACTTAAACCACCTAGTGGCTCCAAAGTCTGCCATAAACATCTAACTCACTCCAACACATCCATGGTCTAAATAAGAAGAGGCTGAGGTCTGAGCATGCGCAGTAGCTTAAGTTCAAATCCACATGGCATTATTAGCGGGTGTATTGGCGCCCACGAGGAGACAGAGGAAAGAAAGCCAGACCATTTGCTTTTAAAAAATAACAAGGTAAGTTATCAAACAATAATTGTTTGTGAGCATGTGTTTCTGACAGCTACCGATATTAGCTAAGGTTCGCTAACGTATGCTAAGCGCTAGCTAGCGCTAACAGTGCCTGTTAGCAAGTTAGCTGACTTGCTAGAACTTGTGCTAGCTAGCTTGCTAACAGGCACTGCACAGTATTTTAGGTGCATGCAGAGCTTGTTCAGGAATGTTTTGGTAATGACATTGGAGACTGGCTTCCCCACCACAGTCCAGGGGTTGCCTGAAAACCTATTTTAACTGTGGAAACAAAAGCTGATAGTTGCAAACTTGAAATGTTGCAGCCAGTTTTGACACAGCAAACACAATCCAGTGGCTGGTTACACATTTTATGCTTGGGCCTGTAACCACAGCAGTATTTACCACACATAGACAATTTTAAAAAAGTTATAATATTGGAGTTAAAAATTACATTTCATTCATTTGGATAATGAATTTATTAATTGTCCATATTTCTATCTGTTTTCTATAGAAACTAATATTTAAAATAAGATTTTGTTGAAATTCTTTTGGTTAAACTTTATATAACTTGCTTAAGCCTATTTAATAGGCAGAGTTCAACAGGTGCAGAGGGACTTTTGTGATGCCTTGTCTCAATCTTTAAGTCCAAGAAAGGATGTGTTGGAGACTCGTTGTCTGAGTTTGTGCAGCATATTGAGTCACAGGCTTCTTGTATTATTATCGTGGTAATAATGTTTTGGTTTTTTTTTTGCAACAACAGTGATGAGGGAGAATAAGATGGAATAAGAAAAGGTTGTATCTTAAAAATCACTTCTCCAATCAGTAACTGTTTGCTGCACCGTCAAACAAACTTTGTGAGGACACTTGTTCCATTCTCACTTTGACAAAAATGTTTGTACTGTAAATTCTGAATGTTGTGTTGTGTTAATCCTCTATTGTTCACTTCTAGAAACCAGATGAGACAGTCATTCACACCCTTGTACTCTGAGGCCTCCCTGCTCTACTTGATGATGACCACAGAAACTTCTACAAGACCTGCTTCGTAAGTTCTCCTATTTTCATCTTGAAGGAGCATGAAGAGTTTTGGAGGAATTTGCTTTGTATTTGCCAGTGTGATAGTGAGAGTCAGATATAAAGACTAATGCCAATCATACTGTATCTCTGAGTTCAGTACAAAGATGGGCATGGACTGCATGCTAACCATGACAGTTGAGTGAGTGTATGTATGTGTATTTAGTGTATGTGCATCTATATTAGTTTAGCTTGCTGACGAAGCAGCCGTGGAGCTCTGTGGCTGGCTTCCTAGCTTCAAGGCACTTTCACCTGTGCCAAGTTGAACCAGACAGCAAACTGTTGACCCAGAGACAGATAACATGGTACAAATTGATCACACCTATCAACATTTCCCCGTTTTAATGTTGTTTGTGTTTGATTTTATGCAGGATTCTTACAGTGATGAGGCCTGGGCCCAGGTATCTGTTTGGGTCCTGACTGTCATCAGGGAGAGATGCCTCTCCAAATCTTCTCCACCTTGACCCAGTGGCTACAGCCATCATCATTGTGGCAGGTATTGTAATGTCAGAGCTCAAGAACCTATCTTGGGCATTTTGCCTCTTGTTTGGCCTGTCATATGCGAACTCCCACCAAAACTGCAAACTCTTAAAAATCTTCTGTGGAGTTAGGATGTGTATGTGTATATGAGTGATGACATTTGGCATTAGATCTCACCTGTTATTGACAGTGGAATAATTTGCTTTTTGTTATGTAAATTTAATTCAGGCATTCAAATTGTCAGCCTAAAGTTTCAACAGCCAGTTACATATAGACACTGCCAGTAAATGTTCATTATACATATGTGAGGTTCATTGCCAGAGACATTACTCATTTATATTGTTACGCTTACAGATTGAAGCCACTTTGCACTTGTCAGCCTGTTGCTTCTAAAAATGGCAAGAATGTGCAGCATTGACAGGGATCAGCTGAGTTTACAGTTGTTACAATCACAAAAACCTGGAGTGTGTGGGATTATCTTAGGAGAATGCAACCTGTTTTTCATATGTATGTAATGGATGTTTGCAGTATGTAAGTAAGTAAGTACCACTTACTTGTTTTTTTGAAGCAATCAGTTTGCCTCAGTATACTTCACTTACAATTACTGATCTTAAATAGTAATTCTAAGTAGTCTATACTAAGTCAAAAAGTAAATTTACAAGTACTTCATACTGTTCTTTTAGTAACAAAAACTCTAGTGTAAGTACTGCACTAAAATGCATTTGTTAGTGCAACAATAAGTACTTGCAGTGTTAGTTTTTTGAGGCAATCGGTTTGCATGCTTTTTCTAAGTAAGGTTACTAATCAGAATTTACAGTGTACACACACACACACACTGCAGGGGTTTACCATTCAATCCCTCTGCTGTTCGCCTGCTTTTGCACTAGTGCCCTCCAGTGCTCATGGGTGGACTTAATGATCTCAACTGCAAAGTCCTACAAAAAGGACCAAGAACATCAGAGAAACTCACATCATTTAGATTCCTTAGGGAGCAGTACAGCTGAGCACATTCAGTTATATCCACCGAGATAACAATAGACTTAAACTCCTAGTGCACAAATTGTTATGTCTTATCTATGTACTGCGTTTGGTTTACAAAGGTCTCAGTACCTTGTCTTTGAATTGTCCATTGAATCCAAATTGGTTCTCAGGCTTTCCATCAGGCACCTTATACTTCCTAAACCAGTCGACTGTGGCCTCTAAATGACCAGGCCGGCTCTTTCGGACATCCTCTATGCCTGAGAAAAACACAGACAGAGTAAGTTAAAGCACCTTAATCATCAGATATGACTCTGTTCTGCATTTACACATGAAATATAGCTCAAGGCAAAAATGAGTGTTAAATACCATTAAGTATTTAGGAAATATTTAGAGAATACAAATAAATAAAAGAGCTTATCAATTTATAATGGCTCATAAACTGTAGCAATGCCACATTAATACTATATTTGGAAAAGGTTGCAGCTGTATTCTTAACAATGAAGGCATAAAAGTATTCAGAAACAAGTTCTGCAAATGATGCATTGGTTGGAAAAAGAAGAAGCGTTGTTAAGTTTTTATGATACACACAATGTTTTGAAGTATGTTGAATGTAAACAAAACCATGCTGACAATAAAAACACAGCATGGTTCCTCTAGGTCAGGCGGGTGTTCACATAGCGTTTTTCTTCAGCAGAAAAGGGGTGGTGGTATGTTGGGGAGTGCTTTATAAAAAAAAGGCGCTTCCCATGCTTTTTTAAAGACTTGCTCAGTGTAGGTTTGTTTCCTTGACAACAATATGTTGACACGAACTTAAGCTCGGTAGGTAACGTAACACAAATTTAACAGAGGGTTGCAACACAGTTAACAGCATGCTAACAACATGTATGGTGATAAAAGCACTACATTCATCAGCAAGATTTAGTGTCTGGCTGATCTGCTGCCACGTTTTCCTGTCTTGTTGTGATAGTTTCTGACAGTACCACACCATCATACATTAGCTAAAGGAACGGCAGTGAGGCCACAGGCCACAGGAGGAACAACTGAAAAACGATGCTAAGAGAAAAACTCTATGTGGACACAGGCCTGAATGTTTTATATGCAGTTGGACACTTGTATCTTAACAAAAGCAATTTGTATTTGATTGTCTTGTTTTGCACATTTCAAATGAAATCCTTATTTCCTTGATTTATGATGATGCCAGAATTCCTGAACTAAATTTCTTTTCTTTTTTTTCTCTTCAGGGTAGAGACTGGATCATTGTATGATAGTTTTTGGTCCACGACTGTCATGATCTGTGAAAAAACACCTACTATTCATGTGTTTGGCATCTGGGTCCTCAGCATTGATAGCGATGACCTTCCAGTCCATTTCGCCTTCGTCGATCATGGCCAAGATGCCGAGCACTTTTACTTGGATCACCTGACCTGGAGAGCACACCTGAAGGCCAGGCCAGCACACAGGTAAGTAAATCGTACACAAGATAAAGTTGTACTTTTACATAAAGAGGGAAAAAAAACATCCTGTAATATAATTCATAGAAACACGTAAAGCAGTCTTACCTGGGTGCCGATCTCACAAACGTCAATGGGATCATTATCACCACAACACTTTGTTTCGCTGTCTGTGTGGTTTGGGTCCTCCCATGTCTTTTCAAAAGAAAAGTTGAAGAACATGTCAACATTTCAACAAACTACCCGACTAAATTTTAAAAAAGAAAACTTTTTTGTTTCTGTGCTCACCTGTGGAAGTGCCCCATAATTCCAAATGTAACCTTTATGAGGAAAGACGTTGGCAACGTACCGGAGCTTTCCTTTCTTTACATCTTGTTTGATCGGGTTCAGCGGTTCCTTTGTTGCAATCTGGAAAATGAGGGCATTATGAAGGTATATGGATGTATTCATGGCAGGGATACTGATCGGGCCTACAGGGCCCAAAATGAATAGTAGCTGTTAATCAAATGCATTGTTTAAAAAATGCGAGGAAATGTATCTAAAGCCGTCTTACCTCCATTTTAGCATTCGACCATCGAGGAACCTCCACTATCATGTTAAAGAGGACCTAAAAAACATCAGAAAAGCCTAATGCATTACTGGGGGAAATGATTTCAGGAGATAAAACTGACAAAATATTTGCATTTAATAGTACCTCACTTTCATTCTTCTTGGACTTTTTAGCTGGCACATTGTTGTCCTGTTGAAAAAAAATTAAAAAAATCAGTGGTTATAATATCTTAAACAATTCAAGAGCCCAACGTATTCATGAACTTTCTGCAGCATTTATCACAGAGTTACCTGTTCTGTCTCCGCTGTAAGTGGGATGTCATGGAATGGTGAGATGTATTTTCCTTCAGAGGTTTCTAAGAAAAAAAGTTGAGTAAAAAAAAACCTGAATATATATAAATAACGATGAAATCCAGGAAGACCATGAATTACATACAACAAAAAACCCTGCAAACCTTAACAGCAGAGAGAACTAATATTTTAATGCCAGACAACTTTTAATTTTGTTTTAAGTGCACATGAAGCCCATACAGTAATTATTATTTTTTGTCTGTCCACCAAATGTGTCATTTTAAACCTGTCCTTTCATTTTTGTAAGACTTCAATATTTTATATAAGCGACCCGGGAATTATTGTTTGACAGCAAAGTAACTCAGTCTACTGATAGGCTTTTTTTAAGGCTTTCAGTTGCATCAAACAGTCCCCTACAGAGTCTACTCAGTTGTCAGTTTGATAGCTAAGACTGATACAGATATCCAACCATCTCCATGACAACGAAGCAAACTGATTGAAAAGCTCAGGAAAAAGCTGTCAAGTGGACCTTGAGTTAAGATTCAGTTCATGGTGGGTTACATATAATGTTGCAGCCAGTTGCAACTTGTATCCTCAACATAGGGGCTCATTAGATTATAAATAAACTGGGGCTGCATTGAACATTTTTTTTCCTTTGTCAATTAATCTCAATTAGTTTCTTCAAATGATTACTCTTACAAAGTGTCAGAAAATAGAGTAAAATGTTCAACCAGTATTTTCCAAAGCCCAAGATGTCTTTATGATCTTAGCAAAGCAAAGAAACCAGAAAATATTCACCTTTAAAAAGCTGAGATCAAAGAATTTTGTCTTAATTTTTCTTAATTTAATAGTTGACGACCAATCAATTAATCATTGCAGCTCTAAAATAAACTCAGTGTTGATTTATTGTTTACCAGTAACCTGGACATCATCATTTACACTACTCCTAACGTTTTTCCTTGTTTATATCAAAATCTGTATGAAAGCAGATGCAGTCATAATCAAAATAGTCACATTACCCAGATTAGAAACAGTAAGTTTTAACACTAATATTGTGTCACATAATTATTAAAATAGTTGAGTAAGATTTAAGAAAAATAACAATTTCATAAGTTTTAATTCATTTGATGTGGTTAGTTTTTGTGTGTGTGTAGCTATAGTCCACGTGACTACCCAAACAGGAAGTAAATCCGTGTGATAATTTAACATGGATCTGTTATGGAATTTACAGTCAAACATTTGTCTTGGTTTCTGCTTATGAACTATTTAATCTTACATGATTTTGGGCGTTGACACTTGTGGGGTTTTCCCTTTAAATCTAAAGTTGTAAGGCGCCACATGTTAAGAAAACCTCGCACTCGTTACTCAAAGGTCAAACGTTTACTTTGACGTGGAGGTCGACCTGTGGTTACCTGTCCAACACCGGACCCTCGTGCTAAACCGCCACAGTGTTATGATATACAAGAGACACGCATGGTTGCTCTCGTGGTGGCTCTGATGAACTTACTAAAATATATCCGGTAGTCAGGAGAATGGGGATGTCCTCGCTCTTCCGTTTGATAATGCATTTTTCTGAAATAAAGCAGATGAGGACCCGCTGCTGCTTGTGTCACCAGTTTGTTTCCGGAGGCGGAAAATGAGCCGAAAAGTGTCGCCAGGCAGCCGAGCGAGGAGCGCAGCAGCAGCGGTCTCATTATACTCAGCTCTTCTTCCTCTCCTCTTGGTTACTGCTTCCCGTTTTCCACCTTCGCAACATCCAGAAATGTAAAGTTCACCAGAGTGATACTACAGCTTTCTGTCGGGGGCTTTCAAAATAAAAGCATTAAAAGTCCAGACTGAGATTATGACAAGAACTAATGAATAACAAATGGGCCTATGGCTAAAAATATGTTTGAATTTAATTAGTAGTATTAAATAAGATTAAAGAAAGTTACTGGAAAGCCATAATCTGAATGATAGCAATTAATCTGTTATATTTTGATATTAGTTAATATTAAAATTGTGATGGTAGTTTAATGCTAAATTAAACATAAAATGCATGGTTAAATGCTAGTATCTGGTGTGCAAAAATCCATTGCTGTTACTGGCCTAGAAAAAGGATCATTGCATCCACCAAGTCAAATTTGGCACGTTTTAACACGGATGTTTTTCCATAATTTCGATTATTGTAACAGCATAGGCGCTTGTTTGCCACTATTACATTTTATTTTGAAAATAAAAATCGTTGCAACCGGAAGTAAATATTCTTTCCACATTAACTTCAAAATTCTTCTATTGCATGCTTGTGGTCCATGTGAAGTGAAGTAGCTTCATTTTACTGCCACCTAGCCAATCCCACGAACAGCACAGAGATGGACAATATTTCAATTAATACTATAAAAATAACCTTTTAATTACTTTTGAGTATTTTATCATTTGTATTTTGCTGGAAAGGAAAAAAAGTAACTTATGCTATAACAAAATCTACTCTGAGCTTGTATTTGTGTTTATGAAATACTTGAAATACATTATTTAATATGTCATTTTATTCTTAAATAAGACAAAAATATTTTGATCCCCAGTTTAAACTGTGGAAAAAGGGGCTCAAGGTCAGACACATGCCTAAAATTAGATTTTCTAGAGTAAGCCTATATTTTTGTATTCTCAAATATCAAATGACATTTGACATAAATAATCAAAAATGTTTTCTGAAACCAGTCTTTTGCATGTTACTTTTTACTTTTACTTTTTGATGCACTTATGTCCATCTCAGAACACATGCACACAGAGAGAGAGACAGACAGATTTGCTAGATAAGTCACAATAGTCTAGTAATTTATTTAATTACTGATGCATGGCTGACATGAAGAGAGAGAGAAACGTTAATCTTGGATGACTCGTTTTCTTTTCTTTTTCTGAACTTCTTTTCTTTTCTTTTTTTGTTTTTTGATCTTTTAAGCTGTTTTCATCACACAGCTAACAGATAGTTGTAGTTATAATGTTACTAGTTACTTCTGGTAGAAGAAGAGTTCGTGTTTGTAGACCTTTTGTCACTAGCATGAGGCTATAACACACCTATTTTTTACAGTGTGTTCTCCCATGTTCAATAACTGAGTGTACTGATAACTGGTCTCCTTTATTTTCTGTGCAACTTTGAGAGCAACCATAAGCGCCCCTGTCACTTTTGCTTTAATGGCCCCCTGCTTTTGTTTTTATGACGTGAAGTTAATGGATTTGCTAGTGGTAATCTCCACAATACATCATGAGATCAAAGTTCATATGTATCCATTGTGTCTTAAACAAACACCCACCCCAGCGACCTTGATGTGTCTCTTTTACTGCTGAATAGGTTGGTCCCTGTTCAAACAAGTTACTTACATCTCTGCAGCCATAAATAGTTGCTTTATTAAAATCTTAAAAATGGATTCTTGCCTTTGATACTGTTGCCAAAGAGCTTTGATTATGCCGAGCACCTATCAGTTTTATGTGTTTAAGCAAACAGGACAGTTCAACCAATCTGGCTGTGGTTGACAAGAAAATATTCCATGCTATAAACCTGTAAGGAGGACAATAGTGGTGAAGGTCAAAGTGCTGTGCCTTGACATGATGAAGGGAGGTGTGATAATGGAAGGTCCACAGGCGGTTAAAAATGTTAATTTGATCAGTTCTATCCAAAATTTGGAGCCAAATGAGAAGACAGTCGCTTCTTTTTAATTTCTATGTCCATAAGCAAAGCACTCAACTATAACTCCTCCAGTGATGGTGCCCAAGTGGCCAACAGTAAAACTCTGTGGCTGTAAAAGACAGTTTCAGGCATGAGTGTGTTTTTATTTTCCCTTTTCCCTATTCACTCACCCAGCTGGCTCCTGCAGCTACTTCTCCTGCCTGCTGCTGGTGATAAAATAAGCTTTCTTTGTTATTCTATTGTCTCACCAAACAAACTTGAGCTCTTGTTTATTGTAGCACTACAATATAATTACTTTTGATTGTTGGCTAAAATACGTATAGGTCGTCATAATCATTTTCAAATTGAAGCTTTAAATAATGACAATTTCCTCCAGTTTGATTAATATAATTTATACTAAGTGCATAATATAGACTCTGTTTTAAAGTTTGTCATCTAACGTACAGTTAAAACAAGTGGAAACAAAAAAAAAAATCTATTAGCTGATTAATAAAATTAATTAATAACAACTCAATTAATGATTTAAGTCAACTATAGAGCAAAAATGTCAACTTTTCTTTGGTTTGGGCTTCCCCGATTTGAGGATTTGCTGCTCTTGGAGATTTTAATGGGTATTTTTCTGACATTCTGAAGACAGCACAATGAATTAAGACAATAAAGATGAAAATTGTTTAAAATATTTGTGAATTTTTGTCCTAACTAAAAGCAGAGTTTGATTCTGTGGGCATTGGCTTAAGTTTAATGACTTTATTTTACTGCCTGATGTTTTTGTTGGGTGTCTGTCTGAGTATACTTCCGTCTTAAGGCCGGTCAAGAAAAACCACACTCTTAGTGAAACAATGTCACAAGAGCTCCTCTGGGCCAAAACAGTTAATATCACCTCGCTGACAGCGCACAAGAGATAACACTGTTTACTCACTTGAATGTTTGTATAGAGTATGTGATAGTTCAGCCTGGTTTACCAAGTCTACTTGGTTACATAACACTGCTAACATACCATTTTACTGTGCTTGTTTAACACAGAATAAATTAATGTTATATAGTTTTATTCTTGAGTTTTTCTTAGTGACGATGATGAATGTGAGATACTTAAATGTTGGTGACCAGCTGACATATAGTCAGAAGCCATATGTGTGCAGCTAGTCTAATGGAAGTCAAACAGGTGTGTTACGAGCACACAGTGATCTGAAAACACAATAGGTGAGGTCATCGCCTGTGGTTCAATAGGGAGGAAATGCATCCATTCATTGTTCTGGCGAAGAACGTAGTATCTGGTTGCTATGACCAGAAATCATCGTGGCAGCATGTGTGATGATGAATTACCTGTCTAACCAGATCGGATATTTTCTACGTGTCAATTTATGGTTGTGACTCAAAAAAAATACATTTTGTAAAGGGAAACAAAAACTTAGAAACATATTGCATATAATAATATGAAAATATGAGAATTTAAGTTACTTTCCATTTTAATATATTTAGGGTGTGCGGCCAGTGCAGAATAATGAAAAAAAAAACAGCACTTGATCCCATTTAGAGCAAACTTGTTTCAGCGAAGTTATAGATGCCAAATGCAGTGAAGAGAAACATAGTAATGATTAGGAGTATGTGTATGTAAATTTTTCCTATATGCGTTACTTGTAATGTGTTACTATCAAGCGGAAACCTCAGAGGGAAACTCTGAGAAAAAAAATGAAGCCAATGCCCAAGTGCCAAAAACTGCAGTTTATCAAATGGCCACTTGAGGCCTGCTTCAGAACAGAGTAAATCCCCATAGCCCCCCACGTTAATATGCCCAGCATTTTCATTTCATCGCCAGTGGCAACTGTATGGAAGTTAAATTTTTTTCATAACTGACCTGTTTACATTTTATTAAGGGCTAAAATTGTGCATATTTAGAAGCAGGAGCACTTGAGTGGCAGGCTGTCTGTGAGGCTTTGCCATAGTCTATGAGTCAGATCCACCCCTCGCTCCTCCAAAGCTCCAACCTCTCGTCCAAATATGAACACCAAAATAGCAATGGCAGAAATACTGAACTTGAGGCTTCAAAACGGTAGTCCACAAACCAAAAATTGACGTCTCGGCATATACTTTCACTATTTATACAGTCTATGGTTATGTCCTTGTATAATCTACCTTTGCACTTTTGCTGAAGTATAATTGTGACATAAAGCTATAACAATATTAGTACAGTGAAGTTGTTCTGGCAACAGTTACTGTGCATGTGGATTCTCTTTTATTCATTTCATTTATTCTTGTTCAATCCATTGACTGTATTTAGCTCAGCTGCTCACGGCTCCACGTGTTAAAAGGTTTGCTTTTCCCCCACAGTTAAAGAGCACAGTGCAGACAAAAAATGTCCAACTAACTTGATTTTGAATTCACTTATTCATTATGTAAATACTAAGCTCTCTGCATTGCCAGGTGTGATTCACATCACCCAAGCCATTTACATAAATGCTTCCTTGTCAAGAGCTGGCTCATTGTGTCTCTGTAGGGTCTTACTTTTTATTTTTATGTTTAGGTCATTTAGTTTTAGTAAAAGCAAAGAGCAGACTTTAGCTGGTGGTCGTTGATCTGTCCTCAGACCTTCTTCTTCCCTGGATGGATGTAATGCTCTGAAGCATAGCACAGCAGGAGAGAGGTGTGGCCACATAGCTCTCATGACAGGTTGACCTGGGGAGGAGCTAGATTACCTGTGCAGAGCTGACAGGCAGTGCACACTGAGCACTGCACCTGTTGCAATTCCCAGGCTCTCTCTCTCTCTTCTCTCTCCCTCTTCCTGTCCTTCTCTCTTCCCCTTCTTTTCTCCTTGACTGCTCTGACAGGCAGCTGACGGCCTCGCCATGGATCCCAACGAGGCCAAAGGGGGTGAGAAGGAGAAGGAAAAGGAGAAGGACAAAGCGATAAAGAGGAGAAACCGGCCTGTGTTCCTGCGTTACCTGGAGAGGAGAAAGACAGACACCATCGTGGCTGAGGACACGGCCAAAGGTGACATCAACCTGGGGACGCTGGTGAGGAGGAGTCAGTCTGACAAGACGGAGTACAGCGCCAAACTGAAAGGTACACCAAATAATGACCTCCCCAGGGGTCAAAACTATGGCAACAATCTATACACACGTGAGCCAAGTCTTTAAACTCTTTATATTTAAAAATTGTTGAGGAGAACTTTAAAATAAATATATGTTCAGTGTAAGAGCAGAATGTATGGCTTGGGGGCAAAAATTCAACGCACACACACTTGAGTGCGCTCTGCCTTATATCTCTGGCTACCGGGCGCCTGTTGTGTTACTATGTGTTAAGCAGGAGATACTCCCACAGGGATAAAGCCACATATGCAAACTGTGCTCCAAACTCAGGCACAGAGGAGTGGCTTTAGAAGTGTTCCAGACCAGCTGGTAAACAAGACCGAGACATCAGTGACGTGTGAACAGGGACGTACAGATGATTTTTTTAAATTACCAAGCCGAGCGAAAGAGTTTCAAAACATCTCAGACAATTGGTCTTGCAATTTGGTTTGTATATAATATGCATAGTTTGACCTGGAAAGTGAGAACTAGCCGGAGATTAGAATGAGTTGCGATAAAGAAAAAAAGAAATGGTTAGTCCAGCTGTATGTTGCCTCATCACAACTGCTGACACAACACACATGATGTCCGCATGCTGTGTCTGAAAAACTGGCTTCACCTGTCGTGAAAGTGCAGTCAGTGGCTGGGAATGCTGCACTTCAGGCAAAATGACTGACATCACCGTGTCAGTACTGGGTCACTATTAAAGATAAGTGAAAGTATGTAGGTTTTCCTGTGCCACTTGTTCCTGGATTTCCTTTTCCGGTGAACACATCACATCACAAGTGGCACCTTGTTTAAAATAGCAAAGTATAACCCACTTCACACTTGGTGTTTTGAATGATAAGATAGCTTTCTCTCTCACACAAACATACACACACACACACACACACACACACACACACACACTTGCCTTATCAGCATCTGCTCTGTTTACCTGAAATAGAGACACTCTCTACTCCTTTGCACTTTCTGTTTTCTTGACCCACCTGCATAAAAGCAGGCATGGTTGTCAAAAAAACACTGGGGTGTTTTCAGTAAACCGGTCACCCGCCCTGTTTGACTTTAGCCTCACACCTGACTAGAAGCATTACATATTTACAGTGGTATTACCATTGCAAATATTGACAGAACGATGACTTCACTAAAAGAGGAAACATGTGAGTCGCTGCTCGTCAGCCAGTTCTCATCTGCTTGTCAGACAGGTTGCTCAAGCCACAGAACCATGGCAACATGACATCAATATGTCTAAGTATTCACAGGAACTCAGTTAAAGGCAATGATTTACCAGCGCAAAACTCACATAAAGGGACACTAATTAACTTAATATTCATAAGTATTTACCCACAAAACGTGCAGAGAAAAGATTACTTTGATGTGGTTTGTATTGGTTTATCTTGTTATTCTCTGTGTGTGTGTGTGTGTGTGTGTGTGTGTGTGTGTGTGTGTGTGTGTGTGTGTACTTTTGGTATTATATGGCTTTTTTCCCAATTAGACACTGGTGCTTTGTAACAAACTCAGTAAGATAGATATCAAACTTTCCTTTAAGTGAGAAACAGATCCTTTCCGTGTAGACGTTATCAGGCTTTTTCAGTATTCTTTATTCAAAGTATATTCTCCATGATAAAATCCCCTTGTGCGATGCAATGTTTTTCTTACTGGTGACACGTGATACACCATGCCTTGTATTCTGTTCTGGGGCCGTCTGTTGGATCGCTTTCAGTGGTCTGAACGGTGAAAAGCCCTGTATCCACTTTCATGGGAACTCCTGTGCCGGCAACCATACTTAACAAACATAATGCCCGGCAAAAAGGAGAAGTCAGCACAGGTTGAAAGCTGCTGCTCAGTCTTCATAGGCTGCAGTACATTTTTTTGTAACATTGTGGATGCGTCAGTGTGGGGAATATGTCAAGGCCAGTTTTGACAACAGAATTCAAAGTGCTTTTAAGTGGATCTTCATGATTTTTTGTGTTCATAGAATACACTTCTGTGCAATGAGCCACCAGGAATTCTCACCTGATCTGTCATGAGGGGAACTTTTCTCACGGGTGGAGGTTTTCACTGATTCTGGGCTCTCTTTTTACACTAAAAGCCCACGTAGACATATGACACTTTATAATACTGTTGAAATGTAGATGTGAGACCTCTTTTACACAACATTTTCACTGGTGAAAGAGTTTCTCTGACACTCCTGTAATTATAGGAAATGTTTTTGTGCCATAAAAGGTGGAAATATATTAAACAGGAATTTATTCCAACGTTTCATCAGACTCTGAGAACAGACTTTGATTATATCTTATAGTGTTATCGGGCATTGACAAGGAAATTAAGAAGGGCACAGCTATTGTTTAAAAACTGCAACGGGTGCATATGAAACAGAGGGGTTGGGGTTCCTCAGACAGAAAATACACTAAAAAACCCTCTCACTTAATTTTTTTCCATTCTGGTAATTTTGTTTCTGTATCAATATACAATATAAAGATCTTTAATTGAGTAAAATTACACTGCTGCCTTTACTTTTTTATTGTGGGAGACAAATGCAAATGTTCTAAATATTAAAAGGGACATGTCCTCTGCATCATCCCTTGAAGTCCTTGCCTATATTAATTAATAACTGCTTAAAGAAAAAGGGTTATAACTGCACAGTTCAGTTTAATGTCATGCCATGTACAATGAGTTTACCAAACATGCTTTTAATATCTTTGTGAATTTCACCTGTTACATTTATGGCAATCATTCAGAGGACATTAAGGGTTGAAGGAGCTTCAACTGATTCAAGTTCTTAACAACAGGCGAATACATTTAAACCGGGACTTTAACAACAAGTGATCCTTATCAAAATACAAGGAGAGGACACAAAAATATGTTTCTTCAAATGATAATATTACCCTTGTGAAGTTTAGTTTGCTCAGTTTTTATTGAGATTTTTAGACAGTAATGATTTTCCTCTGTAGGTGTTCATTTTATTTTGCATCTCAGTGAAAAAAGCAAAACATAAGGGGTAACTGTATGCAGTGTTGCAAGCAGACTGTGATCAGATCTCTGCTGGAGTCAGTCAGGTGTGATTACAGTACAATCTGTACAGTGTTTGCATTCATGAGAAAGTAGTTCACTGGCCAGAGACACATGAGCCATTTTACCCAGGTTCAGACACTGTAACCTCCTCTCACAGCGACGCTGCAGTTTCATTTACAGCATTTGAAACTTGTAATTTCTGTTGCACCCCCCCCTTTTTTAAATGAACTGATAAGGAAATGTAGGAAAGAGGAATGATGTCCCTACACCTGCCCTACTTGTTTTCTTTGATAGAACAACATTCTCACTATCTTGCCTGCTTTTCTTATCATTTGCAAAACATGAGATTCAATTCAGTTCATTTTTTTAATGAAATCACAATTCACAATTTGCCTCAGAGAGCTTTGCAACACACAACATCCCTCTGTCCTTGGACTGTCACAGTGGATAAGAAAAAACTCCCCCCAAAAAACACCCTTCAATGGGCAAAAGGCTCTGGTCATAAACCCAGAATCACAGAAATAAGAACACATCAGATACCAGGTGAGAATACAAAGGGTGTGACTGCACAAATTATGACCTGGATAGTTAATATGTATAATATAATTTATTTTAATATAATTCTTTTGTAAATGGTGCCTTAGGTGCAAGTCAGTACACTGTGAAAAAGGTCACGTACACTAAGTTGAACTTCTTACAGTCCGATCAAATGCAAGTTTACTGTGTGTGTGCATGTGTTAAAAATGAGTACGCTCAGGAGGCTGTAGTAAATTTGTTTGTGTGTGCATGCATGACTGTGTGTACGTATTCCCATGTGAATCTGTGTGTGTGTGTGTGACCTTGCGTAGGTTGGTGTGTGTTCATTATTGTGTGGCACTCCCCCCACACACACTCCCAGTCTGAGCAGATGGAATGCCTGAGCACGACGGAGCATTACATCAGCGGCACGATTAGTTCTGTAACCTGACACGAGCCTTGCAGCCCTCTGTCTCCCTCCCCCCTCCTCCTCCACCTCTCTCACTTTCTCTTCATTGCCCCCCCCCCCCTCCTCCAGAGAAGGAAGTGGTGTGTGGTGTTGATTAGGCAGCAAGGAAGCATCCCTCTTCCCTAAACAGACACTCCTGCCTGCCATGCAAAGCACAGAGCAGCCGCAGACTGATTAGGCAGCAGAGCAATAAAAAAAAGAGAAGTGAGCCTGACTGGCATGTTAAGTGAGGCCTTTTGGCGCTCGAGTCAAAATAATTATATCACCGTGAAATACTGATGGCTGCTCAGGCGTCAAGCGGATGAGTTAAAGAGAGATGTAGGTTTTTCCAAGCGTGCACGGCCCACAGGGGCACGGTGTTTACCAGCATTTCTAGAAAATGCACACAGATGGCTTAGAATGTTGGCAAACACAAACGTTTTGGGGTGAAATTGCAGATTTACAGCAAAAAGCAAGTGCACTCACACAAGGTCGTAGATTTTTCTCAACATTTGGGGGGGATACACATTAAGCTGGGGATCTGAAGGTGCTCCCTCAAGAAATTTGAGTGTCAAACACTTAATTTCCTTCATTCTTGGGAATTTTCATGCACCAATTTGTCCCCTGTCTGCATCAATTTATGGTGGAAATATCCTCCTTCCTGCTTCAACTGTGCGTCATTGCTTCATCTTATAGGAGATTGCCTTTGAGCATTGACCATGGGATGAATCTGAGCAACAGGGTGGGGAACATATGCACTGAAACAGACATAGGCCTATATGGCTGATATGAGTGTTTAGTGACAGTACAGAACATATTCTTAGTCTGGGAAAACACACCACTACGTCTATATGCACGATTAACACTCGCATACTGAAATAGAAATGCTCAGATTAACCCCTGTGATTGGTGAAGTAAATGTCAAATTGCATCGCAGCAGAGACAAACGTCTTGTCCTTGTGGAGAAATCAGAATGCAGTCTAATCACAGGCATTTCATCAGAACATCACAAAGTCACCATAAATAAAATCTATGCCTGTGCACTCACAACTTTCTATATCCTTGTATGACCTGTGTGACTCAGCCAGAAGTTGTTATTACTTCAGTTCATCAGACTGTTTTTGGTTTTTTTTTAATAATAATTTTATCTCATCTTTTCTCAGAGAAAATGACACCACACGACTTGTCCACACCCCCCTCCCCAGCACTGGACCCAGAGGAGATCCGTTTGAGGAAGATGAACCGCAGGGCAAAGGTCATTCAAGAGCTTGTGCAGACTGAAAAGGACTACCTCACTGACCTGGAGCTATGCATCAGAGAAGTCGTCCAGCCTCTGCGAAATCTGCAGGTAGATACTTTTCAGGATCCACAGTGGAGTCTCCTGCAGGCTAACTGTGGTCTTACTTTAACATCTATCCATGTGACAACAGTTAAAATAGTTCTTTAAAATAGAGAATCATTGATTCTTTTTAAAATAACAATTTCTTAAAATAAAAATTAAATTGTAACGTCCAATGTCAATACTCAACTAGCAGCCTGATGAGAAAAAGTTGAGCTCAGCAATGTCACTTGCCTATTTAGTAGCCTACATATCAAGCAAAAATAATCCTAACTCTGACCTTTTTCTGACAATAAACCAAACTAACAGTAATGCTTCACGTGATAACATTGTGAGGGTCAATTTTGTAGTGAAATAATCAGGGTAAAGGGGCAATTAATTTATATAATAGCTTATTTATACAGCGAATATTCTGGTAATTGATGTTTTGAGAGAAAATCTACCACAAGCTGATTTCGATTATCTCTTTGCACTCAACATTTTACTTCCTTATCTTCTGTTAGGTTGTGGATGTGGACAGGATGTTTACCAACATGGAGACAGTGTGTGAGGTTTCTGCAGCGCTCCTTCACAGACTGCATGCAGCCATGGCTGACCCTGACCCAGAGGCAGTTGTCATTGGTAATGATATTATGACTCCACCCTGATTTAAATAATTGTTGACTTTTAATTCTCTGGTTAATACTTGGCAAAAGATCTTATCTCTCATTTTTTTTATCTGAAGGAGAAATATTCATCCAGGCGAAGGCAGCTTTAGAAGATGTTTACAAGATTTACTGTTACCATCATGATGATGCCAACATGTCGCTCAAATCCTACGAGAAAGAGGAAGAAATAAAGCAACATTTCACAACGTGTGTATTAGCCCTGAAGTAAGTCACTAATTTATTTATAACTTCCTTGATATTTTAAGTGTTATAATGTATGGTGTTTAATCTTGGTGGTTTCTTTGTCTTTTTAATTACAGGAAAATCTACGACCAAGAGTAAGTACCTTTTTATGAAAAATTGGTGTTGCCATTTAAAATATATCTTGATTAATGTGTTATCAGTTTTGGTTAAGTTTCTCACATAATCCATTGTTTTCTTTTCGAAATTTTTGTCCTGTAGTCCATAACAGTTTATATCAACACGTTTTTACTGTTTATTTATTTGCACAGAGGGAAACCCAACTTGCTGGACATGGGTTCATTGATCATCAAACCGGTCCAGAGGATTATGAAGTACCCGCTGCTGCTCCGGGAGCTGTGGCATGCCACACCTGAAGACCACCCTGACTATCAGCCGCTGCAGGAGGCGTACACCGCCGCCAGGATTATCAATGTTAACATCAATGAGTTCAAGAGACGCAAGGATATAGGTGAGAGATCACTCACACTCTCTCATACAAGGATGTTTTATCATTGGCATCTGGTTCATTGTAAATGATTATCCCTTCTTTCAAATTTGTTTCCTTTTTATTCTCAGTTATGAAGTATAAGAGGTTGGAAGATGAAGGCACGCTTAGGGGCAAACTTAACAAGTTCAACATCCACTCTATCCGGAAGAAAGGTGACAGGTTTGCTGGCTATCTCAAGATCCTCACTGGAGTAGAGCCACAGGTAAAACATGATGGAAAGAACAAAAGTTATGAGGTTTGTTGATGTGACGGTTTAAAGCTGGGGTGGGGAACCTCTGGCCTACAGGCCGTGTACAGCCCACGAGACCAATCTGGCCTGCCACGCAACTCTAAAAATAAATATAAACTCAGGGAAAAATGTAATAGAGTGGTGAAGTAATGACTCCAAAAATGCAGAAGTCCGTTAGCCTTTTTGCCTTCTGGTTCCCTCGTCTTAAAGTCTATGGGTTTTTTGAATGGGTTTTCAGTAAAATGCCTTAAATAAGGTCTGTGGTTAACATAGGACAAAGATATTTACACGTTTTATTCTGCAACATAATATACATCCATATAAACCAGATTTTTTAACTTTTAGGGTTTTACTTGTCTTAAAAAAAGTGGTTGCTATCGAGTGGCTAAATCGGACTACAGTGTTTGTCGGGGACGTTAGACGTCATCACACTGAACACAGAAACTCATTAAAGCCACTCGCCGCATTTTCAGCTTTACAGCAACAGTCATGCTCAAACTTGTAGATTTACCAGTTTATAATACTTTTCAAATGTGTATTTATGTGTTTTTGCAGTGTTTGTAATTGTGATGTTTAAGCTGTGCGACCGCGATGTAGTTTGTGTATAGCCTAACAATAGCTTTTTACTTCTGGCGATTTCATTTATCTTTCATCTGTGAAGATTATCATGCTGATTAAAACGTTTAAGTCTCATAAGCATGTGTTCGTCACAGAGCTTATTTTTGGTCGTAATCAAAAATCCTATAAGGTTTTGGACGAGGGAACCAGTGTGATGCTAACTTCCTGGTTGGCCTACAAAAATACGTCATCCCTTCACCAGTCGATTACTTTTCTGAGATAACATTGGCGGCTATGCATATCCGAGTCAGGTTCAGGGTCAGTGAACACAACATGTGAGGTTACGCACCATCGCGCAATAACATTGAGGATTGATTGATAAGTGATACGCGTCATTGTGAGTGCCAAGAAAAGGAAGGTGGATGCTGAAATGAAACACAATTATTTCTTTGTTGATGTAAAAGGCAAGACACTTTGCCTCGTTTGTGGCGCCGGCAGTGATGAAAAAGGCCAGTTTCAAGCGCCATTACAGCTCGAAACATGCTAAACTGGACGAATTTAAAGGACAAATGCGTTTTGATAAAAATGAACGCTCTTCCTCGAAGTTGGGGTGCCCAATAATCAGCTTTCACAAGACCACAGACTGACCGACAAAGTTAGGAGGGCTATTTTGTGGTGAGTGAAATAATAACTAAGAAGCTGAAACCTCATACAGAAGGAGTTTGTGAAGGAATGTAATTTAGTTAAAATAATTGTGAAACCTTGATAACGATCAAAATCTATAATTGTTGCATCATATGTGTTCATAAATTTAGTATGGCCCTCAGAGGACTTAATAAAAATCGAAATGGCCCTCGATTGGAAAAAGGTCCCCCACCCCTTGAAACTTTAAAGGAACAGCGTGTAAAGTTTAGGGGGATGTAGTGGTGAGGATTGCAGCTTGCAAACTTCTCCCCTTAGGGTTCATTGTTCAGGAGGCTCATACCAGGAGCCGAATTATCCGCAGAGGCTTCCTCCTCTCCCAAACAAACAGCCCCAATTATCTAAACCGGTAAAAACATAAATAATATAATATAATAAATAAAGCAGTTTCGCGTTAAAAAAAATCTGTGTTTATGGGATGTGCTCATTGCAGAAGGGCTACCAGCTTTATGCTATACACACCGCCGTAAAAATATGAATGTCCCCAGTGTTTGCTGTGTCTGTTCTGGACTACTGTAGAGACATGATGACCCGATCCCTATGCAAATATAAACCGCTCATTCTAAGGTAATGAAAACACAATGATTGTTATTTTTAGGTGATATGCACTAAAGAAAACTATTGATATATTTTATTTCATTTCTGCCAATATATCCCTAAATCCTACACGCTGGACCTTTTAAGTGTGAACAAAAAAAATGTTTCTGGCCTAAATATACATTATTGGTCTTCAAAAGGCTGCTTTTATGCATTTGTAAGTAGTAAGGTGAGGCATATTTGGTATTTTTCTACTATTTCGGCAACATATTTAAACTTTTGTGTCTGTAGGTGAGAGATGAAGTATTTGACAGAGAGGAGAAGCTGTTCAGGAGTCTGGAGAAGGCTGTGAGACAGCTGGTCAAGAACGTTCAGTGTTACCTGCAGCACACTCAGGTACGTATATATCAGAGTGTATTTACAACAACGTGTAAGATTTTTTAAAATATTACGATAACTTATTGAGACATTTTGTCTTGGTGTCTGTTCTGCAGGAGATGGTGTCTGTAGCTGTTCAGAACGTCCAAGACATGGAGGACATCATCAAGGATTCAAACAAAACACACACAAATGGCTTGTCGCACAAAAATGGAAATGACCCCTATAAGCACTTTGTGAGTATTTGTATAATGCATAGGTTTTATTCAGGGCATAATTTACTTTATTAGCAAGCTTTTTCCTTTCCTCCCTGAATCTTCTGGTTTTTGTCTGTCCTTGCCTTGCTTTCCTGTTCGTATGTGGCCTCCCATTCACCCTCCAACTGTGAGTCATCTGTCACTTTGCCCACAGCTACCTGTCTTCTGTCCATTATATTAATCCTCTTCTTCTATGCCTCTAACCTTCCTACTAGGTCCCTCAGTAACTCTGCAACCTTCCTTTCCTGCCCTCTTCTCTCTGCGGATTGCACTGTGGCCAACTCTGAGATAACTACACCTTTGAATAAGACTCTTTGTGCAGCAGCTCACTTCACCGCAGCAGTTTAGCAGCGCCTTAAACCGAAGTCGGTAATAAGCTTTACAAAATAGGTGTAGACACAAAGGCACGTTTACGCTTAAGAAGAAAAGGAACAGACTTATTCTGCGTGAAAAGGGAACAATTGTGTTTGCTATAATGAAAACATGACAGCTGTAACTGATATATGCTTTTAGTAAAGAGAATATGTTTTACCAAATAAGCGTTTCTCTTTGCTTTATGTAAAGTATTTCCCATTACATGCTGAACACTAGGATAGATGAAGTCTGTTAAGTCTTACTGTAAGCCGAATAACATCACTTCCTCTTGTTTGTCTGCATGCAAATCAAGCTGGAGCAGCTCTGTTGTTATTTTTCAATGCTAATGTTGAGATGTACTTTACTGTCTCCTCTTGGAGAAAAATTGTTGTGAATTAAAAGTGCTGCTGTTTTCTGAAAACAAGACATTTTTTTTAAAATCATATAAAAACGCATTTAGAAATGCCTGTTTGCATGTACAGAATATATAACAGAGAGAACCGAATGAAAATGGGCAGACTAGTGCTGGATATTCATCTTCTGTCGCTTCATTGACTTCTTGCTCCAGAAAGACAGCATGGAGCGCCTGGTCCTCGCCCCGCTCTCCTCCCTGCAAGGCATGTTCACAGCCCCACAGAAGCTTATCCAGAAGCGTTATGACAAATTGCTGGATTACTGCAGCCGCCTGGAGCGTTCCTCTTCTTTTTCATCCTCATCCTCGTCATCCACCACTTCTTCCTCTCCTTCACTGGTGTCAGAAGACCCGCCCGGTCCAGCCAGGAGGGACTATGAAGCCATTAATGCCTTGCTGGTGGAGGAGTTGCAGAGGTTCAACATGGCTGCCTACACTATCCTGACCAACTGTGTGATGTATCTGGTGGCCCTACTCAGAGGGATGATGGATAAAATACTCATTCGTGCCCCATCCATACAGCAGCTACCAGTGAGGATCCCATCCACAAATCACATTCAGTTATTTTTTAGTATATTTTGAGGAACCATGTGTAAGATTTAGGGGGATTTAGTGGCACATAGTGGTGAGGATTGCCCATTACAACCAGCTAAAACTTCTCCCAGTTAGTGTTTATTGTTCAAGATCTTTTAAGTGGGAGCCGAACTCTCTACATTAGTCTCTTCCTCGCCAAAATAAGTGGACCAGGTGATTAAAACACAGAATAAAGCCATCTGACATTACAAACTAGTGTTTCTCCTACGCTGTTTGGCATGTTGCAGATGAGCCACTAACCTAACACCTGCTAATATGTGCTCACCTTATTACCAGTCCAGACGTTTAGGAGTTTTTCACCATAAGCCAAATTGTCTGAAGAGGTCTCTTCCTCTCCAAAACAATTTAAACCGGTGAAAACACTGAATAAAGCAGTTTCATGCTAAAAAGTCGGTTGCTGCAGAGGGGCTGCTAAAATGGGAATGGGCCGATCTAGAGCCAGTGTTTGGTTTTTCCGTTCTGATTGGAGGTGGAACATAACGGTCTCCATCAGTGTTGACCCGCTCTCTATGTAGATACAAACTGTCTATTCTAAGGTGACAAAAACACAGTAGTTCTTATTTTTTAGGTGATTTATGCTAAAGGAAACCTACTTACATTATATTCCATTTCTGCCAATATATCCCCTTGAATCGTACACATTGGATCTCTAATAGTGAAACTCATTTGTGTGTTTGTTTGCCTTTTCAGGCTCCATTGTCAAACATTGCTGAAGTGCAGAACAGCATCATGGATGAGCTGAACAATCTGACTTTTGTCAAGGATAATGCACAGAAGTTAATGGAGCGAAAAGTCAGCTTCGAGAGACAACGAGACAAGAAAACAGCGGTAAAGTGGAAATAATTCAGAATAAATTATTCACATTTAGAGGCTAAAATGCCCGTTATGTCCTGCAACCTGCTCTATTTGGATCCTTGGTCAGTGGTGGAAGCTGCCTCTGTAAACTTCTCATTGACTCCAGGTTAAAATTAAAGTCACACATATTCCCCGGAGTTTAAATTTTTTTACTGAAGCAATTTCAAGCCATAAATGAGCAGCTGTAAGTCTTATCAAAGGCAGACAGAGAGGACAGCTCCAGGCTGTGATTAACTGGGGCACTTTGAAACCCAAAACTCCCCCAGGTATCGATCCCCTGAGACACATATACCTATATGTGTGTAGGAGTACACATATGCATACACATCTGTACATGTGAGAGCGTTGCGCTCGGACATGTGAATATAGATATATTTGAAACTCCTACTCCCAGGGGCTTATTACCTTCCGCCCTCCCTCGTACACTGATAACCGACAACATACCACCCACACGCCAGACCCACTTCAAATAATTACACCCTTTGTGCTCCTCCAGGTGCCGGAGGTGCAGCATCAAACCGAGGAACAGCGTGCCTGGCTGCTGGCAGAATACCCACCGAGCCGTCTGTACCAGCTGAAGAGGAAGTGTAATGGCTGCCAGGAGCAGGACCTCAGCCTGCTGGAGGGGGAGCTGGTAGCTTTGCTGGAGGACACGGACCCATTAGGCAGCAGCAGCCGCTGGCTGGTTCACACCGGAGGCAAGTGTGTGTGTGTGTGTGTGTGTGTGTGTGTGTGTGTGTGTGTGTGTGTGTGTGTGTGTGTGTGTTTAGGTGTGTGTGTGTGTGTGTGTGTGTGTGTTTGTGTGTGTGTGTGTGTGGGGGTGTGTGTGTGTGTGTGTGTGTGTGTGTGTGTGTGTGTGTGTGTGTGTAAGGACAAAGACCTTCTGGGCAGCGGTAGCTCTTGGTGCATTCTGTTAGTAAAACAAAGTGAATTAAGTCATCAGAGTAAATCATCTGCAGGTATGATCGGTCTCATTTAATACACATTCCTGTGTGAGTACACCTGCATCTGTTAGACGACAGACACACACACCAAACTTTACTTTCTGACACTGACAAGTCGGCTCGCAAGAATCAGTCCCAGGGGCTCCTGTGATGTCATGGTTGCTGGTTTCTCTTTGCCTGCCTCTGGAGATGGTTGCCTCACAACAGGGCCATACTCCATAGCTTGTCTCCATCTCCCCTCTACGTCTCGCAGAGGCACCTGAGATCCCAATGTCTTGTTTGGAACAAACCGCTGTGCGTTGTAAGCAGCGTTACCTAGAGTACAAAGCCTTTCCCTATGGGTATTTGGAAACAAGGACGGAGAGATGACGCTTGTGCGCCTCTCTGTACTCAGCAATAACAAGTTTCTTTTTTTTTATGAGCTCTAGAAAAAAAAAAAAAGGAGTGTGTTCATGTTTCTTGGTGTGAAGAACATTCTTCACAGACTTGTCTTTTCCTCTGGGATTAGAAGCATTCCCAGGAAGTTGTTCTTCATCCTTCTGTTGGTATCAACAGTATGAATATGCTTCCCTCACATTTATACATTCAGTTTGCTCACATGGATCGAAGATTGTGTCAGCAAATGCTTTAGTTTATGATTACAGCCTTTATGTGAGACATGTAGTCTGAGATATTACACCTGTATCCTCCTGATATGATGCCCACTTATCTTTATGAAGTAATTTTATTGATTAAAAAAGGAAAATGTCTTATGAAGTACAGTTTTGCCGTAATTACCTTACTTTAATACCGTAAAGAAAAAAAAATATTTTAAGTCGGTTTGCCCAAATTATGAAATGGAGATAGCTCGGGGATTTTTTCCAAGATTTTTTTGGCTGACTGAGATTTGTTTCCACATGAATAGGCCTACGATGTGAATGGAATTTTAAATGTAGTGCGAAAAATAGCTTAGAAAAACTCAAACAACTTCCTGGTTTCTCTAGATAATCCACAGATCTCCCTTACCTCTTTTCCATCCATCACGCTTCCACCAGTTCTGAGTGGCACCATTGTAATCAAGGATGTATTATCAGGAGGGGATTGCACAACAGCATTTAACAATAATAGCAAAATGGCAGGTTGCATTAACAATCTATAAGTTTTTGTTAGTTTTTGTTTTTGTTATTACAAATATGTTTGTGTATGTGGACCAACTTCTTATAAAACCACTGCACAATCTTTTTTTTTCCGCTGAGGATTTCTCACTTGACTTGTTGCTTTCTCAACCTCTCTTTCCAACCTGTGGAATATGACACGCTCACTGATGTCATTACGCTTCACTCTACAGGTCAAGAAAACCCTGTTATTTTTTGGGTTCTGGCTGAGAAACAACTTGTGGGTTCCATATTAATTTATTTTTGACATCCTATGGATTATCCAGAGTAACTGAGACAATGTTTCTGAAAAAATGCTGTGCTCATTTTTCACTGTAATTGTTAAGTGTTTTGAGCACGGAGGCAGAAATCTAAGAGATCTCAAATTCTGGAGCTGCATTGTAAGATAACAATAGGGGAAAGGTTGTTTGTTTTTTGCATTATGGCTAAAACAAACCTTTAAAATGAACTCAGAGGTTGGGCATCTTGACAAACTGTCCCTTTGTGTCACTGTTAGGTTCACAGGGCTACGTCTACTCCACATTCCTGAAGCAGTACAATCCTCTGAGGGACTCCCAGCGCGCAGGCCAGATGGCCAAAGAGCAGCAACAGCAGCAGCCGCCTGCCATGGTGGATGAAGACTTTGACGACATCAGCCTGTTTGTGTCAGGCAGTGGCAGCAGCAGCCTGCGCAGCTTTAACCTCAACACCACTGACAGCAGCTCGTCCCTCTCTGGACTACAGGGGGAGCCAGAGAGCCCTGAGGACCTGGAGGACACACTGGACACCGACTCTCAGCAGGTGTGTGTGTTTTTCAGCACTCTTCTTGCACCATATGGATGTCATTTAAGGATTCTGCAGCACTTAGAAAAAAAGGGAAACAGAAAAAAAATCTTTGTTTAGCTCAGTTTGGTTGTCAGCCTGAGAACAGTTAAGGTCAAGATGCTTAAAGGGGACAGTTCACTCCAAAGTAAAAAAATGCACCTTTTTTCCTCTTACCTGTGGTACTTTTTATCAGTTTACCTTGATTCAGTGTGCGTTGCAGAATGTTGGAAATATCGGCTGTAAAGATGTCTGCCTTCTCTCCAATGTTGTGGACGGCACTTGGCTTGTGGAGCTCTAAGCGCCAAAAGATAGATATATAGATAGATTGATAGATCGATAGATAGACCTTGTTGTGAGCAGTTTTCATGATGTATATTTTTTCTGTTTCCAACACTTGGCAACTCACACCAAACAATCTAGTATGAAACAAAGCACTACAGGTAAGAGGAAAAATATGCTTTTTTCATACTGGGGTGAACTGTCCCTTTAATGCTCTTTGCAAGGTTGCAGAAAGACTACATGCCCTACCTCTCAAGCATGCCCATGTGCATTGCAGATACATTTTCAAATGAATTAAGCATTATCAAAAATGTAGAAAAGATAAGGGACAAACCTGAAACACAACATAACCCACACAAAATAAGCCACATAATTACAATAAAACAACAGCTCAGTAAGCCATGTAACTTTAACCAGCTGTAAGTGCTTCCTCACATGAGACTCCACCTGTGAATTATGAGGCTTGTTATTATAGTGGGCCAGTAAAATGGGATGTGTGCAGTTATAGAGACTGGATGAGCAGAAGCTCTGCCAGTGCTGTAGCTGCACAGCTGATAGCTTTACAGCGTCTCTGTCTGGCTCGCATTGAAATTAAATGGGGTGAGTAACATTAAAGGATGATGGTGCTGTCACTCTGGCTTCAACTCTACAAGGTTTCATCTTTCTTGTTGTCAGTCTTCATCTGCTATGGCTACCAAATATGATTCTGATCTTCATCTTAACATGACACAGTTATTAGTCTTAAAATATAAAGTGCTGACGAGGGTCAGTTGATTGTAACCAATGAAAATTAAGACTGCTGTTAGTTCAGTCGCAGTGGAAAGCTGATAAACAGTGCCACCTTCTGGATTTACAAGAGGATACACTTCAGTGTTATGTCATGATGTCAGTGCACATTAAGGTTTGCTTTTTTTTTATTTTGGAGAGGTAAACTATAAAGTGCCTTTGTTCAGTTTGTGTTCACTCCTGATTACATCTGATTTGTGCCTCTGTCCACAGTTTTATGCCGTGTATGCATTTCAAGCACGCTGTGACCAAGAGCTGACCTTGCAGGAGCACCAGCATGTCCGCATACTCAAGTTCTGTGACCTGGGAGGCAATAAGGAGTGGTGGTTAGCTGAAGCTAATGGACAGAGGGGATATGTTCCTGCCAACTATCTTGGCAGGATGTCCTATGCATAAATAGAGGCCCTTTATTTATGCACAGGACATCCAGAACCCCCTCCAAAAACCAACCTGTGGCATTTTAAACAAACGTACACTTTAATACATAATTGAAATATTCCTGAATGTTGAACACGCCACATTTCTGCTCAGTGTAAGTCAAAATTGCACTAGGGTATCACTAGATGTTATTATAGGTCTCATACCAAAAGTGTTGATGTTGAAACTGCTTTGCCCTCAGAAGATCATGACACAAGAGCTCACCAATATTCTGTGACGTATCTAAATAATGGTAGGAAAATACAGAGCACTGTGCTGAGCACTTTTTCTAATTCAGTGTTGTTGAATTTATATTGATAATGAAGAGATTTATCCATGAAGTTAATCTTTGTTTAGCTCAGTTTGGTTGTCAGCCTGAGATCAGTTATTTTGATAATGAAGTGATTTATCCATTAAGTTAATTTTATATGTGAACCGATTAACAAATGAAGTAAATGTTATATGTGAATGATTCATAAATGAAGTATATATATTTTATGTGAATGTGAAATAATTAAATCTATAATGTTATCATTTATATTTTACCAATAATATCAGGAATAAATACAATCTATTCTTAATTTGCCCTGCAGAGTATCATGATTCACATACAAAGACACCACGTGCTACAAACTCATTGCTACTGCCAGTTTATAAGAAGAGATTTAATGACGTTTCTTGATAAAAAGCGACAGTGACTTTTTCAACGGTTAGACTTGTTATGACAGAACGAGGCACACAGTCCAGCAGCGTTTACACAAAGTAAGATTCAAGTATTTGACTGTATGGTGTTACTCATGTACAGATGCTCTTTTAAAACAAACAGACTGCTCTGGCACTAACTCCACAATTATTTATTTTCTACTCATACGTACTCCCACTCTTTTGTCTCTCTACCTTTACTCATTTCTTCAGTTTCTTCTGCGCTGCTTTCTTCTTCACCAGCTGTAACCGTTTCATGGCGTTAAGCTGGGACTCTTGGGATGTTGGTGCTTTGTCACCTGGTGCAGCTTTTGACCCGTTCCCATTGTTCCCATTCCCTCCTCCATTATTGCCTCCGTTCCCTCCTCCACCTGCCTGGGAGCCACTCGGGGAGCCAGCTCCTGATGGAGTCGACCCTTTCCCTTGGTTTTCGCTGCTCCCTGAGCGGTTCAGTGGCTGCTTACCCAGAGTCAGGGGGGGAGGAGGTTTTAGAGGCACCTGGCTGGAGCCGTTCCCGTTTCCGCTTCCAGGTATCTTTGCACTACCAAGTCCCGACTTGGCTCCTGCCAGCCCAGACAGCCCGACAGGTTTCTGGCCAGATGGAGTTGTCAAGGTCTTGTGGCTCCCACTTGAGGCTGAGGAACCTAGTTTGGAGCTGGCAGGAAGAGATGGGTTTGTCTTAGCGCCAAATGCAGCCCAGCCTGTGAGACCGCTGCCTGCGGTGGAGGAGCTGCCGGTGGGATTGGCTGATGTTGTGGATGCCTGAAATTATAAACAGTGACCACAATGATCACAGTTTAACATAAAGTCAACACTGTTATATTGCAGTAATAACCTTTACAGTTTCAAAATCGAGTCAAGTCAAACACCAAGAAATCAATTTCAATGTTTATTAAAGCATCTTGGGTTTTTTTTTTTACTAGTCCTGTAACAATATCCCCACCACTCATAGTCACCATCGCTCTCATTTTAGCGGCCTGTTCCCCCATGGTGGCGCATGTTGTGCACAGTATCTTTGTATCGGTTTAATAGAAAGAGAAGCATCTGTCTTTTTGACGGTATTGAAAATCACACTATAACCATAATACCATAATGGCGCCCAAGCCTATTCGTGATCTGTTTTTTACCAGTACAGAAGACAACTTAGAGAAGTCAGAAAGTATTCAGAGATGAACTAATACACTGTAAGTTTTAGTCTTTCCATGTGATTTGACAAAAAAGATAAGAATTGAATAACTCTAGCCTTATCTTTTACACATATCTTCAGATCAATGTGTAACAGAGCAAATACATATTTATCAAGATGATGTCAATCAGCAGAGTTACCTGCAAGCTCGACAACATCTCAACTTGCTTCCTTCAGATACTCCCACTCCGACTCAAATTAACATAATCGAATCACATACTACAAGGCAGGCTTTTTGCTGTCAAAATAACCCAGTGGTGAACTCCAATAAGTTAATGTACTCCGAAAAGTTTTAAACCCAATCCCTGTGGAGAAATGATACTGTACTGCAATATGATTTAGGCTGCAGAACTCAGTCTGATCCTTTAAAAAAATGTATACTTGCTGCTCATTCTCCTCTGCAGGGATTTCTGTTGACTACCTTTCAGAGTAATTTTGACCGCTGTTGCTCTTCTTTCACTTGCTGCTAGTCATAACTTGGGGATAATGAATCCTAGATTTTGCTGAACTTCATGGTGACACCGGAGCTCATATTATTGTGGCTTAAATTGAACAGAATACCATCGGCACATGTACCTTTACTTCTGTTCTTTTGAAGGCCTGGAAGGTGCTGGCTGTGTCGGGCTTGGCTTTAAGCTCCGTCTTTTTCACTAATGTGTCTTTTACAACAGGCGCTGATGATGCCGAGACAGGGGAGGGCTTCTGTGGAGGTTTCTGGGCCTAAAGTGAAAACACAGTTAGCTTTAAACAGAAACTAATAACATTACTGGACACTGATCTGTCACACAACCAATGGCTACATACAAGGTACATACTTGAATATAATTGATTTTCCTTACCATGCGTTTCATTTGCCTGGTGCAGCGGGCACAGTACCACACAAGCCGTGGATCATTCACTTCTTTGTCCGTCACCTGGGGCTTGTGACAGTCCTGGTGGTACAGATTATGGCACTCCTGGCACTCAACCAGCTGGTTTCCCATCGTAACTGTCATTTGTCTTAAAAACACATCAGCATTTAGAACCAAAGTTTACCTTTTTATGCTCTGAGAACACATAGAATGAGTATTAATAAGACTGAAATGCATGTATGTATTAGACAATAATCTACATGTAGTTAATTTGCAATTTATTAAGATGTACCTGCAAACCACACAAGCAAGGCCCATTTCCATGGCGAAGTCATCAGCATTGGTCTCATCGTAGTCGTTAATATTTGGCAGAAGGTCTTTACTCGTCTGAACGGTGATAGGAGAAGAGCGATTCTCTTGTTTTTCCAAACGAGGCTTTTTTGGTGGGTCCACCTCACCCAAATCAACTCTGACCTGTTTGTCAGTTTGGCAGAAAATGTATGTTAGGAAAATGCATGCTGAAATCAGTGCAATTACCAACATTGTCAAATTTCAGCCAGCCTTGTGGTTACGATGCTGTCCTATATGGAGTTACACGTGTTTTTCTTGCACTATAAGGACAAATCTGGGCTGCATGAAACAGTGTTGTCTTTCTTTCCTTAGGTGTAGCTCTGCTGTATAGTGCTGTTGGATTAAAAAAACTTGAGAGCAAAAAAAAGGAGAAAAAAAGCTACTTAGCTGCTTTGGCCTTCATTCTAAAAAAATAAAAAAAGAATTTATTTGGAAGTGTTTATTTATTCCGTACCTTCTCAGTGGGTCTCTTATCTGCCTCTTTCTTGCTCTTTTCTGAGCTGGATTTACTACTGCTACTGCTGCTGCTGGAGGATGAGGAACTTGAGGAGGACTTGGAGTCTTGTTTACTTAAGCTCAGTTTTGACACAGACCCCTTGGACACTTCAATATCCTGAGGACAAAATAACAAAACAGAATACTTTGATTCATTTGTGTTAATTACATACTGATGAAATTAAAAGAAAAATGAACAATAATGAAGTATATACAGACTCAGGATGTATCAATGTGAAAACGTGATGAAGACCTTACTTTTTGCAACGAACGGTATGATGAATCACTTCCTCTTGAAAGGGACTCGTCTAGTAAAGCTTTGAGTTTCTCAGCTGAGTCTTTACTCTTGGAGTGCAGGTAACTCAGTCCCTTAAGGAAGATGGGATCCAGCTCCAGACTGACAGGTCCAGCCATGGCTTTAACTGGGGAAAATAAAATAATGTCAGCTTATAATCATCAGTAGGAACTTTATCAAAATACAACTGCTATGTCATTCTGAGACTAGTAAGGTTACACAATTGACATTAAACTGAAACATAAAAAACATAACAAAAGCTGGAGCTGCAATAAAGACACTGCAGAGTTAATTTTGACTAAAACCTGAAATAACTGAATGTACAGTCTGCTATGTCACTTTGAATTGATCTGTTGTATGAAACATGCTATGCAAACAAAGCTGCCTTGCCTACAGTCTTTAGGTTCATTATCACATTTAGCTATACGAAACTGGGCTGTTAACACTTTAATAAAAAAGTAAACAAACAAACGTCTTCCCTTTGATTTAAATAAATAAAATGACCGAAATATTTATAGGCAAATAGCTATCTTTTTCTTCAATGCAGCCTAGACTCAGCAACTCAGTATTGTTTTCACATTTGGGACACTGACAAAATATGCGCTAATACAAACTGAAGACAGAGGACAGAAGAGTAGACATGGACAGAAAAAAGCCTGGAAGAGGACAAAACACAATAGGCAGACCAGGACTGTTCAAGTGTTCAGTCTCTTTACACCTGTGTGCTTTTGGTCTGAACTAATCTACGCCTCTAGGTTGAGTCCAAAGTGCCCTTATTACCCTGAACAATAGAAATATACACCTTTCCAATGATTTCATTTGTTTGCTCGGTGACGCTCTCAGTCCGGACCAGGAACACAGAGCACTGAAACGCTCTCCGTCAGCTGTCTGTCACAAAAACACATTCACTGACTGTCATTTTCAGTTGTATCACATTACCTCACGCCCTGCTCCTGGTGAAAACCTGCCAGATAACCCGGTATTTTCGTTTTGGTGAACAACTAACGGTTGAGCAACACTTCCTACATGAGCTGCCGGGGCGGACGTTTTCCCTGTGCAACCGTTGAATGTGTCCGTAATCTACACGCGCGGAACCGTTGTGGATTTTTTTTTAATTAAAAAAAAACATCATACTTTTAAGCTCGAAATTTAAT
Organism: Plectropomus leopardus; assembly: GCF_026936395.1. Lineage (NCBI taxonomy): Eukaryota > Metazoa > Chordata > Actinopteri > Perciformes > Serranidae > Plectropomus > Plectropomus leopardus. Next base: position 26,044,871 of record NC_142178.1, read on the forward strand.
ATATAATAAAATGCAACGTCACCAAGTTCGTTCTAAGTATTTAAAGTGTATTTCATGATTTAATAACCATTTAACGTCCTGCTCAATTGTACGATAGAGCACATTTCGAGTCCCAATGTCTTCATGAAAATGTGTTTAATTCACCTCAATCTTATTGTACCAACTCTACCATCTGGTTAAGGCATGTTATGCTAAAAAAAATTAAATAAATAAAATGCAATTTAAATAGTCTGCCTTTTCAGAAACCGGAAGTGACGAAACGCTTCGGTGCAGAAATTGCCATCTCTAGCAGGAAGCGTGTACCAAAACAACGTGGATTTATTCAAACTGCCGGTGTACATGTTCGCATTACTGAGGCTTTTGTAAGTATTTATTAATGCTACTTTATGCACCGAATCCTACATGTTATTTAAGCTAACACTTTCTCGTTGCCACACTGAAAAAATCACCAGAGCGCATTTCTTAGCTAAACTATTGTTAACTTCCACCTGTGTCCCTCCACAGCACCGTTAGCGATGAAGCACTCGGAGGTAAAACAGCAGCCTTCCTCCCTCTATCTAGAAGTATGCTCCCAAAATGAGAAGCTGCATCTTCCTCTGCACACCTCAATCGCTCTGTTTCTCTTGTCCTACTGCGAGTGCAAGTCTTTCAAAGTTTTCCTGGTCTTCACAAAACCCGCCAGCTCCCAGTCACTGAGGAGTCAGCTACCAGAGGGTTTGGATGTGTCTGATATTCAGTCGGAGGATCTGCCTCAGCTGGTGAGGGGCTGCCGCCTGCCTGCTGTCTTAGATGAGACTGGGAGGCTCTGCAGAGCAGGGCTGGCTGTGGTCCTGAGACACATCATCAACAAAACCCTGGAGGCTGATCCTTCGAGAAATGATGTGTTGGCGCTGCTGGGGTTCAAGAAGACCTGTCTGAAGGCCTGTGCAGAGGTAAACGGCAAGCAGGGACACACATGACCAAAGTACAAGGCCCCTGAGGCCTTGTGTCAGTCATAGTGGGTGTTTGTGGCTACAACTTCACTTACTTGCAAAGTGTAATAGCGAGGGGTTAAAGGGTACTTTAACATCAACACTTAAAGTTTTAAGAACAAGTTTTGTGTTGTGGCATTTATGAATGTTGCAGGAGTTTGGATCGAGCTGTACTCTGGAGCCAGTCGTGATTAAACACACTTTGATTTACGATAAATTTTCTCTTCCACATTCAAAGTGTCATGGAAACGCAGTGCCTGTGATGTGAAAGAATATTATTCATACTAAGTGTACATAGTAGGGCTGCGCAGTTAATCAAAAATATTTAGGGATGCACAGTAATATTGGCATGCCATTGGTATCAGCAGATATTGACTTTGAAATGAAGGCAAGGCAGCTTTATTTGTATAGCACATTTCATACAACAGGGCAATTTAAAGTGCTTTATGGAGTAATAAAATATAAAAACATTATAAAGGATACAGATTTACAATAAATCACCGTTAAAAATAACAAAAGTGCAGACAAGAGGTGCAAAGATAAAAAGATTATTTAAAATGGTTTTTGCATTCATTACCAGGTGGAATAGGCAGTGTAAGAAAGGTACCGTTTTCAGCTTTGACTTAAAAGTGGTCAGAGTTGTGGCTCGTCTAACATCATCATTATTCCAGGTCTGTGCTGCATAATAACAAAACACTGCTTCACCATGTTTAGATCTAACTCTTAAGATGGTCAGTAGGCCGGCTCTAGATGTCCTGAGGGTCCTAGAAGGTTCATATGTCACAAGTATGTCGGAGATATTTGGCGTAGAGCCACAGAGGGAATTGTGGGAATTCTCATTTATTCATCTAAGGGCAATTTCCTCTGGTGCACCTCATTATTGAAGGTGTGCATGAGCCTACACATTCATCTTGTTTTAATTGAAAATGAAATGCAAAATATACCATGCCCACTGAAATTGCAACTCATATTGCAATGACAATATCTATCAAAAATAATCGCACTCTGATATTTTTGCCTATCCTGCAGCCCCTGTACAGAGTGACATAATGCTATTATGTCAGTGTCAGTCATTAAAACACTTAAATGTATGGCTTCCATAATTTACAAGAAAGGAATTTATTTAAAGCTGTAAATCAATCACAATGTTTTAAAAAAAGACTGTTATTTGGTTTTAATCATAGAGAAAATTGAGACAGTTTTTAATTTACACACTTCCAAGTAACTATTTCTCATTTATTGCATAGTATATCTGGCAGTGGCTCCCAAACTATTTTTACTTTTCAATTTTTCAGCCAAGTACCCTCCGACCCACACAAAACATTTTTGGCAGGGAATAAAAACCCTATTGAAAGAGGCACATGGCAGCACTGAGCCATCAGTGTCTGATTTTGTAAATGAGAACTTTGTACCTAAAAAATCTTTCATTTCAAATGTTTAGAAATCATCACTAAATTCATGGCAAACCATTTTTTTGTCATTGTGCAATAACACTAAGTAGGCATTGTAGTTGCATTGACCTGTCTTTTTTTTAAAAGTTGCACTTGAATTTCAGTAATGGTGTAACGATACATCAATCTTGATTGATTGCAAAAAACACAATGAATATCTTTACTGATATCGTCTCAAACTGATCAAAAGCTCCTGAATTTAATCAAATTGAAATAGTATCGTGGCAGAGTTTGTGATATTAGCTAATATTATGTTGTTGTCCCATGAATTTATGTAATATATTATGATGAAGCTGCTGATTTACACCCCTACAATTTAGTGATATGATTATTTTATACATTTTGCCATAGATATTTATTAAATATACATAAAAAAAACCTCAAGCACCTCATGCAGTACTCTAAACTACCTCTAGAGGTATGCAGACCCTCATCTTTTAGTCAGTGCACAGCAGGTCAGCTGTGCATGCAAATGCAAATGTGAAATTTGTCAATGGGCATGCATACAGTTTAACATACAGTATATGAAAAATGTACTTTCCAATAATAAATAAAACATCAATTACTATTTTTACAGGTTTTATCTTAGTTCTTCCCAACTTTGGGTACCAATTTATGCATACCAGTATCGATGTGCAATATGTGATACAGTTTTTTTTAATCAAATATTTATACTAATCTATGTCTGAGTGTGTCTGCTGATCAAATATTTGCTTTTTTTTTAAAATTTGCATTTCCCCTTACATTACTGCACCTGATCAGACGTAGCACTTATAATTTTGTTGTACATTCTATGTACAATGACAATAAAGGCATTCTGTTCTATCGTATGTAGTTCTTTAACAAAAAATTCCTTGGGAATTATTATTAAAATACAGACTTAACTATTGCCGGTAAAAGTCAACTAAGGTTCTTAATTTTGTGCTCCGTCTGTAGCTAAAAAAAATTTCAAGCCATCAATTGACAAACTCTTCATTCACATGGTCGAGCACATTTTTCTGCCCAAGTTAACAATTACTTTTCTAGAATGACTATGGTCAGTGCAATTTCACAGCATGTTGACTGGGGTTTGATTAAAGTGTCAGCAGCATTATACTGAGACGGACATCAATAACATCTCACAATAATAAAAAGTACTTTTAAGGACAGTGCTGTATTTGACCTCAAAAAGCTTTTCTTTCTCTCGCCCTCAGGTGAGCAGGTGGACCAGACTGTGTGAAATTGGCATCCCCTCTGCTGTTGAAGAACTCCTCAAAAATCCCACAAATCAATATCAGCAGCTGCCTCTCTCCATCCTCACCCTGGAGCGAAGGCTAGCGGAGCCTGTCAAAGTCCACAATGATGACAAGATACGGAGACAGAAACTCCAAGAGCAGAGACAGAATGAAAAGTATGAGTCCCCTGAAGGCCAAAGAAACACACCTCAGGTCAGTGACGGACTGGAGCTCAGGGCGGCTCTGGCCAAGCTGTCTGTGGATTCAGTTCCGACTTTGACCACCAGAGAGAACTCTGAGATCAGGAAAGTGAAGACGACAGACCTGCCTCCGCTGGAGCATGTGTTTGCTGAAGGACTGTACTTCACTCTAACTGACGTGGTGCTGCTGCCGTGCATTCATCACTACTTGGTAAGGACCTTGAAGTTTATGATTTATAAGTGTTGTCAGTAATGAGCCCTTGTAGCTAAGGACCCTGCTCTCATCATGCTCATTTAATGATATTATCAATGGCCATATTTCCTGTATAATCTTTTTACTTTCGATGCATCGGCACACTGAACTTCACAGAGTTTACTGTAAGCAAAATACCCATAATTGTGCTGAGAGCAATCAAGTGTAGCCGTGCAAGGCTTTGTCTCAACATAAACAGTAACACACATGACTAAAGTCTGATGTCACCTCATACAGATGGTGCCATTCAGGGCTGTACCCAATACTTCGAAACTTTTGTTCTTTTGCATGTCTATTATGTTTAAACCAAATGCAGATAAAGATCAGGCATCAGTCAATGCATTTTTTGCAGGTTTGGCAGTGCAGATTTGCCTTGGTAACATCATTTTTTTTTATTTTGTACTGCAGGAGTCTTCAGTGTTTTTTAGGCCAAGGGACCCTTTTATGAAAGAGACAGAGCAATGACCCCATATTACATATATAGTATAAAATTGCATTTTAAACCAGGCAGATGGAGGTTGTCAGGCAGAATGCTGCAGTCTTGACCTGTATTTGCTTTTCAGGTAGATGAGGAAGCAGTCTTTACAAATATGCATGATATGATAGATTAATGTTTGTTTTTATTTTAAGACATACCTTAATGTTTGAAAAGAAAGAAAAAAAGCTTAAAAATGATCAAACATTTATTTGGCACCCCCACATTCTGAGGACCTCCAGTTGTCCCGTACCCCTTGTTGAAGAGCCAGGTTTTAGGGTGATAACATCAGAAACAGACATTCAATGCTACATTTAAAAAAAAAACTCAATATAAGCTTAAAATGTAAAAAAAAAACAAACAAAAAAAAAACAACAACAACCCAACATGACATCCGCTACAGTCCTACTTTTTTAATGTCTTTATTTTGATGACTGGTCAAATTATGCATGACTTGTGGTCTTGACACTGTGGTCAGGGTGAGCAGACAGTACACCCAGCTCCTTTCAGATCCATCCAGGCAGAAAGTTGAGTTAAGAAGACTCGCTGCATCAGACTTGGCACAGGTTGTGCTCTCAAAGGTGGTCTAGAGCCACCTGGCAAAGAGTGATAACAGTGTATGGGAGGGTTTCTATTCAAATGCAGCAGGTTGAAATGCATTTCAATGACTTTCCTTTGGGAGCATTTTTCTTTCTGCAACAGATCAAGAATTGGTGGGTTGTTATGCTGACCTTAAAACTAACTTAAAAAAACATCTGCAACACTTCAAAAGCTCAGGAACATTTTTTTGAATATTCATTACGTAGAGTAATTGCATATTTTACATGTAAAGCTGGTAGCGGCAATTAAAGTAACTGAAACAGTAACTCAGCTATTTAGTTCTAAAGTATGTTGTTATTGATCAGGAATGCGGCACTGTCAGGCGGTGAAGTGGGTCTCAACCTCCATTTCACCCTTCAGCCGCCTCCAACTGTTCCTCGACTGTGGGAATGAACTCAAGTTCTCACAATGAGGCTTTTAGTAGTCAGCTGTGCTCCAGTGGTTTCCAGTTTCACACTCAGCCTAGCGTGTCTCCTCTTAACGGGCCGTCACTGTCCGCGACACATGTGGCCACGACGGATCCTATCCACTCCACCCACTTGTTCGACTACCACAGAGTGCCCCCTCTCCCTCTGTGCGACTGTGCCCCTCTCTCTTTCTTCTTTCTTCCAAACACAGTCACACACAGTGACAGCGCGCCTCTGATCACGACTCTGTTTGTGTCTTTACCCTGCCCACCTGCCAACAATGTTTTTACTGCCGGCCCCCTCGCGTCCATCCATCCACCAGCGTGATGAGTGAAATCTGCTGGAGCCTGACATCTCGCTCCACTGGAGATGACATGTCAGATGAGTCACTTAATCAATATCTCCTTGTTTTTTTATTTTCTCTTTCACTTCTTTTATTGTCGTTGATAGTGTTCACTCCAAGCACACACTGCGAGAACTCTACATCAGCTCCCCCACCTGCTGCGTTGGTACAGCCGTGTCCGGGAGGTACCTGGGGTCCTGCGAGCAGCTGAGGCCTGTGGGATGGCGCTCTCTGTCCCCCAGGTTCCCACGTCCAGCCTCCAAGCACCAGCAGCAGAGGATGACACAGCTAACCTACTGGAGCAAGAAGAAGGCCAGGAGACGCAGCTTCCCTTTGTCGGTGGCCCCCGTCCCACAATGACTAAGCTCAAAGTAAATTATTACATTTCCTTACTTCTTTCTCATGATGTTTTACTTACCCCTCTGTGGTTTGCTTTCACACTTATGTAAATGTGCAGCACTTTCTCCCAGTGTCCCTTCATGGTACAGATAGTGGGCTTGAAGGCTCCAACTGGTCGTTAAATATTATCCCTGTACTTTCATGCACCCATTTTCTGCTCATTGTGCCTTCATGATTGTAGCTCTAAGTTAATGTTTTGGCTTCTGGCAGACTTTCTTAATTGTTGAATTTTCCTCTTTCTGCCAGTGGTTAAACGTTAAGTGCATTCAGTCACCAAATTAACATTCTAAGTGGGCTTTTTTAGGATGCTTGTCTTTGTTTTTTACACTTTGTCTAACAATATTTTATCATCATTCAAGACAAACTAACAAAAAAGTCACCCGTCTTAAAAGAATAACAGAATCTGTGTATATGAACAGCACTCCCTTTGGTGCATTATAAAATACACCATTCAGTATAATCAGTGGATCCACTTGCAGCAGTGCAGACAATGCACATTCAGCTTATCCTCATTTCAGGTGCAATAAAAACAATGAATCGGGTCCAAAACAAAACAAAGTTTTATAGCCAAACTAAGTAGTTTATAGTAATGGCTTAAAATCTTAGTGTAAAGAGACAAGACAGCACACAATAGTAGCATAATGTGTCCGTGGTCTTAAAATGCAGTTCCCTCAGGAAGCATTTTGCTAACACGCACACACACAGTCACACAGATTTATAGCATTCTTAGCACCAAGCACACCAAATATTGCTCCTGCAACACTTTTTCTACTAGCTTCTCCAGAAGGAGATAAGCAGGCCCAGCTGTTTAAAAGGAGAATGTCTCCTCAGCCTTGACTAACCTCTCACGACTGAGCTTTTAGACCGTTCGCTTGGCCTTGTTGCTCTGCTCTCTCAGCAGAAATATTTCTGTGATTTCCTGCTGGCTAAGTGTATATAACAATGTGATTTTTAATATATGGGAAGAGAGGGAAGCTATGTTCTGCGGGGCTGGACGATGCTGAGTGAGCTGGGTGGTCAGGATGGGATGTGCTTTGAACATGCCATGCTTGCCGGATGAAATTTAGTTAGGCACAGATGTGCACAAATGACAGTTTTCATGGCAGGTTGAAATCAGACATTAAAACTGAGAGGAATGTACACACACACATACACACACAATGGCCACCATTCTTTCTTTGCCCAGAGGGATTACAAGGATGGCTGCGTGTCGCCACCATCATGTCTGTCCCGCAGCTGTTATGTAGACTCGGCCAAGGTGCCTCTGTGTGTGTGTGCGTGTGTGTGTGTGTGCGTGTGCGTGTGCGTGTGCGTGTGCGTGTGCATGCGCGCGTGCGCACGCACATATGTCCTCATATATGCCTGTGTGCGTCCCAAGGCAAGTACATGGAGACAGAGAGGCCTGCCGTCTGACACTGTGACACGCGATCCTTCACTGCTGCTAACCAGAGGCACCAGGCTCATCCTGGCTTCTCTATCCACAATATAAATGGCTCATAAACTTTCCCTCTTTCTCACTCCAGTTAACACACAGCGATGCATGCCAGTCGAACTGCCTGTGCAATGAGCTGTAGAGGCTCAACCTGAGATCCAAATGTAAACAAAAGGGTAGCACCGCTAGCAAAATTCAACACCCAAGACTAAAGCCTGGCTGCTGTCACTGACAAATTGATTGACAGGTCTTTAAATGTAGTTGCTAACATTAGACAACAATTGAATCTGTGAAAGCAAAAAAAAATTTGGGGGTGATCCAGAGAAGGAGGATTAGTGAGTTAACAGGATCAAATGAATCAGAATTCAGGGAAAATCGTGGATTTTCTGGCAGCAGAATGGGGCTCACAGGAAAGCCCGTGTCCCAGAAACTGGGATTACTGAAAGTCTGTGTCAGTCCCTGTGGAAACTTATGTGTGGAAACCAACCAGCAATGTGGCACGTTACTTACTCCTTTTAGTCCTCAGTTTTTGGCACAAGGCTTTGGCCATGGCTTGCCACTTAAGACTCATTTTACCAGCTTGAAGTGGCCACCTTGATGCATCTTTGAATATATGAATATATGGCGCATTGTGAAAATGTGGCCTAAGCAACACATATGTCAATCCTTGATCTTTTGAACCACAGTGTTGCTGCTCGTCCTTCTGCACAGATCTTGATTTGAGCTCTTGTCTTACCAGAATGTGGCTGAAGTTGCCGTTATGGAAGGCATCAACTGAGTGTCAACGAAGTGCTTTTAAATGTGTTAATACATTTTTATGGCTTACCTTCATTCAGTAATCCAGTAGAGTTAGACATTCGGTTAAATTATTATCAATCACTTTGAAATATGGCTGTAATAAAACTCGATCAGTTGGTTAGAGTTAAGTCCAGCTTTACATAGTCTTGGTGTAGTCTGTCGAATACCTCACACACCTTGTAACAGTGAGCAAAAAACTTAGGGCCCTATTCAAACAATCGATATATTATGTTCTTAAACGTAAGGCACGTGTGCTTTTACAGCGTGTCCAACCACTTCTGCCTGGTGTAAGAGAGCTCACACTTGGTGCAAAGCAAGGCACAGGGGGAAAATAGGCTGTATTTAGTCCTTTAATGCTAATTCCACATATTGGAGTGAGCGAGTTGAGCAGTAATGTTACTGCAGCAAATATTGTGCAGCATTTAATCACCTGTAGTTATAAAATGAATGTACAAAGAAGATGATACAAAATTAAACCATTAGCTTCTGAAATAATCAATGAAGTTATTTGGGTCCTCGTGTGTAAATGTTCGCAGCTTCTCTTTTAATGAAGAGTGTGCTGCAGAGTGGCAGCAAACAGCAGCTCTGCAGCTTTGCTCTGCTCTCTGCGATTTAAGCAGTATTATGCATTGTGAAACAGCCCAAGTAGGTACATCTTACTATCTAAATAATGGTTCCTTTAACCCCTCACAACCTGGATCAAAATCAGTTTTGTTGATGCCTTTCACAAGACTTTAAACCTCTAGGACCAGAGAAAATTGGTTTGATTTCTTTTGAAAACACAGGGAAAAGGCAAGGAGCAGCTTGGCAAGAAGTGTCCTGCAAATTTTCAAAAATTAGTGAAGGGTACAAGAAATTGACTCAAAAAATTGGCTGCAGGAAGATTATTAGATATTATCAAAGATAGGGAAAAAATATTTCTTAGTTTATTTTAGCATTTTCTTAAGGTGATTTTTTTTCTTTCTTTTTTAAAAATTTTATTCTGTTTTTTAATTATTATTTTTTTAGGCTTATTTTCAGGTAGTCTTCTTGTAATGTTTTACTAATTTCTAATTTTTGGGCCATTTCTTGTTTTTTTACTCATTGCCACAATCACTTTCTGCTGCCTTAGAATACGTCAACAATGCTCCTGACAACACCTCATTTTGAAGACCTACACGCCCATGGGTGCACAGATTGGCACAGCTGTTCACCCAGCGTGGGTGCTGGCTGTGAAAATGACAACCGTGTCGGTCTGAAAGTTGTTATACAGTAGCTCTGTGTGCCGCTTAACAATTGTCCAGAAAACTATGCTTATAATTATTCGGCCTGTTGAAAATAATTATAAAATTGATTATTTTAGAGGAAAAAAAATCCCCTAATTTTCTGCACTTGTTTCAAGGTAGGGTGAAGTTTTCTTGTTTTGGAATGCTTTATGTTATGAGGTATTTTAATGTTTCTGGTCCTCAATTAGAGTAAATTAAGTCTTGAATAAATAAATGTAGATTTCATGTAATGTTACACAACACCAGGTAGCTTAGTCCCAGTGTGACATGGTCAGTACACAGAGAGCTGAAGTAGTAGTTTGACCAAAAATGAAATATTTTCAGTAAACAGTTATTGTTGCAGGGCAGTTGTATTGTGTTGCATTGCATCATGCGTTGTGCTGATATTTTGTGGTCTTGTAGTGAATCTTTAATTATTTATTTACCTATATATATACCTTGCTGTGACTATAGGCCTAGGTAATATGCTATGAAAAGAAGTACACTGACAGTAATCAGTAATTGTGCGAACCATTGCACCTTTATGCTTCTGTCCTCTGTAGTATAGATGATTTCATTTTATTTATCCTTAATGTAGCCACAAAGGTCCCATTGGGATGCAAGGTCTCTTTCTAAGGGAGTCCTGGCCAAAAGCAGTGCAATCAATTTCACTTTCACTAACATATTTCAAAAGGTAAAACACATACAATCCATAAATGCAACAGAAGAGAAAATAGCAAAAGAAGAGCAGATACAGGTCAAGGATTATCTAAAGCAGCAACATGTTTTCTCAAGGGCAGTTTTTAAAAGGCCTTCTTTAAAGTACTCAAAGGAGTACCTCTAAAGGAACAATATTTTGAGCTCATTTCATGCCCAAAAAAATGAGAAAGCAGTTTTACCTAGCTCTTGAGCGCATCATGGGGACATCAAAAAGAATCTGATAGGTTGTTTTTTGTGTTGTTGTTGTTAAAAATGCAGTTATCATGAAAATATGTATTGCTCCAATAAAGTCAGTCACCATGGAAATTAAAAAAAAAAAAAGTCAATTACATCTTGCCTGCACCATGGATTCCTTTTACACCTTAAACACAAGGTGACTTCAAATTTATGAGTGGCCCTTTTATCAGATTTAATTAGGAAGGCCACTGATGTGAAGGCACACACAAAGCTATTACAAAAGATTTTCCCCAAAGAGATTTTTTATATTAATTTGTTTGCAATGATAAAGACTGAGATTTTCTGCCTTTATAGATGGAGCTCAAGCGCACGCTTATCATTGTAACCCTCTTATCAAAGAGAGAGAGTAAAAAAAGACAAAGTGCTGTACTTGTACGCAGAGTCTTACCTTGTACATCTCAATTTCCAGTGTTTCTCCAGTATTTCTCTGAAGTGTATTGCAGGTGCTGGAGTGTGTACCGTAGTGGTGCAGTCTCCTGAGAGAGCAATAAGTGCTCTAGCAGTGGCTTTTCCTCAGGTATAGCTTTAGATCAGTGTGAGCAAGGTAACAAAGGGTTTGTTCAAGAATGGTACTCTTTAAATCGCTTCATTACAACCATTTGGACCACAGAACCTGAAGGCTGTAGAGAGGGTTTCTATGGTAACGTGTGTATTTGTGTGTGTGTTCCTCCCCTAGGAAAATGGCATCGAGGCAGACTTCGCTCCTCATCCTTGCCCTGCCTGGACCCTCCCATGGGACAGCTTACCAGAAGCTATCAACCCCACTGAAGGTAAAGTCAAATCTGTGCCTTGTGGCTCTCCTCTTTGCGTTCTCCATTTTTCTCGTGCCCTGTTGCCCTTGCACTTTCTTCTCTGCTCTTTTGGCTCTTTCCTTTTGTTTTTTAGTTTTCTTATTTCTCACCCTAACCTCCTCCCCTTATCATTTTTACCTCCTCCATTTTTTAATCTGTATGCCTCTACATCACACCTACTCCCTCTGTCTTTCACCTTATTACTTGGTGAAACAAACACTACTGATACTGCGAAGTAAGAGCAAGGAATGTGCATAAATATTTGCATAAAACCTCCCCATACTACTGTAGCCTGGTGATTTTCAGTGGCACCTTACGCCCCCCTCAAGAAATATTAGCTACTGACACATCACAGAGCTTTCTGTTGAGCCTCAGCTGGATTTTTTCCCTCACGAGGCCCCTTAATGAATTTTAAAGTGTGCATCTCGATGTGTTATGTTGTGGGGTGAAAGTGTTAAAGGCTCAGCACAGCAGAGGTGCACAAAAACATGCACACACTGAAGGCACAAACTAAAGAACAGCGTGGAACTTGTGCATATGCCTTGCTGATTGCAGTGAGAGCAGTGTCTAATAGGCGGCGAAAGGGTTGTTGATTGCTGCCCCAGGTGACTCTGGTGAAGCAGAGAGAAGAAATCTCGGTGTTGCTTTGTCTCCCCTTTCTCTTGCCTGCATTGTTTTTCCTCTTATTAGTGAGATGTCTGTGTCTGTGGCAATGCTAAATGGTATGAATGCCTGCGTTGGAGTAGCGGAAATATATCACTGTTATTGTTTATGGGCAAACGAAGGGCGGTCATAAAGACACATACACAAAAATAGTATGAATATTAAGATGTTTCCTTTTCCCTTCCTCACTGTGTTATGTATTCATTTCTTGCTTCCTGTTATTTTCATTATGTGGAAAATTGTGACAGCAGAAGTTCATTCTCATCCCGTATTGCTCCACTTATCAGAGAATGTGGGAAATTAATGCCGGAAAAGTATTTTCATTATCAAGATATATACAGTACCATAAGTTCAGCTTCCTCAATGTCATGGCTCTTGTGTTTGTGAGGGCCCCGCTTACACTTCATTACCCTCTGCAGTATACTGTTAATGAATGTAAACAATGAGAACTGTATGGTAAGAAAGCTTAAACTTTATTTCTCAAGTACTTTGTAAATTGGTGGTTACAAAGTTTTTAGCTTTTAGTTGTCAGGGTTTTTTTTTAAGGTGCCTTTGTACAGGGAGCACCTGCTTCATCCACTAGGCGCCGTGACCCGTGGCTATAAAGTTAAATGGAGAGAATCAAAATGTAATAATGCTAAATATATATGCCATAGCTGTCTTTTTTTTGCTTCACTGTTCGCTGAAGTAACCATCTCTTTCTTAGTTTGCTTCAATTTAAAGAGTTGCACAATTTAATATATTGAATCAAAAAATTAATCTGTAACTATTTTAATAATCGATTTATAATTTTGTCATTTTTCAAGCAAAAATGCAAAATGTTCATTGGTTCCAGCTTCTCAAAAGTTGGGATTTGAAGCTTTTCTTCATCATATATGATAGTAGACTGAATATCTTTGGTTTTTGGGCTGTTGGTCGAATAAAACAATGTCAAAATCTACAACAACTTGACAACAACAGTGCTGGCAGCACAAACTTTGCTAACAGCGGCAACAATGCTGACAGGGCTAACAGTGGTAATATTGGGAGGAAAATGAGGGTTGGACGACGCCATTCCACCATTGTGGGTCACGGACTCACGTGCACTAACATGCAGCGATGGCCAAACTGTCTATCACAGGTGTGTCCACAGACTGGCCCTGGGGCCAATTGTCCGCAGACCCACTTTAAACTGCCCCTGGTATGTTGTTCTAATTGCCATAAATGTAGCCCACAACACAAAACTGGGCAATAAAGCCAGATGACTGCATTTTTACCACTCACCTCAGGATGGAGGGACTAAGCACAGTTTGTAGAAATGCACTAAATAGTAACTACTATTACTATTGTGTTTTCATAAATAGATTGTAAACAAGCAAGAAAACAGTTACCAAACAGCAGACCTTTCCTGTAAGTCATGACATAGTCATAGCAAGGACATGTGAAGTCGACAGTAACGGCCGCCACTTTCAACAGTAGTGAAAAGTTGAATACTTTTTCACTAAATTATGAAACATTTGCATTTGTCTCATTTGTATTGGAATCTTTTTTATCTTTTATCTTTTTGATTATTTATATGATGCGAGAAGCAGCTAGCCCCTAGGTATTTTTACATTTTCTTATCTGGACCCTATTCAAAAAAGATCTCACAACAAACCCTTAGGGGTGTCAAGATACATCGATGTGGATCGCAATATCCATTCAATGATCAACGATCAATATCATTGATGCAAGTAAAAACATTGATGCATATCTTTAAGATACGCCTGTATATGAAATCCCACATCTGGTACATATGCGTCACAATTTCCATCCAAACACACCTCCTTCCTAAACACTCAAACAGTGTTAGCAGCCTAGCGCTAGGCAGACAATGGCAAGCAGCCAAAAAAAAGACAACGGGGATATTTATTGATATTGTTTCATATCCTGAATTGAATATAGTCAGAGTTGTTTATGGCAGACTTTGTGACATTGTCTAAAGAGCGATTTAATATTGTGTTGTGATTAAACTTGTGATTTACACTCCTACAAACCACAGAGAAGCTTGAACTACAACACAGAGATACAGCGTGACTTCATTGTCTGTTCAGAACGCCATTACTCAGCTATATCTTCGCATAACAAATAGATGTTTGCTGCTGTCTCAATGCTCTGAATGTCATACACAGAACCTTTAATGGGAGTTTTTTTCTCATTTTTTCTGACTTTTTATCTGAAATTGTATCTATAATTAATAAATAACAGATTAATTGATCATGAAAACATCCCTTATAGTTAATATCGCTATGTCTGCGTTTTTTTTTTTTATTGACTCAACAAACAATATTCACCCCAAATAATTTTTATGACCGCCTTTTTCTGGTAGTGTGAATATTCCACACATATCAGTCCAGTATGACTTTCATTTTAAAGCTTTAACTGATTTAGGACTTGGTTACTATATTATTCAGGGTTACATATACAGTGAAGTCAGCAATAAAGGGTCAATAACAATCTTTGAAACTTAATTGTTACTGTGTCTGTACATCATACAGCCCTCTGCATTGTCCTAGCCAGTGAGGATGAGAACAGCCTCAAACACTAAAGCAATACTAGCAGTGTATTATAGCTTAAAGTCAGGACTTAAAACTGATAGTCACAGTTTCATTTCAAGTATAAAGTGCTGGATTAGAGTCAACACAATAAAAAACATCATCTTACTATTTTTTAACCACACTGTACAAGCAGTAATTTTTACAACCATTTGCAGCCTATTCATGTATTTTCACTGTACAACATAATAATCTACTTCTATACTAAAAACCCCACTGACAGCTAAACATAAGTGCTCTTGGTGATGTGGGCAGCGCATCTATTCTGAGAAAGAGAGAGACTACATTTTAGCCGCCCCACTTCTGTCAGCACTCTGCATGATAAACGGCACTGTTGATATCTCCTTCTGCAGCATTAGGTTTGTAGGTAGGTAGCCCCCTGCGCTTCAGTGCTGTGTAATTAAAGAGGAGCAGAGACGAAAGGCAGACAATTTATACTGAACCCAAGTGCGTGGGCTTTCCCATCTATCTACCTACACTACACACAAACGTTAGCACACACGCCCATGTTTTTACAGGGAACATTTTCCCCTTACGTATGCATAAATATTTCCATACCTGCAAAACTAATACAACACCCACAAGTCTTGTGGAAAGCTGTCTTATTTATATGTATTAGTTCACCGTTTTCATTTAAGTGCATTTACAGTATCTGGGTAGTTTTGTTTCAGCTCTGTATTCAGGAGCATTGCTTGTAAAATGAAGCAATGACAAGGAGGTTAAAGTGCCGACTTTGAGCTTTAATTTGAGTGTTTACATCCCTGTTCAATGAACCGTGTAAGAATTTCATTCCTTTTTATTCATACCCCTGAAGGGTAAAAGAGGCTACAAATTGCATAGCCAATATGGATGTGAACACCTCCAAATGCCCTGAAAGCTGAAAGTCAGCACTTTAACCTTAGTTTTTTTTATTTGAAATGCATTATGTTGGTATAGAGCTGGTATAGAATCTATTACTGTCTTGAAACTGAAAGGGATACTTTGCAGATTTTCAACCAGCTTTGTAATATAAGAGTATGGCTAGAATGTGTAAATGAAATGCGGTAAACGTCCCTTCGTCTGACCACTCCCAAAATGATTCAGGTAATCTCTGAGCTCAAATGTTCACTGTCGCTGTTGCTCAAACTGCAGATTGTCCTTCCACATTTTTGAATGCTTGCCACCACGGATACAAAGAGTAGAAAAGTAGATCGAGATCTCTCTCTGTCTCCCAAACTAATCTCAAACTGCAAAACTAGGAAATGCTGATCAAATATCAATCAAGATTCTGGGACTGTATTTCATATTTCTCATAACTTCAGAAACATATTTTAGTGCACTGTTTGCCTCATTGCAGAGTTTCCTGTATTATAAAAACAGAGGCTGAAAAAACTGAGATCAAATGGTAAAACCAAGCATAGCTAATAAAATATGATCCACCATTCTGTTACTACACTGCCTGTTTCTTGCCTCTCATGTTTTCAGAAACAAATTGTTGTGCACTTTTTGGCTGTTATACAAGAGTTTGGGAACGGGAAGTTGGTGATGTTCTTGTATTGTAAAAATAAAGGCTGAAAATACGGTAAAGCTAAGCAGTACCGATTGTATATAAACCAAGACTCTGTCACTGCATTGCCTATTTCTCACCTCATATGACTTCAGAAACCTATTTAAGTGTACTTTTTAGTTTTTTACTTTAACTGTAATTGGAGATTGTTTGTTACCAGTCGGCCACCATATTGTTTCCTGTGGAGGAACAGCCATGCTGTCATTGCATCACCCATTAGCAGTGGTGTTCATTGATCCGATGACAAGAAGTGCATTCTGGTATAGTGGGTTTTCTACCTCTTATGTAAAAATGAATGCCTCAGCCCTTTTCCTTTTTTTTCCTGAACATGTAGCACCTGTTTCAAAAGCATTTGCCTCTGTCTACTGCATCAACAGCCTACTTTTATAAAAAGCCCACCTTTTGAGCAGTGAAATACTCATTTAAAACTAAAAGTCAGCACTGTACTTTGTTGTTTCATTCATTATGCTGGTGTAGAATCTATCGCTATCTTGAAACTTTATTTCAGATGTGTAGTTCACATTTACATCTATAAAACAGATATAAATAATCCGACATTCATGCACCTCTTAAAAACGTATTTGCCTTATTTTATGTAGTCCTCTGGTGTATTGATCCAACCACAACTTTTAATTGGAATTCAGTGGTAACGGCTCCTGCACACTGACGCCCAGGTATGCATGATGTATGCAGAACAAAGGGGCCTCTGTGTATGGGAGCTGTTTATGTTCTTTTGCCCGCCTTGTGTAAAGGGCTGTTTTGCTAATTGTGGTGAGGGTTGCCTGCAGACACGTAAACAGTGGCCATTGTACAGAGCAGCCAACGTCTTGTCTGCAGCGCTTCACTTATTAGAGGGAGGAGGGGAGCCAGCGAATAAAGCGGGTTAGAATGATGGAGTGTGTGACAGTGGGAGATTGAGATATAGGGGTGAGACAGCCTGAAGAGAGACAAGGGTTATCAGGAGAAAACAAGGCAGGGGAAGAGGGTAGAACGAGACAATCGGGCATAAAAGGGGGAGGGAAACTGCATAGTTGTCATGCTTGAGACATGCTGCTATTAGGTCCTCCGGGGTTGTTTTGGTACACGGAGATGAGTTGAGTTCCCATGTCTTTGTCTTAGGTTACAAGAGTATGACAGAAGTTGAACTGCTGGAGTGAAAATTGGCTCCATTTGTCTCTTGTCTCCCTTTGCTCCGACTACAGCAGAGATGTGATAGAGATTTCACAAACTCCACACTTGACTGGTGTGATTTTTTTTTTCCTCCATTTTACGACGTAGATATTTGATATCTTATCACAGTGGGTGTCCCAGTCATGACTCATGTCCTAACATAACATCCCTATGTAAGCCCGGCAACCAGTGGAGTGTCCTGAAGGTTACTGCTCCCGGCAAACCAAAATTAAAGAACATATAATGTGTTAATTACTGAGCTTTAGAGGTGCTGGTAGATTTTGTTACCTTTGCACAGAGCCAGGGTAGCTGTTTCCTCCTGTTTTCAGCTGGTTCTAGATTCTTATTTAACAAAGAGACATTGGAGTGGTATTTTCTCATCTAACTCTTGGCGAGAAAGTGAATAAGCATATTTCACAAATGTAAGAAACACTTTTCCTTGAGCATCTTCCATATTCAGTTAAATTTTCAATTTACATCCAAAACCCTCCCTCCCAGAAGTCAGCTCCAGATGCACCAAACGTTCTTAACGTTCTAATCTGTTCATACCCAGATGTGCTGGATGATGAATCTCATTTGACCATAAATTGGAGGCACGTGGCTGATTGTATGTTATTAGCATATTGTAGGTAACGCTCCCTAAACGCTGTATAAGGGCAGGTGTTGTGCCGTGTGCAAATACACTGACACATGCACAGAAATTACACCAAAAAAGGCTGTGAGAAGAAGACTATAAGCAGTGAAATTGATGTACTGTTTTCTGAATTTGAGCCATTACCTTCAGATAGATGTTACAGAGCCAGTAACTGTAAATACAATAAATGTAGCAACCGCTTCAAACTTTAGCTCTTATAAGCAGCATGACACTGCTCAACAAGAGAACAGTTTAATCCTTACTCGTTAATTTGGGAAGCAGTAAGGCACTATTTCACTTTGTTATGTTGTTATGAATTATGTTTTTTTTATGACTCCCTTCTTCTTTACCTTTCTCAAGGCATGTGCAATACTAAACATACCCTCTTCTGTATTTCGGTGTATGTTTTTATTTTCATTGTATGTACTTTGGTATCTCTGCGGGGAATCACTGTGCTGTTAAGTTGAGTATGTATTGCTGGAAGTTGATTGCAGCTGGGTGTAGCACTGCTGCTTAAGCAAAATTTCCCTCAGGGGACCATAAAGTTTGTCTTATCTTAACTTATCTGACCTTATCTTGATTAATTTCCATGAGTGTCTCTGTTTGCGTTAGAGGAAAATCAAAAATCCAGCAACTGCATAACATTTGCAATGCCGTAGATGCCATGTCAGCAAAAGGACATACTGTAACTGAAATTAATAAAATATGGTTTGGCATGAAAACGGAACTAAAAAAAAAAAAAGCATTGCCTAAGGGTTTGCTTAAGTGTTTTATAGTCTTTCTTTAGCCTGCAAATGTGTCATTATAATAACTCTAAAACATAATTATCTAAATTCCATCATATGGCATACATGCATTTTTTATGTTCCTCAAATTTAAAACTGATCTTTCCTTTTGGACAAACAATTAATGGACTTTGAAACAAGATGTTTCTCTCTTGTCTTGGTAATAGTACTCTACTGCAGTTTTTCTAATAATGTTTCTCTTACCTAAGAAAAGAGCAAAAATATTAAAACATTGGTAAATCACAGACATCAATAGGTACTAACACAATTATGGATATGAACAAAACGTAGAGGAAACTTGTTTGTGTATTGCTTCCTGCATGAAGTGTATGTTATAAAACATTTTCCCCTCCACTCCTTTCTTAGTGTCTGTCTTCTTAAACCTTCATTGCCTGATTTGTTTGGCCACTCGTGGGCAGTTGAAGCGAACACAACAAAACACAACACTGTCGTCACCTTTTAAGAACTTGTTGAAAGATGCTAAAACTCAGCAGTGCTGCTTTTATGTGTTGGTCTGTGCAGTAACAGCTATTCAGTAATATAATGGCCAAACAGTGTTAAGTGGTTTCACAGCATCCTGAGGCGGAATTAAAAGTTAGCTTTTGAAACTAGTTTGCTTCAGCTGAGCTGGAACTTTCTACAGGCATCCTTTCTCCTGCATCATCATCATCTTTGTAATTTAAATCCCAGTAGAAATATTCGCCACACCAGAAGTCTTGGCCCACGCTTTACACTGCTTTGCTTGTTTTCTACACTGTACACAGGTCTAATGAGTAGTTAAACATCTGTCATGTTTAGCTTCCAGATACCGTTCAGATGCTTACCGTATTGCTTTGGGAGTAAGACCTGTCTGTAAGATGCATCAAAGAGAGAATATCAATCCAACAACAACTTTCAAATATTTTATGTAGGTGGATATGCGTTTTATTTTTCCTTCCTGTGTTTATGAAACCTTTTCACTGACTTTGATTTAAAGATGTTAAATGTGCTCTGTTACAGAGCTCCTGAGTTGATTTCCACCATTACATCGGTCTGGCTGTCTGTAATGGGTGTGATTTTCGCTCAGGCATATCAAGTCACTGTTATTGAACTTAGATGAGTATAATTAGCTGGATTTGAATCAAGTCGAGATTTATGAATTTCCCTTTACATTTTCCTTATTACCTTAGAGAAGATATGAAAGGTGGCACTAAGGAAGTGGTACAGTTTCTCTCAGATGCACTTTACTGAAATGCATTATTGTTAACTTTAAATAAAGGAACATTGCAAAGATTTCATCTTCTCACATATCATCACATTCATCACATACGAGTTATTTCTTTTAGAGCAGGCATGTCAAACAGGGTGGCTGTGAGTTTTGTTTCAACTAAGTAGCAGCACACCAGACTTGACTCATTTAATCAACTGATCTCCGTCTTCAGACAGTTGATTGGTCAAACTGTGTGCTCTTGGTTGGTTGGCACAAAAACCTGCAGCCACACCGGCCCCCCTGTGGACCAGTTTGACATGCCTGTTTTAGAGGATCATGACATGACATCCCTTACATTTCATAACTGCCTGATGTTAAGTTCGCTTAGTCAGTACGTTAACATGCACAGTATAGTCGAGCTACGGTTATAGCTAGATTAGGCCATTTGAATGGACCACTGTCTTTGTCCCAATATACATGCACTGGGGGAGAATCAATGTATTGATAGAAATATGTCCAACTCCTCCACGGCAGGTAGAGATATGCCCCCTTTCAGCTAACTGCAGTAAACCTGTATATTTATGCAGACAATGATAAAGACAGAATTACAGTCACAGACACTTAATTTTTAGCATTACAATTTCTGTTTGTCCTAACTCCGGTGCTAAGGCACAGTGACGTCACATGGAACCCATGAATAACCTTCCCATTTTACTCTGAGTTGGGCAAAGTGTTGCATGACCATCCATCAGTTTGCCCTTTGGAAGGAGACTTGTTGAATTATGCAGACAATGGTATTTCCAGTTGTACTCTTATTGTTAGCACTCAGCTAGCCAGATTGTGGATGTAATAACTGTTCATGGGACCCTTTGACCTTCTATTGTAATTGACAATGAAATCTGAACTCAAGTAGTCAGCCGGAGATGTATGATAGGTACAAGTGTGAACGGCAGCGTGTCTTGGCTGTCCAGTAGATTTCAGACGACTGAAACACATGTAAACACCAGGTGTAAACAGCTTCAGCGTTAAAAGTATTCTGTGTGTTTTTCTGCACTCAAGCCAAAGTTCACTCCTAGAAAGTTCACATCATATGACAGTCTGTTGGCCATAATCCCCAAATTGAAAACCACTGGCCCAGGCAGATTTAAAACAGCTCTAATCAATTTTTTGCATTAACAATGGATCAGATGATAATGTGATTTGCAGTTCCCCTCAGCTCTGTGGAGCTTTTTAGCATTTAGCAGCTTAAGAGCCAGATATTTCCCACAGGAGTTGGT
Source organism: Plectropomus leopardus (assembly GCF_026936395.1). Taxonomy (NCBI): domain Eukaryota; kingdom Metazoa; phylum Chordata; class Actinopteri; order Perciformes; family Serranidae; genus Plectropomus; species Plectropomus leopardus. Next base: position 26,066,243 of record NC_142178.1, read on the forward strand.
GGAGGCGAAATCAGGGCTGAGAGGAGAGCGCATATTTGAATTATTCGCCAGGTGGCCCAAAACACGACTTAAAATGAATTCTAATGTTGTTTGGTGTCTGCTGGATAACTTGTTTGCTAACAAGTTCACCCATCTATCTGTATTCCAGGCTTTGCCTTTGGCCATGAACTTTAAGAAGTGAATGAAGGATTAGATTGGATTTTATCTCTTTGAATCCAAGGTTAACCTCTCTTAAAATACAACAAGCATAGTCATCAATTAAAATAAATCCATCCTCTTACTGGCATGAGAGCAACCACACTTCAACAGCAAATGTTTTATCGATAGAAAAAACAGGAAGGAACCAAGGCACTCGTCTTAAAGCAGAAAGTATAAATGACTTTATTACATTGGCAGGTTCTAAACGTAGAACGAGATTAAAAAACAATAGATACTTACACACGTTTCGGCTTCCAGCCTTCTTCAGGAAGTTAGACAAAACAGTGACGAAACAAATTTATACTCAAAGGGTAAATCCATCAAGCAGGTGAAAGCATTCAGAAATCAGAGTCCACCAATCTGAGATAGTATTTCACTCGGCTCCTTCCTCTCAGAAAAGTTCACACAGGGAGCAGTCTTTCAGAAAATAAATACCAAAGGTCATCGGGGTGGCAACCTCTGAGATGGTGTAAAGATAAAAAAAAGTTTAAAGAGAGAATGAACATTTTTATCATACTGCATGTGTTTGTATCCAAAAAAAAAATCATAAATGTACAAAATATACACACATATCACCAAAGCAATGTGTATTACTTCCCAAAATATGTCTCAAAGTTAGATCCTCATTAAGGCCAGGATAGTACTTAAATTAGATCCAAAAATCCAAAATTTTTCTCAATGATTGCGTTGTTTGATCCTATTTCCTCTACATACTGTTTCTGGGATATGATCATTACCTACAGCTTTTAGGAAGGATTGGGTTACTGTTGTGTTTTTCCTTGAAATGTCTCGCCATAGGATGCTTTCACCTGCTTGATGGATTTACCCTTTGAGCATAAATTTGTGTCGTCACTGTTTCGCCAGCAACTTACTGAAGAAGGCTGGAATCTGAAATGTGTTGAATTATCTACTTTTTTAAAATCTTATTCTACTTTTAGAACCTGCCAATGTAATAAAGGCATTTTAATTTTCTGCTTTAAGACGAGTGCCTTGGTTCCTTCCGTTTTTTTCTATTTGTTCATGCCCGTCACCAAAAAGCAGTCTTTTTTTGTACTATTACTAGTTTGAAGAAGCTCTCCTGCTTTTTGGGTTTTTATTTAATGGTTTACTGACTTGACATCATCGACATTGTCATTTTACATCAAATTCCAGAAAAACTAGAATTGTGTTTAATTGAAATATTTTGATTAAACTCAGTCCGAACACAAATACATTTCCCTTCTTACCTGTGAAGCTTGTGCACAACACTTCAGTCATCCCACTGAATTGGAGTCTGTATACATGGCTGTTTTTTTCCCGTTCAGCTGTCAAGCTGAAGGCAGCTCTGCTGAGAGAAACACAGCAGGCTTAGTCACAGATTGGTTTAACTGCTGGCCCGCATATTACCACATCAGCTTAGCTGAGAGATAATGTCGACTGATTCTCTCTCCCTTTCTCCCACTGCGTTCTTTTGCAAATGCATTAGTGTTGTTTTGGGTTCGTGAGTTCAAAACAAGTGACAAGGGCAAAGTCGAGGCAAGATCATTTTTTAAAAAAAGTCTGCCTGCCTGTCAGAAACCTGTCAAAAGGTGCTTGCCATCCTTAGGCTTCTGTCAGACAAATGTCAAGGGTAATCTAGATGGAAGATTAGTGGCTTGATTTTCGCCCCAGAAACTTTCTATATACTCACAAATTCTACTTACATCAGTCCTCGTTGATGTGAGCTTGAGCTGATGAGAGCCAGTTTTTCCAATTCCAAATGTAACATGCTGATCTTGTCACCTTTCAAATATTCAACTCTCCCAACTCCAAATGCTTGTAATGAATAAATTATTCGATTTCAGAGTGTCTTGTAAAATGTTTGATCTGGGAGTCTTGGAGTTGCAAAGAAAGATTAGTAGGAATTGTAACTGTTCTTGGAGAGCAAATGTGCCAGACAAACCGTAAACCCCTTTTTCACACACATCCTTGACACAGGACTGCAGATTTCTACATTTCTGCACTATTTATTGATTGATTTATTTAACCTTTATTTAACCCCTGTTTAACCAGAGAGTCCTGTTGAGATTGAGATTCTTCTTTTCAAGGGAACCTGGCCAATATACAGTGCTGTACAGAAGTCTTAGGCTACTTTATACTTTATTTTAGCATGGTTATAATGATCATACATATTTATTTCTCAGTAATCTGAAATGTTTAAAAGGTTTAGTTCGATAATCAGGTAGATAAAAAGCCTTACCATCTATAGAATCTACCTTTAATTCTTTCATTCTGGATTTAAAAGCATTTATTGATATTAATGCTGTGACTTTAAAGCAAAGACTGTATGTAAACATGGATGACACATCTCCACTTACTCCCACTTCACAGAAATAAAGCCAAAATATCCCAGACACAGACATTGATATCTTTTGCTGGTGACATAATCTGGGGCCTGATGCTCTGCAGTAGTGATCTCCATGGCCAGGGGACGCTCGAGATGTTTTGGGTTCACTTTTGGGGAGCTCTCATGTCATCCATCTTTTTTTACACAGTCTGTGGTTTAAAGTCCTTCGGCAAAATATTCCTTGCCCAGGGATGCAAAAGACATACATTCCCCTTTTCCAATTTCCGTACGGGTATTTTGAACAGAAAGCATAATAGTCTTGAGATTGCATAGTATTGTTTTGACACTTTTCTGCTGATGAAGACGCATAGGTAGTATGGGAGCAGTTCAAGAATTGCCTTATATGTAAAAGTGTGCCATTGACAGAGAGAGATTTGTGGCGAAAGCAGGCCATCATACCCGAGAGGATAACTCACTGTGGTGAGGGAGAGCTTTACAATTCAGTAATGAATCTCAGGGAAGCATGGTAAGCTGTGTCAACCATAAGAATACAAACAAGCAGAATATACAGAAGCAGAGGTATTCAACAGATCACCATAATCTAACACAGGTTAAAAAAGGATCTACAGCCATGCCAGCAGCTCATTAATACCTCATTCCCACCGTAATCAGTGGGTGCATGCAGGTTTTTAAACACACTAAATGGCAGTATTCCCACTGCCACTGAACTAACCATTGCAGAGTGTGTCGGCCTTTCTGTCGGCTGGTGCATGTGCATGTGTGTACGTGCGTGCGTGTGTGCGTTGTCTTGTTGGTGTGTCCGTACGATGTCACGGACAGACAGGTGACCAGGTCGCCCTTTCAAACCCTGTGCTGATGTATATGGATCAGTGTTTTAGCGCTGTTTAGGAGGAGACGGCCGGTAATTATTGACGGCGCGTCATTGCATCTCGCCGGTTAGGGAGCTGAAATTACCACGTTCACCTGGGTGTTGCGCCCCATCAATGCTGGTTGGAGCCTGAGGTGATAAAAACCCACATCTACTGCAGAGTCATTTCACCTGGGTGTGAATGCCGATTGTGCGCATTCCCATTGCATTAAACAGCCAGATGATTATTACAGTTTATTCTGAGGGGGACATGAATGTCTGTACCAAATTTCATAGCAATCTCTTTCATAGTTGCCAAGACAATTTTCTCAAAACCACAAATGTCAACCTAATGGTGGTGCTTGAGGAAAAGTTAAGTGATCACCAAAGACATTAGGTTTTATTGTTTAGGATCACAAATTTTAATGCAATTATTTTTTAGCAATCTAGTAAATGTGAGATATTTGAGTGTATAAGGCTGTGTATCATCAAAAAAGTATGATCCCAGTACCAGTGCCCTTAATGTGATACCAATACTAATATAGTACTTAATCTGATACCTTTTATTTTTACTTCATTCTATACCCATCATGTGAATAAAAGCATTCATACATTTGAAAAATGCATCTGAAAGTATAGAAAATAGCCATACTTTTGAATGTTTGCACCTGTGCATGCTAAATGCCAACGCTGTAATTCGTTGTGCTCGACTTCACCATGTCACAGACAGTATGTGTTGTAGTTGCTGCAGTAGTGGGCCAGTCATGCATAGCATTAAATCTTAAAACGCTTGAGCTGATTGGCTGCAAGTAAAACCACAAAAATAATCTTTTTTTCTAGATCTGGGTACAGAAGGGAAGCATTGTCTGGTGGACAATGACTGAATAATTGTTGTGCTGTTTGGTTTTAGAACAAAGTGGTGAACCGACAGACTGACATTGCCATCACTTCACAATAGAGCCACACTAGCATGGGAAAAAGTGTAAAAATGTTCAGATTTTGTGTTTTCCTTCAATCAGAGGTGTATGTTAATGAGTTTTGCTGAGGACCATATGTTAATACAAACACATAGATGTGATTTGATGAAATTATTATTGAACATTAACGGGGGGATATCTGTTTGTACTATGTGCTGGCGTTTGGTTAACACCTCATTCCCTTGAGTATACAGCTCCAAGCAGCAGGCTGTGACTCCCAAATCACTCCTCTCATTCACAATTAATTGAACTCATTAGAGCTTTTAAATTGGAGATTTAAAGATACGCAGTAAACAGGGGACCAAGCACAACAGGCAACCAGCTTTGTTACTCCCAATTAGAGGGATAATTGGCACTTTATTTCTACAATTCAAGTTCAAACACATCTAAACTCCCTGGAGGAGCACCGCAGAGTTTCACTATTTGCAGTGATGTTTGAGTTGTGCCCATTTAAATGCAGAGCCACTGGCTGCTTCCATGATGAGCTCCCTGCAAATGTCATATCATGAATATTCATTTGTCTCCTTAGTTTTGTTTTGTTCAATAATCTCTGGTGAGGCATTGCGGTGTGGGCATGGAGCGGAGAGACAATTTACCTAGCCCTCGCCAGCTTTCGGTAGGTTTTGGATTACATAGTGTTTCTCACGCCATTTCACTAGACTCATAATTAATTACTGATTAGTGTTTTCAGCCCTGAGCAGAATGTAAAACTGGATCTTTTCTCTGCAGGCCTTTCCTTTGGAGTGCAGTTAAACACGCTTTGTGTATGAAAATCTTGTATGTTTTTAATGTAGAGACGACATTTGAAGACAACAGCAGTGAATGTAATAACTTTTCTGTAATATTTTAGTTATTGATACTCTCTGACTTTTGCCTTCGTTAAGATTTGACAAAAGAGGTTTTTGTCAGACTGGATGATAAACAGTTTTCTGTTCCTTCAGTATACACACTGATCAAGTTGACATACTTTTCTTGAGTATTTCCATTTTCTGCTACTTTGTACTTTTACTCCACTACAAATCGGAGGCAAGTATTGTACTTTTTATTCAACTATATTTATTTTGCAACTTTACGAGTTATTTTTACAGATTCAGATCAATGATACAAAATATAATAAACTGATAAATGTATTATCATGGGCTAAGTTAAGATTTAAAAAAAAGTAATTTAAGATAGAAGCTGAGCGCAGACCTCCACTAAGTCCAGTAGTCCAATCTTTTATTATATGAATGTTTACAAAGTGCCTAATTGTCATGTTATATTAGGTACATCAACTAAAAAAGTTATTTCACTACCCAGTCCCCTCATTGAAGCCTCAATTAGTCCTTGATATTTCTCACTGAAGGTTTGATGCCCAAAAACTGACATTTGGTACACTCCTGTACAGCTGGCTATGTATTGTCACTATTGAATTTTACTTCCATCCACTGAAATTGAAGATGCATGGCATTCATTTTGTCAAGGCTAAATGCCACATCTCACATTGTTAACAAAAGTGAAAAATAATTTGTGTATCTGCCTTGTCATTTGCATCTGCTGCAAAATGTTATGGCTGCAACATTGTAATGTACAAATCACTGCATCATAATTCAAAAATATAAGCTCACATTCCTTTGATTCTCCTTATATGTAAACCATGCAAAAATATTTTTTTGATTTAGTTTTTTTTATAGATATCTGTGCTAAATCTAAGTGTCACACCCTTCTGTACATACACATAGCTAAACTGAAAAACATGGCAAGACGTGTAGACGAGAATGACCTCATTAAAAAGTAAAAAATGTGTGAACTTGGTTAAATTGACTCCATTCAAAAAAATCGGAGTTGGTCACAAACTACAGAAGTTCACAAATTTACTCCATAAATATAATAAAGGTTGTCATTCAGTTGAATTATACAGTGTGAAGGGATATTTAGAATACTTAGAATATTTAGAAGTTTTTTATTTTTATCCCCCTTTTCTCTATTTCTCTGCACGAGTTTACTTATTTTTGTAGTTTTTCTCATTTTATCTTGTTTTTTTCTGTCCATCACCTGCCTGTCCTGCATTTTCGTAACATTTTTGACCTCCTTACTCTTTCATTTTTTTTCTCCAACCTCAGGCTATAAACATTCCTTTGACATGAAGGGCATATTTATTTATTTATACCACCTGACAGCACAATTAAAGCATTCCCACCACTACAAGCACCATGGTTAAATTTGTTCTTCCAATCCCTGAACAAAGTAATGTTACTGGGATTCCTCCTTTTGTCACCATAGGCTCAAAAAGAGGCTCAAGGCTTATTATTATGTTCTGTATCTGGTGAACACAGTAATAGATGATGTGTCATATTTGGTTTTAGTGTGAACTGTGAGATGTGCTCCTATTGTGGCAGGGACCTCCCCCAGTGCCCACATCTAATTTGGCTCAAAAGAAGGTTGTGTATGGATTTTGGCATGTGGGTCTCAGTTGTCTGTGTTGAGCATCTTGTCGTTAGAGGAGTTTTCCCTCATGTTTTTTAAACCTGCATGGTGTTGGCTTACACTGCTGTAGGGGTGGGTTGTCACTTTGTGTGTGTTTTGTCTGTTTCTGCATCTGCAGAGCATTTAACTATAAATATAAATCACCTAAGTTGCAGGGGCTCCATAGCTCTTCCTTGATACATTCTGTTAACTATAATGGCTTTCAGATAAACAATTGTGTCTGTTTGAATGTAGACAGTCACTCATGTCCCTGGAGGTACTGGCACAAACGTGTCCTTTTGTCGGAATTTCACATCATATTGTTTTGAGTGAGTTTTGGTTTACATTGCAGACGAGGCAGTGACACAGATTTGGAGAGCGGTTTGGGGGACCTGCAAGAATTAAAGAGTAACAATAGCTTGCATAAAGTGTTTTTTTCCTTCTCTTCTTTGTATTATGCAGGTGGCTCAGTTAGACACAATACTGATTCATCTAAATCCAGCTCTAATTATCCAAAGGGCACATACAGTGTTTGTGGCCAATGTGGAATCCCTTGATTCTTGTCCCACTTTCCTAAATAAGATTATCTGTGCAGTGCCAAGATATTTACAGATATAATAAGAAAATAGATATACTGAGACGTAAAGGTTTAGTGTGCAAGATTTAGGGGAATTTAGTGGCATCTAGCGGGGAGAATTACAGTCCAGCAACCAGCTGAAACTTCTCTTGGTAAGTATTCCTTCAGTGTTCATTGTTCAGGAGATTTTTACCAGAAACCCAGTAATCCACAAAGGGTTCTTCCTCTGGAAAACAAACAGACCAGGTGATTAAAACCAGTAAAAACACTGAATAAAGCAGTTTCATGTTACAAATCAATGTTTCTCCTATGCTGTTTGGCAAATTTAGAGACTGCCTGTTAGAGCCTGCTTAACTGTGCTCACCTTATTTCTCTGATGACTTAAGGTTGAGGTGTTCAAAAGGTTTTTATTGAAAGCCTTATTTTCGACAGAGGCCTCTTCCTCTCCAAATGGACCATTTGATCTAAACTGGTAAAAAAAAACTTAGTAAAGCAGTTTCACATAAAAAAATAATAATAAAAAGAGTGTTTTTCTGGTGCTCTCATCTCGGAGGGGCTGCAAACTACAGTGGTCGATGCAAAAATACAAATGGCCCTATCAAGAGCCAGTGTTCGGTTTGTCCGTTCTGGCTTGCTGTAGAAACATGGCAGTGTAACACGGTGATCTCCATAAACAACGACTCATTCTATATGCGGCTCATTCTTAGGTAATGAAAACACAGTGATTCTTATTTTCAGGTGTTTATACACTAAAGAAATTATACTTATGTTACACGCCAATTCTGCCAATATATCCCCTTAAATCCTACGCACTGAACCTTTCAGTGTATGCTTTCTGTCTTTGATGTAAAATGTCTTTTGCAGAGAGGAGGATCCTTTTATTTCTGAGGGGCCCTGGCTTTGGCAACCTGAACCATTCTTTAGGACAACCAGAAGGAGCAGAGAGGGCTCACCAGCTGGCTGGATTCCAGCCAGCGTTTATTTATCCTTGAGTTAGCACTGCAAGACTAGGGCTAAAAGCCATACTGGCTAGAATATTTTACAAAGGTGGCAGGCCAAAAGATGTTGACGAGGCCCTCCAAAGATGCCAGCGTTGTGCCACTTATTCCCTGACTTTGACAGCTCTGGCAGAGTACAGAGAGCAAGGGAGAAGAGAGCGCACTGAATGAAAACAGACTGCTTAGTTGGGAAGAGCAATAGTGGGGGGAGGTTTTCAGGAGACATAACAGTAAAATAGTATTTTGTATGCTTTATTTTCTGGGAATATATATTACATTTATAGTGTTATTTAAAGTATTTTTATTCTAGCATAGTGCTTAAGAAAGAGGATAGTACATAACAGATCATTTTGTATTGATGTATTTTTACCTAATTTTTTAATAATTTACTATTTTAACATAGACGCGACTTGATTTGTTCATTTGATACCCATTCACAAATGTTCATACCTGGACGTTGGTGTGCCATAGTTAATGTTAGTGCCAAAGATATTTTTCCAAACCCATCAGGAAAACCACAGCCCAGAAATGTTCAAGGATGAAAGAAAAAAATTATTATTTTCACTAACAATCTATAAATGAACAAATATTGGTGACAATTTCCTGTTACTCACTGTGCAAATATTTTGTGAAGGCACCAATATTCAACCCAACAATATCATTGCAATATTGATATTGAGGTATTTGGTTAAAAAAAATTGTGATATTTGATTTTTCTCCATATTGCCCACCCAAAATCAAATTTATAAGAAATGTATACCTTTTTTTAACTCAACTAATGAATTACATAAACACTAAAATAGTACATTTTATGTCAATGTCTATACACGTAACAATGTTTTTGTCTATTTACATGATTAATTGAATAAACATTTAAACTCTATTACATTTGTTTTATTGCTGATGGACACATAGACTGTTACTCTCAGATTATGGTGATGTTGATGACGTTGTCGAGAGTATGGTGTGTCTCAGCTCTACGTGTCTCACATTACATTATACAAGAAGTAATTCCGACCAAGCATTCTGATTGGTCCACAAGACTCTTAGACCGTGCTCAAAATGACGTTTGAGCACACCCTCTCGTGTAATATTGCTTAATTCTCCCTCTAAAGGACAAACTATACTTTCTATGTCCGTGTGTTGACAAGAGGGTCTGGGTGTGAAGACTGTCCTTTTATAGGCCAGTATTTAGGACCGTGCAGACTGTATGCCTAGACTGTAAGCACCGACAACCAACATTTCCAAATAAGAAGACACCCAGTATAGTATAAACAGACCCATATGCGTGTCAGTTTTAGAGTGCATCTGTCACTTTAAGGTGTAATGAAGGCAGATTTGAAGGGGCTACAGCATATAGTGAGTTTTTTAGTATAGAAAATTGAAAATGGGGGGATACTTTGAGCAGCCCCAATAATGCAGTACAGTATCTAAGTGTTGACATTTGACAAATTGACAAATATTTGGTTATTATTCAGTCCAATGTCCTTAGCTCAGGATAAAAATTAGATATTTTTATCTTTTTCCTTGTTGTGAGGTAGATAAAATGTAACTTTCTTCAGATTCTAGTGGTGCATTTTAGGATTCAGGGTAAAGATAAGAAAATACTGCAAGCAGTATGGTCAAATCTAAGGTCTTTTCTTATTGCTGTTTGTTGCTAAGTAGAAGAACTCTACCTTTGTTATATCACTTGTTGCTATATTAAAGTGTAAAATCCACCCCAGGTCCAAAAGCTGAGCAAAATCTAATGTTTTCCTTGTGGACATGGTTTACTGATGTGTCAGCTTGTGCGTAGCCTGGGGTCATTTGTTCCTTACCTGAGCTGAGCTGTGAATGTGCAGTCCAGTCATTTGAATCCTCTCCGAACAACCACAACATTTTTTCTCTGCCCGTGGCAAATACAACTTCACTGACAGGACCGATCGATTCCAAACTCCCCAAGTTTTAAAGCAGAGGAGTGTAGACGTTGTTTTGCAACGTCCACTACAAACAGTGCAGTGAACAGCACTCCGGAGACAAACTGCAAGTCAACATTTAGCCTACACAGTAAATGGAAGGCGAAAGGAGAGAGATGGCTCTGTCTACAAGGCATGGCCCCATAAATAAATCTTATAGTGTGATTCTTTTTGCTAAAAAATGCCATATTTTTGATAAATGTTGAAATAAAATGGAAAAAGTCATAGATATGTCATGGAGCTCTGTTTGGCCACCCTCTTAAAGGATTTTCAGTACATGGTTTTCAGCTGAAAGCATTTACATTACAATATTATTCAAAACACACATTCTTGGATAAGGACGAACGTTTCCATGACAAATGTGAAGTTTTAGAGGCTCTCTGTTGTGCTTGTTGTTGGTTGTTTTCAAAAACATCAGGCTGAGGTGCTCCATTTAGACACTTCGACATGTTTCAACACATAACATATTGGCTGAGCATACTAAGTGAACATGAGTCCTGCATCAGGTGGCATCATTAATTCCAGGAATCTTCTGAATTAGGTTTTAGGTTTACAAGCGTGTTGGGCTTCAGCTAATGATTGTTTTCATTATTGATTTATTTATCAGTTTTTAACAGTGCAATATGTAGGATTTAGGGGGATCAATTGGCAGAAATAGAATATAATTTTCATTACTATGTTTTTGTTAGTGTAATCACCTGAATATGAGAAAAGCTGTTTATATCTACATTCAGAATGTTGTTCTACAGTAGCCCAGAATGGACAAACCAAACACTGGCTCTAGATATGGACATCTGCATTTTGGCATTAGCCACTGTAGTTCACCTGCACGCAATCAACCTCTCCATAGTTTAAACAACAAAAGCACTTTGGTTAAGGTTCAGAAAAGATAATGTTTTTTGGTCAGTTCGTTGAAAAAGGCAAAAATACAAAATAATACTGAGTATGATTAGATAGTGTGTTTCAAAATTTTATCTTTTGGTGAAAAAAAAAAAATGTAATAATATGTTGTAAGCGCACATTTTGCTGATAGGTTCAGTATCGATATTTTTATGATTTGCCAGGAGAGTTAATTTGGAACATATCCTCAATGTGTTGATAGAAAAAGTAATTCACTCAGCATTACTTTTCCCTCTAATGCATTAGCTGTTTCAAACTAGTTGTATATAAATGTAAATGTCTAGGAGACAGTGCTGCATTGTAATAGTTTATATACAAGTGTTAACCATGTTTTGATGTAATGCTCTGTACACAGAAAAGGCAGTAATTGGATGTGTTTTGAGGAGCAGAACTGATGTCTCAGTTTGGTTGTTTGCCCATTTCCAAACAAAACAGTGCAAACATATTAGGTATGTGATCTGACCTGTAAGCAGGACCACGGGTGAGCCATAATTATGCAGACCTCTTGCCTACAGCTACGTCTGGTCATGTTTTGACAGACACTCCCAAGCTGTTGAAGGATGCACAGTGAGAAGTTTGTTCCTCTTGTGTTTGTCTTCATTGCCTTTCGTTTCTCTTGTCATCACAGTCTTACGCAAACACATTGAAAAATTTCAGCAACTGCTGCTGTGAAAACATACTCTTTTTTTCCTGACAACTTGTCAACAATCGGAGCTTTCAGTATTGTGAATGCTTTTTTTTCCTATTTCAGGCCGACTCAACAGGATTATGTTTAGTTACTGCTTGGTGTTTGGCGGTGGAGCCTCAAACCTATCTGAATACCTCCCAGCACAATTACAGATATGTTGTGTGGTGCTTTAGCCTTCAGGATTGTTCTTCAGAATATATGCACTGCCAGAAAAGGGACTGTGGATTTCGATTTCTCTCCTTTTATTAATTACCGTCAACACTATTCAGAGATGTGCCAAAGTTAATTTCCTCATGCTTTGGTCTGTAGTTTTCCATAATGAAGAACATGTTGTCAAATGCAAGCTTTTCTGCACCAGTGCATATGCTTTTAAGAGCCAACAAGCAATTTCAAATTATGGCGAAGACATTGCAAGGTGTCTGCAGTAGTCAATGCCAAGGTAGAGCTAAAGCCCTTCCAGCTGGATATTGTGGCCATTCATAAAAACATGCGGGAATCTTGTCACATAAAAACATGCTGAAGGTCCCTTTAACTCTATGGAACCGTGATAAATCATTTTGGATCCCTTTAGACAAATTAATGCTAAAATCATGCAACACAAATCCGGCACTGAAGAGATAACGTTTGATTGAAAACTGTTTTTATTTCTTTGCTTACGAACGCACACCAACAAACTACAGTGAATTATGGAAAACCGTTAACAGTGGGGCCCTATCTAACACCCAGCACAAAGCATTACACAGTGCAACGTCATCACTACTTTCCTAACGACGCAGTTGACATTTTCATGGCAAATCCACACATTGCATCCCACATTTTGTAAGTAGCTTGCACCCATCTGTGCGCCCCTGGGCGTGTGGGTCTTAAAATGAGGTGTGGCTGGTTGATTGCTATTTTGAAGCAGCAGAAAGTGATTGCACCATGGACCAACAAAAAGCTGATCTGAAGTCAGTAGCGCAGTATTTTTTCCTACTATTTAATGATGCATTGCTCAGATATTAAGATGTGTCTGCATTGGCTGGTTCACCATAGGCGATCACTCTGCTTGTTACACACACACACACACACACACACACACACACAGTGATGCGTCAGTGGGTTGCGAGTGGTGGAAATAATCCATCATTAAAGGTCCCATATTATATTATACTCATTTACAGGTTCATTCTTGTATATTGGGTTTCAACTAGATGATGTTTACCTGCTTTAATGTTCAACAAGCACATTATTTTTCTCATACTGCCTGCCTAAATATGTACCGGTATTCACCCTCTTTCTTAAATGCCCCATTTTTCACGTACGCTGCAAAACATTCCCAAAGGAAATGCAGAGGGACCCATTTAAAATGTTTAAGTTTGAAAGGATTTATGTAATAGTCTTTATTTGTGACATCACAAATTCACAAAAATCCTGACAGCTTGTTTAGGGGCAAAGTTTCTGAAAACAGACTGTGTGCATTTCTCTGTTGATCGAACGTTTTGATACTTTCACAATATGTATATAGCACCCATACCTTCTTTATATCAATAAAACATGTAAATTTGAGTTTTTACAACATGGGGCCTTTAATGAGGAAATATGAATTACATTCTCTAAAATATGAACATAGCAGAGACTACAGCAGAGCTGCTGTCTGACTCCCCATTAAGAGAGACACTGCATTTATGTACGAGGAACTTTATTGATTATTTCAGGGGCTAAAAGTTCTGTTTTTTTTCCTTGGTTATGTTTTAACTACTGTTTTTACATTTTTAGTTTTGTTGCTTTAACAGTCTTTGCTGCAGTGACATTACTGCACTTACTCTCAACAGAAAACTATCTGTTTCTCCAATTTGCTAACGCTGCCACATAAATAGCAGTGCACCAGGTGCATGCACACCTGGCTTTTAAAAGGAATGGAAGATGACACTATTATTAGTTGAATTTATATTACACCTAAAACAAACCTATAATAAATGAAAGGACTAAATACAACCCCCTTGCCCATCTGCACTCAGAATATGCACTGTTTAACTAATGTGCAGTTTGACACGACCTGAATGTACTTGCACCATGCACTTTTGACCATGTGCCATCATTTAAATAGGCCCCTTAGCCTCAGCTCATTGTCATAATTTTCAAATATGTTCTCCTTAATAGGGTCAGTCTTGCATGCACTGTCTGTAGCAAGTGTGTAATTAGCTGTGTGTAATTGGAGTTTTAATTGGCTATGCAACAAATGTTTCAAAAGGGCAAAACATCTCTAATATTGTAATTTGTTGTAATGGTGCAGACATATAAACAGTGACCTCATTAGGTTTAAAGAGTTTGCCAATTATAACCTTCTTATCGCATTAATTATGTAGATACAGAATATATTTGTGATTCTGGATAGACATTTTTCATTTTTGATATAAGGAAACTTGGGGAAAAAAATTTAAAGGGAAAGTTTTTCGCTGTCTTGTAAGCCAGTGCCATAATACAGTATGTGCCATGTTGTCAAGCCTCTAGCTGTCCTTGCTAATCTTGGTCATCCATTACTTTTGTTACTGTGCTCCAGGCAGTTTGTGTATTAGGTGGTTAGGAGCACTCTGTCACTCTTTATTTTGGTTGGTCAGTTAACTCCTTCAGAACCCATGTGTGCAGTTTAGAGCACTTAAGGGAACAGCAGTTTGCACTCCTCCAGTCACATAAAGGAAGTATAGTATGCTGTCCTACACCAAGCGGTTAGACATAAGTTATGGTGCGTTAGTCAGCCTTTCATCAGTGCATGGCACATTCACATACCTGAGTCAATGTGTGAGTGAAACATTTCATTCAGATTTTCTAAAAAGCCCTTGCTGTTGCAGGAGTTAACTGGTTAACTTTTTCAGTTTGCTTTACTTTTAACCTCCTCAGTCGTGCTGAGAGCTCCCACACCACCCTTGCACTTGTTTTGATGACACACTGCATTGTTCTGAACAGCTGCCAAGAAGAGAAAACATTGTTATTGTTCCTCGGAAGGACTAAGACAGCCCAACTGATCCTGACACACTGGTACATTCATGACTACTTGAGCAGGATCCAGGCATTCAAACATGATGTGATCTGGAGAGAACTGCAGAAGTCAGGCTGAGAAGATAATGATCCACCACACCTTCCTGTTTCTATTTCACCTCACTGAGCACTCAAACATATAGCGTGCCCTTGCGTGTATGAGCAGACATATCCGGAGTGTTTGGATACAAAGTGCACGAACTGACACTTACTCATGCTGCATGCTGCACCGTTCACTCTGACGAATTCACCGACATGTATGAAACTAAATGAAAAAGTTTACTCTACAAATAAATCTTACTTACTCTGGATGCAAATCATGCACACATCTCCTTTCTAAGTAGTGACCCTTTTCAAAGATTCTTTTTGATTTATTGACCTGTGCTTTTGGTTTTGTTTGGATTAAATTGGCTGTAAGATATAAAAACAAAAAAAGAAAAAAAGAGCTCATTAAAAAATCATTAGAGTTGCCTTCTCCTGTAAGGGCATAAACAGCTCCACATCAAAGGATAAGTCAGTCTTATTTATGTTACAAACTACATATATGTGTACTGTAAACTATAATGTACTAGATTGCATACTTTAAAATAAATTGTATTATTATCCTACATGAACAGCACAACAGTTTTCTATTAATATATCTTATGAAAAAAAAAACAGTATTTCTTATCAGCCTGAAAAGAGATGATGATTTTTAAATAACCATTTTGCAACACTGTTATGGATAAAGACTGTTTTAGAAAATGAGTACATTGAATTACACTAAAGAAGAGGTACATAACATATTTAGTGCAAAATAGATAAAAAATTGCATAATTCCATCCTACATTGTGCTTTTTAGTCATAAACTCTTACATTCTTAGATACATTCCATTTTTGACCCGTTTCTCTGCAACCTAGGTTGTTTAAAGACTCGTTTCAGGCTTGCCATCTTCTAACATGACACCCCGTGACACCAGGTTTCTTGGCGGTTGACAGATGACTCTGTCTGGGACATTTCTGTGGTAAGCACGTCTGGAGACGTTTTCCCCTCTTGAGGAATTAATTTCCTCCTTGACAGCAAAATGCGTAACATGAGCCAACACATAACTCTAAACTGTAGGTTGCTGGACACGTCTAGGGGCTGCATAACACTTGTGTACACTGTATACAGTGCCAGTTCTGAAAAGTTGGGAAGTTGTGTAAAATGCAGATGTAAACAGAATGCAATGATTTGCAAATCTTTTCAACATATATTCAACTGAAAATAGTCCAAAGACAAGATGTTTAAGGTTCAACTCATTATCTTGATTGTTTTGTTTTAAAATGTGCTGTCATGCAAAATGTGATGCCTGCAACAGTCCTAAAAAAGCTGGGACATTGGCATTTTTTCCAATGAGTTACATCAAATGTTCTTTCAAACAAACGTTAGTAAGCGTTAAGGAACTCAAGACACAAATTTTTGAATTTTTGAAAGTGATTTATTGGTTGACATACAGCTTAAGTTGCTCAACAGTCTTGGGCCTCCATTTCTGCATTTCATGCTTCATTATGTGCCACACAGTTGCAGTGGGAGATAGGTCTGGTCAGTCTTATGCCCACACTATTACTGTGAAGCAGCGCTATTGTTACATATGCAAAATGTGGCTTGGCGTTGTCCTGCTGCAATAAACGGGGACTTCCCTGAAAATATGTTGTCACGATGGCAGCATATGATGCTCCAAAACCTGTCTGTATCTTTCAGTTTTTACTAAGCTTTCACAGATGTGCAATTCAGTCATGCCATGGCCACAAACGCACCTCCATACCATCACAAATGCTTTTAACTTTGCACTGAAGCAATCTGAATGGTCCCTGTCCTCTGTAGTCCAGAGGACACAATGTTTGTCATTTCCAAACACAAACTGAGATGTAAATTCATCAGACCACAGCACACTTTCTCACTTTGTGTCAGTCCATGTCAGATGAGCCTGGGCCCAGAGAAGTTGGCAGTGTTTCTGGATGTTGTTGATAAATGGCTTTTACTTGGCATGGCATGGTAGTCTTAACTTGCTTTATAGATGTAGCGACAAGCTGTGTTTACTGACAGTGGTTTTCCAAAATGTTCCTGAGCCCAAGTAATATCCTTTATACATTCAGTTCAAATTTTAGTTCAGTGCTAAATGAGGGGTTGAATGTCACGGGCATTAAATATTAGTTCTTAACCTTGAACATACGTGCAAAGATTTCTCCAGCTTCTCTGAATCTGTTGATGGTGTTTTGGATTTTACATAGTGAATAAAAAAAACCTAAATTATTTGCAACATTGCAATGAGAAAGGTTATTTTCAAACAGTTTGACTGTTTTCCCACACAGTTTTTCACAAAGTGGCCATCCTTGATTGTGAACAACTCAGCCTTTCGAGGATGCCTTTTTCATACCTTTTAATTATACTATTGTTTGTTACCAATGAACCAGTTTACATGTGAAATGTTTTAAACTGGTGTTTGTTTTTTGAGCATTTTTGCAACTTTACCAGTCTTTTTTTGCTCCCATCTCAAGTTTTTTGTAATGTGTTGTAGGCATCAAATTCAGAATAACTGTATGTTTTACAAAAAATGACATGAGTTATCAGTTTGAACATAAAATATCTTCTCTTTATATCATATTCAGTTGAATATAGGTGAAAAGGAATGGGAAAATCATAGCTTTCTTTTTTCATTTTTTTTTTTCGGTGTTGGGGTTTTAGATGGAGATATTAAAACTATTTAGTTAACACACTTTAAAATTAACATTATCACTCTGTAACACAAGATCTGGTACCCTCTCTGATTAAATAAAGCATACATTGTTATGAACACATGAGTTGTTCTTGAATATAAATCAACTTTCGGAGAGAAGGTTTTCCTGTATTTTTAACAATCTGTCAATAACTAGCATTAAAAAAAACAAACAAAAAAATTGAAATGATTTGTCATAAATTAAAAAACATAATCCCAAGTTGAATCCCACTCTTTCAAATGTAACTTCCAGAAAAAAAAATCCTTTATTTGTACTAATCTGCCAATAACAAGCATTAGCAAAAACAAGCATGAAATCCAAATATTTCAACTCAGAATATTAAAGTCATAAATTTAAAAACATTATCTAAAGCTGAATCTGAGTGCAGCCCTCCTCATGTTTGCTCTTCAAACCAGCATATCCGCTCAGAGGTGTTAGCTGTCAGATCCTGCAAAGCCCAAACAGAGGCATCCTGTGCCACCGCAATGTGTTTACATTCTAATCTGTGTGATGGACCTTCTTGATAAGGCTCTGGGCAGTTCTGCAGCATCAGGGGAAAAGGGAGATCTCAGGGCTCACTGCCAGCAGCGGCAGAGGTAGGCACCTTTTAGCAGTAGAGGACACACAGGCTAATGGATCCTCAGTCTCCCCTGATGACACAGCCACAGCACTGTTTTCTCCTCACTGAGCACTGGGAGATGTCAAGGCAGAGTCAACCTGCTGGAAAAACAGAAAACTCGTCTCTCTGATACCAACGCTCTTGCTGGTTCTGTCATCTCTGGCTTTGTGCCAGTAGTTATCCGGGGTGGGATGGCGTCCGTGCCCTCATTCATAAACACCGCCAACATCAAAATATTCTGCTTTCAGTTCACATTGGCCTGTGGAAGGAGGTTAAACACAAAAGCCTTTCAGGAGAAAACACCCGAGCCCCATCAGATTCCAACCAATATAGCATGTCAGTAGAGGAGGTCAAGAAAACATAAGCTTGAACAAGGAAATAATTACATTTTAAACTGCACAGGGAGGCTTGAATAGTGGCTGGCCAATATGAAAATAAATGTCTTTCTGCTGCAGGCAAAACTGAATATCCACATAATATTGTAATTATATTGCAGGAAAATTGATATGCACACAAAAATAATAGTCTGTGCTTAAGTGTGTGTCCTTGTGTACACTGAAAAAAAAGTTTAACTTAAGGCTTTTCACCCTTCAAAACTGGGAACAGTTGGGTGAGATAATCCCAGTTGTTCCCAGTGCAGTTTCCTTTGTCTCTTGTTTTCCTTTGTTCCCTGGCTTTTGTTCAGAATTGACTATCTGCAAACAAAACAAGAAAACTGTTCTGGGGAAATGTTGAAATTTGCATCGAAACTTGGATTGGAAACAAGTAAATTAATCTTTACACATTGGTGGATTTATTGGTTTTGCTTTGCTTATGAAATAAGAATTGACTATTCAGCAAGTTGGCCAAACATTGTATTTTCTTTGCCAGTGTGTTCGACTGTAATTGTTTGTCTAATACAAACAGAGGATTATAATCCATGATGCCAAGTTCCAGTTTTGAAAGAGTCTTTTGATCCAGCTTTTTATAATCTTTCATTTTCTGTAACTGATCTGAGGCGTAGACCTTGATGTTGAATGGTCACCCCTTCCGTGATAATTTATGCATGTTTATTAGCAATTTTATATATACATATTTTTGGCTTGATGCTAAAAAAAATTATAATGCCTAGTTAAATGCTAAACATTGGAGCTCATGCTCATTCTTGTACATACAGTGTGATGGGGTTAATGACAGTGGAGGAGATTTGAGCTAATGTCAACCTGTCAACACCTCTTCTTGCTTGCAATACATTTGGGCTTGGCTGGATGACAGTTGCAGGCAGTTTCTGTCACACTTGTGATTGCAGAGTCTGTTTTAAGTGGCTGGAAGACAGTAGATCTAGTTTGGATGCATGAGAAAATCACCGTGCAGATAGGCCTTTCTCCCTCTGAGCTCTCTGTGAATTACATGGTCTCTGATTGTTTTTGTCTTGCGAGTTTGGGCTGAGATCAAATTTTTAAGGTTTCCTTGTCAAAACTGTTCCATTACATTTTCGTCTCCTCAGCTTCATTCAGATGCCGGGGTTGTATTTATCGAGGCTAATATTAGATGTCACTTCACAGTTTGTTCTTAAGCTGGGAACTTTGGCATCATGAAATGATTTTCCTTATTTGAAAAGGAGACCATCAATCAGAAGGCCGGGCCTCATGTCCTGCATTGATAAATACTCACTAATACTGGAACATTGATAACAGTGACATGACAGCTGCATTGAATGTATTTCATACTTGAAGGGTGACAAAGCTATTTGCAGAAGGTCAATAAGGAAATTCACATACACACACACTCCCCTTACAAGCCACTGCGGGATGTTCCTTTAGTGCCAACAGCAGCATGTTTTGGGCTTTTAAGTCAAAAATGTAATTTATTACTTGTTACTCTTCTCCAAAGTAATATTACTTTACTTATTACTCCCTGCCAAGAGTAATGTGTTACACTACTTGATATATTGCTTTTTCAGTACACCCCACAAAAATGCATCCTCTTTTCCTCAAAATTTAGACTTCACGTGTACCTTTGTCAATGTCAATATCAGTATTTTTCATCGAGAGGCAACATTTCATCCACCATTTATTCATCCACAAACGTTATTAGTTGCTTGAACCCTTCAACTGTCCAGGATTACAATCTGGTGTTTGTTGTTTAATGAGTGTAGGGGGTAGCAGAGGGCTTTCAGGAGGTTTGAAGATGTGTTTTTTTCGCAGTGGAAAGAGTCTTGGTACCACTACCTGGAACAATGATTTTCTTTTCATCTTTCCTCCCAAAAATCTAATGCCGCTCATCTTCCAAGCTAGCTTGCTGCTTAAAAGCAGAGTGGCAATTATAAAAATGATTCCAAGGATTTGATTGATTGTTAGATTTCAAATCAGTAGGCAGTTGACAATAAAAATTAAGGTTGTAAAAAGTTAGTTGTTTTTTAGTTACGAGAAAAAGTAATATTGTAATGTGGTACTAGAAACACGTTACTGTAGTACTGCCCCACACTGATCAGCAGAATGACATTTTTGGCTTTTGTTAAATTTCTTGTCAACCACGAGATGTATTTGACACAGCATTCTTTGTTTCCAGTGAATGAGCCCTAAGACTTTGGTTATTCCATGACTTTGCCTTCAGTGTCACAGTGAGGTTTACATTTGTGTCTTTGCAACAGTGGTGACAGCATTAATACCGCTTGGAAAGTGGGAGAAGTTGAAAAGTTGTCTGTTTCTAATTTAATATTCTAGCAAGATGGACTAACATGGTAAACATGGTAAATTTGACATTTAGCATTTTTTGTAACGCCTTAATTGTGCGTTTTAGTGGACTAACTTCAATCATATATTAGGCACGCACTACCTCCAAGCTTAACCAATTAGCTTTTTATTGTTGTAACCGTAACTGTATACAGTAGTTGTACAGAACTGTAACCATGCCATAACCACATCTGTGGAAAGTAAAGAATAACAAATGCTGGCACTAAACTTTCAGAAACCTCATCCCTGAACATTTTTCCAGGGTTTTACAGAACATTTAACATCAGCGGTCTGTCAAGCAAGAGGATTGCAATTCAATACAGAGATCCTCCAGAGAGACGAATGATGATTAAGTCTTATGGAGTCTCGGGGGGGAGGTGCTAGTCTGAGAGTCATGTCTACATGACCCCCTTAGCCAAGAAACCATGTAGGAGCATTACCATGTTGGCTCATTACCGGGGTCCACTGCCTGTTAGGCAAGGGGCAGGATCAAGGGATACATCTAGTCTGGATCTAAATACATCGCATACAGGTTCACAGTTCACAGGTACAAGCATCCATATGACCCCTCTTCCTATGCTTGAAAAAAATGTGACTTAGCCCAGATTTTGAGAATTTAATATCTGTCTCCGTCTTACGATGTAATACTGTAAAATACTGATACCTTTCACTGGTATGAGTCCTGATGCTGAGTATTATTATCAGCGATTGCACTAGTGACAGCCAGTGAAGATCAAAATGTTAGTTTAATGTTAAATATTTAAAAGCTGCTCAGTGTATCCACACTTTGAGCTGTGATAAGGCAGAGAGGGTGCTGCATTCAACCTGAAATGAGGTTGCAGGTTGAAATAGAAATTCTCTCAGGGAATTGATGTCATCAGTTAAAAAGTTAAACCTATAACCATTTGTATCTTTAATTAAGATATTGATTCACTTGCTTTCCTATCTATTCCAAAGCATTTCTTGAAATAATAGGAAAACAAACAGAATAAATGACACTTATTGTATCTCCTCTCCATGGTATAAAATATCCAGTGAAGTATGTAATTATGTATGAATTATGTTTTATTAGTTAACCATTTGAAAATCACCATTTAAGAGATTATCAAGCAAGCTTTATGTTATTTGTGTCAGCAAGCTTATATGGAATTGCACATTACTCTCTAGGGATGCATAATATTGGATTTGTGCTGATATCCAAAATGCTGATATTTCCAACTCATTTTGGCTGTTTGCTGTTACCAATACTGGTGCATGTTCATATTTTTACATCTTATTGCAGAGAACATCTCCTGTAGTGGAATTAACATATTATGCCTACTGTTGTCGTCATGTTCAGTTCTTGGGAAGGCGATATCTCTGGAATGACTGGAGGGAATTTCAGTACTTCGGCCTCTCACTGTGACATCATAACTGTGCAAAAACAGTGTTCTGGTCACTATTTAGCACCATAATTCAGGAACAGAAAGGTGACAGTGATCATAGGTCTCGCCCTGTAACCAGAGCAGGTTGTATAGAACTTCTGTGCTGTCAGGTTGAAGACATGTGTGAAGCATCCGTTTCTTAGAATTTGTAGCTTCTTTACAACAACATCCATATTTGCGGCATTTTCTACTGTCATGGCTACAACTTTGTCCACTATCCAGGGCCTCCTGTCGTCCACCGCACAGTCATTGCCGATATTGCGCTTCAGGTGATCGTTTATGCACCATGTGACATAGCTCTCTATCAGTCCTCTGTACCCCTTTAAAAAAATAATCTCTAATTGTGACGGCATGTTTCTCACTGGAAAATATTCACTAGAATCACGTGTCAGTATATTAATTACTTACATAAAAAAAAAACGAAAAACACTTGAGTATCTCTACATATATATTGATTTTGGACAAAAATTGATATAAACTGCAATTTGACAGGTTGGCAGATGCATACAACCACGAGGCAGTGCGTTTTTCTTTTTACATCTTGTGGCTTTCTGACCTCTACTCTGTTTGACACATACTTTATGATGTTCATCTCAAATTGAGTGAATTTGATACAATTACTACAACCCAGAGCGTGAACTCTTAAGACCTCTTTCGGTATTATTCTTTTCCCTGAAACCACATGAAAAAATGTAGTAAGCTCTTTTGCTGCCACCCACTCGGTTCTACGTAGCCGATGGGTTTGACCTTAAGCTGTGCTGTGACCTTTCATCAGAACAAAGTCTTGTTGGAGTAGAAATGCTGAGAGTCAATCACACACACACAAACACACGCTATGAAATCAATTATTACATTTTTTAAAACAAGGAACACTGTATACACCTTTTGCCCCCCTCACTTTTGTTTTGTTCCGACTTCTGTAACCGACCCCAGTTCCTTGTTTCTCTGCACTCAGCACATATTAACAACTTTGAGGCTGTACCTGATGAACTTTTGCAGCCTTTTTTTAACACCTTAGACCCTTAATGTGGCCTCGCTTCAATGCTTGTCTCTGAAACATAAAACAGGATATGCACACTCACAGCTTCAACGACAAAGTTTAAAGTTACAGTTTGGGATATAACCCTGTAAGTTTTAGCTTTTCCTAGATTAGTGTGCGGGCAAAACCAATCATCCTATAATCAGTGTTTTTGTATTAATAACTAATCACATGACCATGTGGAATAGGTCGCTGGTAGTGAGGAGTCCACATATTATTGTCGCCCGACATGCACACAATATTGCTTCCTCTCGGATGTATGCTGAACTTTGGACTTGCAAGACTTCCAAATGAGTGCTAATATTGCTTCATATCTGTTAAATGTGCACGTTTCCAAGTTTGCCATTGCTTTATCAGATAACAATATGCCAGTGTTGTGTTAACAGCTTGCCCACTTGCCCACTCTGCTGCCCACTAAGTAGCCCAAAAATCAATCACTGCAGAATGTTCTATATCACATCAAAAGTCTTTGTCCTAAATGGATATTGTGTACTGCCACTTTTGTTTTTTCCATTTTTCCACACTTAGCCATGTCATCCATTCCCTTTTCTAATTCTGCCCACTCTGTAATGCAAATGGCAATTAAAATCTGAATATGCTCAGATGCATCAAAAGGCCTCCATAGTGAAGCCCCTTTGGAGTTGTTGATACATAAAAGTGCCTGCACCCGTGTGAATTACTCATCCAAACGAAGAGCATCTTGTCAATTACCTTCCTGCTGTTTTTCTGTATTTAAATTCATCCCTCACTTTCTTCATTGTGCTCTCCCTACAACTGGGATCAGCTCAGTAACAGCCAGCATGAAAGCCTGAATAATGACACGATGAAATTTCCTTTTCTTGTCGACAGAATGAAAAGTGTCTTTGGCTCTCGCCCCTCCCCTGTTGTCATATTCAAAGCACTGTGTGAGCTATGTGAGCAGGAGCTTGTAGGAATAATATTTTTTCTGATATTTCGGTCGTGAGGATATGAGGGTGTGACTGTGGGGTAAATGAAACACTCATCACTCTAGATTGATGGGCCAGAGATGGCACCGGCACAGCGCGTCAACGGCTCACTGCCGATGTGGCGTGCAAGCAGACGGGTGATGAAGATGCAGGAGCCTGAAGTGTTCTTTGAGTTAATGGGGTACATACTGCTCGCACAGCAGCAGAAAGTTCTGCCACAAACAAGAAGGACACTTTTTGGCTCTGAAGCTTGCTTTTGATTATGCTGAAAGATTGTTTGCTCTCCCTAGTTGGCAATTGGCTGGAAACATGCTGATGAGAGAGTAAAGGCCTTTTCATCTGTGTGCTATAACCATTACCTGAATGGCTGGTTGTAAATCAAAATTTGAACAGTTGTGGGGAGGGGAAAAGAAGCGATTAGAGCGATGAAAAATGTGTAAGTGTGATCTTTGACAAGACGTCTTTTGGTTGTTTATTGACTGGAACCAACCAAGCTAAAAAAAAAAGATTTTTCATAATCATAACAGTTCCATTCATGTTTGATTGCTCTCTCCTCCGGCAGAGATTTTGTTTCTCCTTTTTAATTGAGGTTTCATATTAATTGCCTGGAAAAACCTGTTGCCTTTCACTTGTGCTCTTTTGCAGGGAAAATGTCAAATATCCGTGCAGTCAGGAAGAGGCAACAGCTGAATAACTTGGTTGCCATGGTTACGGAGCTAGCCAGGCCGGGATACACTGTCGTGGATTTCTGCAGCGGAACAGTATGTGCGCTCATCCATCACTCCAGCTATGCATGTATATTTATCAGTGCACCTGATGACTACATTAGGCTGCTGCTCCATTAGCAGCCAGCTGAAATGATCTCATCTTCATATTGGCTCATGTTTTTCTTGCATCTTTAAATGACTTTTGTTGTTGGCCAGCGAACACAAGCAGACTGGTAATTACACTCATGAAAATGCAAGCCCGGAGCGAAAGCACTGCATGGCTAAAGGGTCAATACTTGGTTGGAAAGGGCAGCACTAATCATAACTCCATTGATGCCCCCTTTGATGCGTGCTGTTTTCCTATTGTGCCTTTGTCTTTTTATTTTTCTTTGTGCTGTCTCTCAGGGCCATGTAGGGATTGTTCTGGCTCACACGCTTCCAGAATGCCAGGTAATGTGTATGTGAGCAGGTGTGTGTGTGTTGTAAAATTTAAATGAGACAAAGTAAACATTTTGAACACTTGACTTTGGAGTCTGGTAACTTTTAACAAGCAGTTAACATTATATTTGACTTTTTTTAAAAAATGAACTCTTTTAAGTTTGGGCAATTTGGCTTGATTTTTTTTAAACATAGGAAGGAGGCAATATGCATCTGAGGCAGAAAAGAATGAAAATTAAGAAATTAGTAAAAAAGTACAATAAAATTACCTGAAATTTGGCATAAAAAGAAGGTAAAAAACCAAACAAACATGGAAATTAACTAAAAGTTGTTTTTAAAAATATGATAATTATATAGTTCTTCCCTAGACATTTTCCCTAGCTTTTAAAATAAGCAAATTTGCATTTTTTTTGCAATTTGTGGATAATTTCTTAAGTTGGTTATTGCCTTTTTTTCCAAATGTTTTTGAAAGACATCTTTCCAGTTTGTTTAGGGTTCAAAATTTAAATACTTCTGATACACATCTAAAAGCAGCACAAGAAAAGTGATCCAGGTTTCAAAGAGTGAAATATAATATTATGGAGTGGACCAACCAGTGGATCAACTGGTAATGATAAAGCTATTATTATAATCATTAAATGCATTCTTACAATACTGCTGTATTGTTTTTGAAAAGTTAATATGATTTGTAAAAAAAAACGACATATAATATGTCCTAACATCATTTTCCACTATTAAAAAATCTAAGACTAGGCTCCCTTTATTAAAGTCTGTGTTTACTCTTCATTTTGAGAGCCTTTATTGATTTTTTTGCCTTGCAGTTCAACTTAATTATTGCTCATTCCATGTCATCTAAGAAAATAGTAGTTGTCTGCAGCTGTTTGAGTTTATTCTGTTTCTATTCAAGGTCATCCTCATAGAGAACAAAGAGGAGTCCTTGGTCAGAGCCCAGAGTCGCAGCGCTGAGCTCGGTCTGAAAAACATTGGCTTCATTCAGGCCAATTTGGACTACTTCACCGGACCATTTCACATTGGGGTGAGCATAGCAAATAACGCTTTGTGCCTTGGCACCAATTTTGTCAGAATTTGTTTGATGATCCATAGATTCTGGAAGCAATATGGCAATCAATTTCAAGTGTGGACTGCACTATATGTTTATGCTATTGTAATCTAAATAATATGTAAGGATTCTCTGTCTATTTGTATGTACAGTATACTGTATATACTATATCCATCAAATTATTTGACAGCCATTCATTGGATTGACCTGACAGGTAATTTGCTGTGAATATAAGGAAGTGCAGTGTCAAGTGCGAGATCCTGAGATCTAAGGGACATATTTATTAGTATTACATTATTTACAGGCAATGCACTACTCAGTCAGCGGCTCCTCTGGCAGCAGCACGGTCTGTCCCTCTCCTTCTCCTCTCCTGATGAACAGTTACTCTGCTGAACCAGTGTAACTGTTGCTGGGTATAGCTTGCTCTTTGTCGCTCACTACAGTACATTTAAGAATAGATGAGAGAGAGACAGACCAGACTGACTGAGGATTTTACAGTGGCTGTCAAGTGTCTGTTAGGTTTCCGCCTCAATTCCTGCCTGAACTTGACCCGGCATTAACAGCACACATTTATTGAAACGATGATCGAGGAGTTTGAGTGTTCGGTTGAAGACCTCAAAGAAAAAGAAACATAAATTATGTCAGTTAATTCAGCCAGTAAATCCATATCTTAAATACAATCACTTAATTTCAATCAAACAAAATAACGGTTGTGAACGGGGGGATTGCCGGTTCAAGTCTCGTTACGGGCCAAGTATAAAATGTGGACTCGCAAGAGGTGCCAATTTGCTTCTTGGGCACTGCCGAGGTGAGATATGGCCAACCATGCTCTTTCCCCCTTACTTGCATCTGTGTGTTTTGTTAGAAAAGGGATTCAGGGAAGCTACATTTTATCTGCCAATTGCCCGAAATTGTATGGATTGACTAAGAATAAATAAATAAATTAATTAAAATAAATAAATTGTAGCAAATTGTAGCCAACTCAAACATTTCAAGCATCAGCAAATTAACCTTCAGAACGAACGTTCTTGTTACAAGAGCCAAGGAAACGCAGGGTCGAATGTGAAGTTGTTTGAATGAGAGGGTTTCAGAAAAGCTGCAAGATAACAATAGTAACTTGCTACTGGCAGCGAGCAGAGAAGGAGGAGGGAGAGACGCTGTGCTGCTGCCAGAGAAACTGTTGACATAGTTTAAAGAGAACGGCAGGTCACTGAAAGGGTCTGAAAAGTTGCTAAGTCTAGCCAGAAATTTGCCGAGTTGGTAACAGAGTGTGTGTGTGTGTGTGTGTGTGTGTGTGTGTGTGTGTGTGTGTGTGTGTGTGTGTGTGTGTGTGTGTGTGTGTGTGTGTGTGTGTGTGTGTGTGTGTGTGTGTGTGTGTGTGTGTGTGTGTGTGTGTGTGTGTGTGTGTGTGAGTAAGTGTGTGTGTGTGTGTTTCAGGGTCCTACGTGATAGAGAAGGGGCGGGGATAGCTCTGTCTGTCTGGTGCTTTACCACTGGTTGAATTTCCTTTGTTTCTACTCAATTTACATTGTTAAACTGTAATCACAATGCAATTTTCAATTTCCACATTTCCATTTTAAGCAAATCAAATTGTTCTCCACAC
Source organism: Plectropomus leopardus (assembly GCF_026936395.1). Classification (NCBI taxonomy): domain Eukaryota; kingdom Metazoa; phylum Chordata; class Actinopteri; order Perciformes; family Serranidae; genus Plectropomus; species Plectropomus leopardus. The sequence continues at coordinate 26,094,459 of NC_142178.1, forward strand.
CTCCACAAACAGACAAGTTAAATGCTGTGACACGAGGAAAATGTAATTAGCAGTGACATTTGGTGTGCAAACTCTAAAGCCCATGAGACAGAGTCTCTTTCATCCATTACAATACAAAGTATGATATAATAATGCTACTGTCGCCCTACGGTCACGATGATTATGTTATTAAGCTACGTAGCGAAGACAATGTGTTTACATCAACACCTCTATGACATTGATTCATTTAACTGCGTTAAAATGCTGTGACAGACTTATCAACAGAGTAATCTCTCAGTTCCATATTGATATCATTTATATAAGAAATTAGCATGATGTTTGAAAGCATTGCTGTCAAAACAGCTGCCATCATTCGGCTTTTATAATATACAATCTTACCTTTACTTTTAAATGTTAATAATGATTATTAAGCCAACAACCCAGCGCTTCCTATTTCTAAAGATGCATCGAAATGGAGATGTAAACATCTTTGATTAACACTGCATAAACAATGTGCTACTTCTTACTCAGCCAAAGTCACAACTTTCTTGCGTGGTGTCTGAACGTTGTATTTTTAGCCCTATAATATTTATATATCTCGGAGAAGCTCAGCCACACATCACATGGAGAGTCGTGTCATTCCCTCATCTTTTTCCAGAAACTGAAAATGCCAGCGTGCAATTATTATTTGTCAGTGCAGCTAAGATGGCTTTTCATTTCTTGAAGTGGAGCTTTTAATCAGAACCCTTTTAGTGCTCTGCACTTCAGTCAAGCAGTGTATGTCACTGTCCCCCTCTCTGATTAGCTTCAACCAGAAAATGAAGGACAAAGGTAACGTCAGGGTTAGAGGATTTCTTCACCGAGGCTTGTCTTTGTTTGTTCTTGTCTACTTTGAAAAATCTGCTCTCCTTCGGTTCGCTTTCACCAGACATTTGGCAAAGATCGTCAGTTATGCTCTTATTAAAGGCTTGGGAGTCATCTTTGGAAAGGAAAGTGCAATCTTTGGAAAGTGTTTGCAATAAAAGTAAAAAATGGTTGCCAGCCTTTTCATGTTTTATGTAGTCAACTTGGCCATGTCATCTTTTCACTTCATTCATCACACGCTTTTTTTACACCAATATATCTGCCAAGACTGCAGCACTGCCTGTTTGTGTTCGTTAGGCTTAAAGATCTAGCTCAGTAAATGTGTTTAGTTCTGCACAGCTACCTGCGACAACAGAATAAATATTTTACTATCTTCAATCTCTGTGCTTAATGGGGCTGAAACAATCTAAAATTCAGCGTTTGGTAGTACACTCAACTACAAGTCCTTTTAAAAACACCCACCTTCATCTGTAGGGCTCTTGACTCCTCGAACTGATAATTACTATCAATTTAGAGCAAATAGGTCCTTAACTGTGGTTGTTTATAGGCTGTTTGAATCTGCCTGTGTCACATAAAAGCAGGTCTTTGGGATTTAAAAAAAAAGTTCCTCTCACCTTATAAAGTCTGAATTACTGTTTCCACACAGGCAGCATTTTGCTCTCCCATAGAAGTCATTACTCTTCATCGTTGTTGTTATTTATGTGTCTCAGGTCAGTGTCTTTCTCCAAACATGTTTGGGAGATCCATCTTCCTGCTCTGTGTCATAGCCCAGTTTCAAAAAAGCCAGCTGTTCTAGTAGCCTCGCTTTAACTCTCTCTGGGACAAATACGAATATATATACGTGTGTATATATATATATATATATATATATATATATATATATATAAATAAATATATGTACCTGCTGTAATTAGAAGCTATTGTTCTGGCATCGTCAGTCCACTGAGACCCGTTCCACTTGGCAAGAAACAAACAGCACAGATTATTCTCCTCTACAATATGTGGGTGTTTTTCTAGCCTAGTCAGAGAGTTTACGCACGCACACACACACACACACATTGATTCTGAATTAATGATAAGATTTATGTGTAAACAGGTGCTTCAGTTTGTCCTTTTCTGCACTGGTTGAGATTCCCACCTCGACATCTATGCAGCCTCAGCTGTTGCTTCCGCTAAGCCTCTTCCTGCATGATACAGATACCTGAAGGACCTACCCATCACACCCATTTTAATCCTATTATGTATAATACATGGTCCCATTTTTAGGCACATTCATTTAATGAGGCTAATTAAGTTGAGGTGTCCCTATTCTTAGTGTCTGCTCCTCCCATCTGCAGTTCCACAACCCAGGTGTTAGACTGGTATCAGAATGAGCCTGCATTTTTGTTCTTTTTCCTGTCAGATAACATCGAGCCAACACGCCTCAGAGGCAGGAAAAGTTGTGGAGCTTGAAGTTGATTTGGAATTTTACTGCATCCAGGTCCATTATTGGTTTTGCTTAAGGGTCTGATTGTTTGCAATTGATTCTTTCAGTAAAGGTCTTTTATGTTTGTGTGAAGAAAAATGTACTCGCCGTTCGTACTTTACACCTTATGTATGTGATCAATTCCAATAAGGCTTTATTTGCTGATGCTATATAAGGGTTCCAAGTTTCTCAGTTTTTTTTTTTTTACTTTAAGATAAGGACTGTTTTTATCCAGTCAAATGCAAAACTGCATCCACCTCTGAGAGGAAACAACATAAAACAAAGCAGACCTACCAGAAACTCACAACTTTCAGTGTGTTTCAATCCTTCTCTTTTTATGTGCATTTTCAGTGTGCGCATAAAAAAATCTTAGTGTAAAAGCAGTGATATTTGATAAGGGGGTCAAGAAAGTGTTGTAAAAAACCATTGCTTTCTTTCATTGCACCCTCTTCTTCTGCAGCGGTATAATGGCATCTGACTTGAGAGCTAGCGCCACCCACCTATCTTGATGAACCAATTCACAATATGTATATACCAGTAGTGGATACAAAAGCACATAAAGTCACATTTTCTTCTTCCACTTTTCTGAAATTCGGTTAAAATTTGCGCTACATTTGGATGGAAACTCAGCTACTATTTAGGCTCCACTGATATGAAATTCTTATGATGACCTGATCTATTTCTGTTTCAGTTGAATTGCTATACTCATATTAAGCTTAATATCTTTATAAACTGAACATTTGAATTCCAACACAGCAAAAACAGACACTGACGCTTTTAAAAAACTATTGCATCACATCCTCCTGCAGCAGTATTGCACTGCTGCCAAATTGGCCCAAATAGGACAGGAGAGGGATGTGCTATAATTACTGGAATAAGAGTGAATAATGAAGCCTCATTATTTCTGTGATGTGATTATTGAGTGGACTGTATGGATAGAAAAAGCTTTTCCTCTCCCAAATAGAAAGATTAACAAAGAACACAGTTTTATTAATGGCCCTTGGTCCTTTTGGTTGTTGCACATTGATTTATAATTTCTGCCTTCAGTTAAATATTTGTGCAGGACCGTGCTTACCAGGGCATGTATGAAATACTGTATGTCTGTCAGCTTGTTTTAAATGGGCCTTGCACATATTTTTCCTTTCCATTATCCATTTTAATTAGTACCCCACATAACATATTGGGCTGGGACATGGCCTCATCAGTATTGCTTTAACAGACAAAGACAAAAGAAAATATTAGTCACTGATAAAGTAAAGATGCTTTCCAAATCAAGAATTGGAAATGCATAATTAATTATCAAAACTCTAAATTTGTTTTATTTGACTTTTGCACATTTCTTTTGGTTGAGCAGTTTTGTGTTTGTGTTAAATTAAGGCTAAAGGTTATAAAATGTAATTAGGATTTACCACAGCATGACTAATGTACAACATTAAGTAGCTGGGTAAGAGTGATGGTGTTACTTTGTTAATTATTTTTTGCTTTAGATGTGGGGGATGTAACATCATGCAATCTCTGATAGGGACTCCTCCTCCTAATCAGCAGTCTGAAACAAGAAAGAATATAAGCTGGGCTTTTCCCTGATGCCCTGAATAAATTCAGGATAGAAAATTAGATGTCAAATAGATGCAAGGCTATGTTGGTAAATGATGTTAATTCCTCAATTTTCAGTCTCTAGTTATTCTTTCATGTGCAGAGTACCCTTGTTAAATTTTTAGTGTTAACCAGTGAACACCTTTCTGAAGTGGAATAAATTATTCTGTGATGATGAACATTCAGAGACCAAACTCATTGAGTGCTTCATTGCAATGTAAGATTATATTGATTCTTTGAAAAACAATGCAATATTTGCTGATGTCACAAAATTTAGCAAGATGCAGTTTTGATTTGATGAAATTCAAAAGCCTGTGATCAATGAGACAATAAAATATGCCCAGTTAACACATTCAGTTAAAGAGGAAGCTGCGACCTCTTTCTTTTCTGCTTTTAGCCATAAAAGATGAAAACATCACATAAATAATGTAAGTAATTGTAACAAGTAAAGAGCAGTAAAGTTTACTTTCTGTTGACACCACTGACACACAAAACAAAACACGATTAAAAGTTAACCATAAGAGCTTTCAGGCAGAAAGCACTTTCTGAATGAGAAAGTTTTCATTTTAACCCAAACCCTGATCTTTTTCCTTGAACTTTAGGGCTAACTGGCTTAAAGCCCTGAAGACAAATGTCTCCCAACAGCCATAAAACAGGAATTAACAGCAAGGTCATTTCACAAAAGAATAAAGTTTGGCTCAATAGTAACAGTCAAGGTTCAGAGATAAAACAGTTGTTTTTTGCTATTTATTAAATATTGCCTTAGGCACTTTTACATTGCATAAATTAGCCAGTTAGCAGAGTTTTCCCCTATTCATAACGAAACAATTTAAACGTATTACTCATACTGTTACTTACTCACCGTCCGTTGAAATCACTGCATTTCCAGACAGAACAGCACAGTTCACCTACAGCCTGCATTCATGTTTAAAACTGTTGAAAGAGAGAAGCTAATATTGCTGTGTTGTTGCGACAAGTTAGCAGAGTGGGATGCCTGTCCAGGCAAATATGTTGTGTGTCCTGAGTATTTTGTCTCCTAACAGCAGTGTTTGACATATGCTCTGTCTGTTGACCCATATTTTTTCAGAAATTAAGAATATAAATATAAAAAATATTTCCACACTGCTGATTTATGCCGGAGTAAAAAATGTCATCCTCATCTTCTTTTTCTTGCCTACTGCTGTTATCTGCCTATTGCTGATGATGGTGGCACAGAATTTTAAAATTAAAGCACATCCAGAAGATAATATGGATCAGTGTTTTTACTCTGCATTGATGATATTGGATCATTGATCATGAAACTGATATAGCTGTCTCAAGTCTTGGGATGTCTCGATTTGATCCAAAATGTTGGCATCTGGGCAGATGAAGGCAATTTTTTTTACTGATTGGGATCATAAATAAAAGTGTATAGAGCCTGAGCCTTGTTTTATGTCAGCTGTCACACAGGTGCTTTAGTTTATTGTACAGCAACACATAGCGCAACCATTGTCAACACACATCCACTCAGCTGTCCCTCTCTGCCCTCTTTTCAGCTCCCATGTGTGTATGTGGGTAGCGGCACCATAGTCTGAGCACTTGTTTTGTTTCAGCTCAGTGTGAAGGTCTTGTGTTTTGCCTTTAAATATAGTGCATGTCGTTTGTTCACCTGGCTCCGAGGAGATACAGACAGCAGCGCTAAGTTTACTATAACCTAACTCACATGTACATGAGCAAAAAGCCAACATGGCTTACGTGTTAATAAAGGGTGATCCGTCCCAAAAGATGTGAGGATGACAAAAATGAACACTCAAGGCAACACAGTTCATTCAGGCAATTCAGACAGAAGAATAGGCCACGCCCTTAAAAGGGACAGAGACTCCCCTGAAACAGGCCAAAAAGATTAAAGGGTGGATCTGCATTTTTTACTTAATTTGTGGAATAAATAATAATAATAATAATGAATAACCCCAACCCTAACCTTAACCCCTAAACCTAGAAAAACAGAGGTCACGGATCGGGACTCTGTATCAGCAGATACTCAATATTAAATGATTCCGATTGGATTCGGGGGCATAAAAACGTGATTGGGACATTCCTAATCAAGCTGATGAATTGTTACCCCCCTACTCTGGACACAGATGAGAGAACTTGTTTCCTGGGGCAGATTGTGAAGACTGCACATGAAAAAGTTTGCAGCCTCTCAATAAACACCTTTCTTGTGTACTTGTGAGCCCAAGGATTGCTGCAGCTGTCCAACTTTCAGGGAGCACTTAAGCTCCTCTGAGAAATGTACCCCTGCCCAGACATTTCAGTGACTTTATGAGTGGGGTTGGCCATCTTTAGAGTGTCTCTATCTTCTCTAATCTTTTGTAGCTGCTGCCAATCTTGGCTCAGCCCCGTCCTGACCGAGTCTGAATCTCTGTTTCGGTTGCACTGCTGTCAAGGCAACGTAAAGTCGATTCAGACTCCCGGACGCCAAGTCACAACTTCTTGGAAGATGAGAATAGAAGTTTGAGGTGGCTGCTTGAGTCAGACAGGGTTAATTCCAGTGAGCCCGAGTAGTTATTGTCACATCAGACTGTTGATAATGCATTTTATGTGGACCATTAACAGAGAATCTATTTAGCTAATGTACGCTTGAGAGGAAATAATCTATTTTACCAGTGTACTTGCCTTTGAGGAATCATAATGTATTTTTTGCAGGCTAGAATGCAGACAGACTATAATATTGGGTCTTTTAGTCCCTTTCCGCCGTCCAATATATAACCACGCCATTACTAATGCATAGCTAGGTGTTCATCACCACGCGCGGTTTACCCACTCAATGGGGATCCTGATGCATTCGTGCCTCTGCTCCTAAAGCACTAATACATTTTGTTTGCTTTAACTCCCCAGGTCTGCACCTCTGAGAGCATAGATGTATTTAATAGAAGCAGCCATTATGAAGTAATCAATGGGATTGAGTGCACGCTCTGAAGTGCTCTCACTTTTCTTCTTGCTGTTGGAAAAAGAAGGTTTTCAAGAAAGCTGCGAATTTACTGTTTAAAATAACACGTTTTGTGTTTGTTTTCTTTGTCTGTTTCACTCCAGGTTGCTCTCCATGCATGCGGCATCGCAACGGACATGGTGATGGAGCACTGCATCCAGGCAGGAGCCGCCTTTGTCATCAGTCCTTGTTGCTACGGCTTCATTCAGAATGCAATCAAGTTCACCTTCCCCAAGAGGTTCGTACCTGCTCACAGGGCCTCAGTTCAGTGTCACCTGTCAGGTTTTCTGACCTTGTTTTCTTGTTAGACCCCTGCTAGCACTGGTGCCTCTCTTCTGTCCTTTCCTATTCTCGCTTAGTGATTTTTTTTCCGATAGTTTCTCTTTTTGGGCTCTCCCTCTCCATCATTTTCACACATACTCTAACACTTGCTCGCTCACACATACACACAATCTGGATTTCTTGTCGCTGCTTTTTGTTCACCTCCCGTCTCTTATCATCACAGCTGACGGTACAAGGCAGCACTGTCACATCGCCTTCGCAACAAGGTCCGCCCCTCACCTTTTCAATCTGAGCCCACATTTTATCTGCAACAGAGAAAAGGATTCTCTGTGTGTAGATGCTGTCTTTGATATTTCAGAGTGACAGAAAAATACAGTTTGAGGTGCAAACATTAAATGCTTCTCCTGTTGATATTTATAATACGTGGTGTTGCAAAGAATCAACTTAATTTTCAGTTCTGGCGATGCTGTTTAAACAGAGATGGAAGAAACAAATAACAGGAGAGAGGTAGAAATGACAGCCTATACTTAAATGGTGTTGATCTTGTTGCTATAGCAGCACTCTGTTGACTAATGGCACTGTTACGGCTTAAGAATCATTACAAGGTACTATTCTGTTAAAATCACTTTGGCACGCTGAATGCTTCAAAACAAAACACTGTTGTGTAGGATTGTTGTTGTAGCAACTGAGCAAGTTAAAGTGGAGGAAAACTCATCTTGATTGTTGAGCAGATTATGGTTATGACTTTAGGATGAAGACATGAAGACCGAGCCAGGTCAAATCTATTCCAGTCTGGATAGTTGTTGCCCACTGTTCTCTCTATGATCTCTTAAAACTGTCACTGGGGTCATCATGTTATCAGGTTTCAGTGCAGAGTCACAGGAATTTTTCTCATTTACCCATCCACCCTTTCATCCAATTTTAGCATTTTTATTTGGTTCGCAGTAGGTGTTTTTGGACCAAAAAGTCGAAGGGACTCCCTGAGTGCAACTGCCTACTGGGGAGCTCACTCGATAACTACACACCTTCTAGTGCATTTTTTCCTTTGCATTTGTACCGCTAACAGGGATGCTGAATTGATGCACTGTTAGCAGGCCAGCAGTTAGTTTACCATCATCGCTTCCACTGTGAGGAGCCAAATGCATTTCTATATTGGTCGATTTGTCCATTGTTTCTTCTATTATTTTCATTACAAGCTGTTGTCTGTGTTTTGTGTTGTCTGTTGTTCACACACAAATGGGTTTTTAAAGATGGCGGATACCGGTGCTGCATTGAATGTATTTGACCAGTCAGCGTACCCCTACGACATCTGATCCACTCACCTTATACTAACATTACTCATGGTTCCTCTTGTGCTGAGAAAGAGTACTACTCTGAAATAGGGTCAAAAAAAAAGGTGAATATGTTGGTCTTTAGTGATTGGTTTGGGAAAACAAATCCACCTCCCCCACAGAGATCTTATGCTGTGTTCACAATACAAGTGACACAGCAACAGCATGACCAACTACATTACTGCAGAGTCACCACTGAAATGTTGCTCAAACATTATTTAAAAGATTTACGTTGTCACAGGCTTGTGTTTGTCTGTCTGCCTTGTAAAGTTGTATTTGGTCAAAAGATATCCATATTGTTGATCAATACCTGAACCACATTTTGCATCACATTTCGCCGCTCCATCGCAGTGGTAGTTGATAAGGTGAGTGTACTACTAGGTAGATGGGTAGGTTAGCAAGGGGAAAGGGGTTAATACTATCCTTCAGATTCCAATAGCTTTTTGACCAGTAGATGGGTATAGGGATGTGTGATAATATTGTCATGTCATCAGTATTGCCAGATATTGGCTTCCAAATTAAATATTGAAATAGTTTTGCTAATATGACAAACCCATATCTATATATTTATTTATTTACTGACAAAGTGAACATGTACAAAACACTAACCCTAAGCTGAAGTTTATTTCTTTTTTTGTGCAATAACTGAATATTACACACCCTGAAAAGCATTGCATTTTATGTCTCGATTGGCTGGCGATATCATCATGATAGGAATATGCATAATATGATGTGATATCCACGACATAAGAGACTTTAGGATCAATTCAATTAGGCGGGGAAAAAGTGGATATATCAATGTTGGTATCGGTTATCAGCCAAATAATTTTTTATATATCAGAATATTGGATATTGACAAAAAATCCAATATTGTGCACCCCTAAAAGGATATACTGTAAACTGACATAAAAAGAGGTGAGTATACTCCATATACCTGTGTATACCTTTCACAACTCCTCTGGCATCAGTTCACCAGGCTATATAACCCAGTATCACAGCTAGAAACAATAACAAATGATTGGTTGATGATTCAGTGTATCATTGGAGTGCTGAAAAACGTTGAGACCAGCTCGACTTTTATTTATAGCATGTCCCGTCCGTCTGTAGTGACAAGTGTCAGGCGTCACTTTGCTGTTTTATGTCACCGGCTTCCTTTGAAAATGACTTGTAGCCTGTTGCTGTCTCTCGCAGTGTCAACACAAAATCAGAGTGGATGCAGTGTCAGATTTAAGATGGAAATTGAGTGTAACAAGTTGACAGTTCTGTTTAGTATAAGGCAAGCAACATAGCACTAATCAAAGGTGGCATGCTGGTGGACAGCGGTATCTGCTAGTGAAATGGAAATGATAAGTTTAGCACAGCATCAGTATAATAAAATAGTCATAATTACCAGTTGTATATGTCAAGACTTAATCGCTATATGTCAATGAGACAGAGTATATGACAGTTGAACTTGAGTGGAATAACATTTATAAGTGCTGTATAACATTTATAAGTGCCGTTAGCCTATATATTTACCCCTGACAATCGACACCTGCCATGAGAACAACTGACAATTTTCATTCCGGTGTGCCTATCAATTACAATCTTTAGCTTCATTTCACCACAATTAGTAATGCAGCATGACAGTGTTGTTACTATGGTTGCAATGACTTTAAAAAAGGAGCACACGGATTTAGAGCAGTGGTTAAACTGTGTATGGTTACAGTGTTTCAGGTGTTCCAATATGTGAATTTTGAGGGACTCGTGTGCCTTGGGGAGGACCTTCAGTGTATAGTATAAATATTTAAGAGTTTTCACATACTTGGTTTTTCCTCCCGTCACTTTTGCTAACTTGACACTTCACCCCTCCTAACTTCTCATAAAATATTAAAGAATGACCCAAAAGAAAAAAAAAGAAAATATTTTGCAGCTGTAATGGACAACAAGAAGCTGTGTTTCTGCAGGGCAGTCTTGCAGTTTATGTGAGGGGCCTACGCACCTGACTGTGTCAATCTTCATCTTACTTCTTTTAGTGTTTTCCCCTCAGGTCATATTCCAGGTACTCATGTGGATATTCTGCAGGTGTAGACATTCCTGGCAGTTCATGGGTTTTTATGAGCTGTGAAACTAAATTGCCCTTTTCATTAAGGACCTAACAGTTCAAGTTAAACTTAAGACTCTCCATGTGACCTGAGTGGCCCCTAACCTCCGACCCTCTTCATGACTTTTAATTAGCCTCAGTGGTGATCTGACTACATGTGACCATCACAAACAAATTGTCCCATGTCACAGCAAAAGCCCTGTTTTTAAACATCCTTCTTTCCCAGAGAGAAAGCGGTTTGTTTTAGCAATAACGCATGCTGTTTGTTGATTCTCAGATTTGGTTATATATTCCTAGTTTGTTTGTAAAGTGATTTTCCCTAAAAAAATAAAATCTCTATCCTAGAGCTGAGCAAGTAACCAAGTGAAACATTAAGTGTAATAAACACATTTTACTCCCACAATTGAATCACTGCACTTTAACAACTAAATATCTTCTTTTTTTTTTGTTCTGTTTTTACAGCAAAAGGTTCCAAGAGACTCTGACTTACAAGGTATGCTTTTAAATGTGATTAAATCCCTCTATTGCATTTATTATTCATTTGCACGCTGTAAAAATACCAAGTACAAAATACTGAATTACAGCAACTCAGGTTTTACAAGGATTGTGTTTCACATTCAGTTCACCTCGTGCACATGTACATCAAAAGACGCCTTCATGGGTCATGACTTATTTTAAAACATGATGTTCATTAGAGTCTTAAGTATTCTGTTGCAACACAATGAGACACGTTTTTCTCTTTGCTAATTGCTTTTCAATTAAGATGCTGCTGCATCAACAGAGGTATAATGGAATTAGAGGCATTTAGTTTCACATACCTGAATAAGAGTGCAATGACCCAGTGAAATGCGAAATACACAGTTGTTAACAGCCAGCAAACACAGAAGCCAGAAAAAAAACAGATACATGTTTGGACACATGAGAAACAAATTGAGAAGGAGACATTGGGTTGTATTGGTTGCATTATCTGTTTGTAAATCCACAATAGAGAAAGTGAGGTTGACATCACGTAAAGTTTTTGAATGTGTGCACCCTTTAATAGGAGGTTCTAGGTGAGCTGCCTGTGTCACCAACAGGACTCTGACAGAGATTATAACGTAAATCTGGAGTCCTCGATGTCATACAGGTTACTAACAGTAAATAACTTTATTGATCCTGAATAATGAGTCGTTACAGTCACTTCGATGTCGGGAATGAAGAAATATAAAAAATTAAAAACAAGTTTTTAAAATTGAGAAACCTGAAAATATAAAGTAAATAAATTAAAAATAAAAATGTGCATTATGCTATGGTGATTAACTCTAGTAAAATAATACGAATATAGATATGTGTAATATGCTGAGTCTGTAAGGTGTGTAAAAAATATAGTATGTATTATGCTACTTTACAATGTAATAAAGTACTACAGCAAGTTTTAGTAATATGAAATATGTGTTATGCTACTATGTTCAATTCAGTATAGTATACATTGATGGAATAGTAATAAGAAATATCTACAGTATGTGCATTATATATCATATATATACAATTTTATGATGCATTTATGATGCTTTATTTCTTAATCGACTGATGTTTTAACTTGACTAAAATTTACTTTACGAAGTGCTCATGCAACCAGCTCCTTTTGTACTTTCGATAAACGTACCAAAAATCTACAGCATTAGAAGCTGATTAACATGACTGCATTTTTCTTGGCATGACCTTGTTTCTATATTGCTTTCCTTTTTTTGTTTAATCATTTATATAATTTAAAAAAAATGTATTTTATGAGACCATAAGATGCAATTAATCAGATACTTGCGCTCTCGTCATTGTCTCGTAAACTAAAGATTCCCCTGGCAGTTACAAGAGGGAGTTTCACCCCCTCCAGTCTCTCTCAGTCCCTTATCGCTCAGCACAGACACAGCACTGTACTGTGGGAGGGCCGAGCCCATGATGATGTATGGGACCTGTCAGTGCCCCTCGGGAGAATCTGTGCAAAAGTTGCTGCAGGTCTTAGCCATGGCAACCTCAAGAGTTGACTTGTCACAACATCGGACCACCTCTAACTTCTTTTGTGCTCTAGAGGAAACTGATTTTTACAGACGTGCCTTGAGAGGCTCAGAATATTATATATTATTTACAAGACACCGGGTGATTGCCCAGTTCTGTGATTGTTCCTATTTTTCAACTGTTTGTCCTTAAAGCCCAGTGAGCAGAAGAAATCACAGTTACATTTCTTTTTGTAAAGCTAAACATGTTGCCATACAGCAGGAGAAATTTTATTCAATTTAAACCAGCAGACATATTACCTGGCACTTTAAACCCGAGCTCCAAATCTCCCCTGTTTCCCCCTATGGTTTTGCTTTCAGCAGCCATGTTTGGTATTTGCTATTCATTTGGGCTCAGTGTACAGAATCCCACTGTTTCCCGTGTCTCTGCTCTCAAACCCCTAGTCAGCACTTGCAGAAATAAAAGCAGCATTATGTTGTTTTATAGCAGAGCCATAGTTGTCCTTCCTGAGCTAGAGTAGTTAAGCAGAATGACAGCTCCCTGACAAATGGTGTATCGCTGGAATAAAGGGCTAATGATGTGAGATATTGGTGCTCAGCGCTAACTTTAAGCACCTGCTCCATGGTCTTGCATTCAGCGTCAACCCTGTGGAGTGAGGAATCGAATCAATAAAAAGTAGAAGCAAGTAAGAGCTGACTAACCAATCTGCCTATTCATTTGTTTCATGAACCATAGCAGGTGAAAACAGTACAGAAAAAACTGTCATTTGGTTTTAGATAAATTCTCCGAGTTCATCTTGCCTTTTTGGAGAATTTAACGTCATGGTTTTACTGAGAGTCTAAAATGTTACAGTGTGATTGACATAAAACTTACCATGAAAATGAAGCCTTTTCATGTTAATGTTTCCTTTTTTATGTATTTCACATATCTGGTCAGCTAATCTGACTTAGTAACTGACTTGTTAACTGGTCCATAAATGATGCACACAATGCAGAGAAATCTATCTGGCAGTTCACTGTTACTCAGCCCAGAGACACTGTAAAGAGACAATACACTGAAGCAGGGTTGAGTCTACAGCCATGAAAGCGGCCATGAGAAGCTCTATGTCAATATCAGCATCCTCTTACAGTGATAGTGCTTATAAGCTGATGTTATCATAAGTAATATTTGCAAGATTCACCTTCTTAGACAACCCAATCGCCAGAAAAAATGACACATTGTATGGTTTCACAAACCATGGATATGTTACATTTGTACATTATTTTGTAGAGAATATGTTGAAAATGTATGATTCTCAAGGTGTGATTACATTTAGGCACAAAAAATGGTCTTGTGTTTGTTATGGTGAAGAAAAGATCATGTTTTGGCTTTAAAAATACACTCAGTGGCACAGAAACCCATAAATTTATTCAGTGGCCCGAGCGTAGGTGGTAACAACGTGATGTGTTGGTAAAAAACATCCGATTCTGTGCCCGACATGCTTCAATATGCCACTGAAAACCACCCAGGTACGGTTAAAAAAAAAACAAAAAAAAACACTTAGGTTTGGTGCCACAAACATTGCTGGGAAACGCCACAGTGCGTCGCTTAAAACACCCTGGTTCTGTGCTTCAAACAAATGGAGTGAAGGGTTGTTGTTATTCTTGAACAGTGGTCTGCAGCTTTACAGCCATCTCACATAGATTTAGTGCCATCCACCATCCTCTCCATCTCCCAATGACAAAATCAGCTCATATACTACATCACTTTAGAAACACTGACGCGCTAGGTAACATACAAATGTAACATGCGTGGTTTGCAGAAACACTTATGGGGGTGTTTGTATTTACAGATCATAAACCAATGTATTGAGCAAATTTAAAGTTTGACCTAAGAATGTTGTAGTATGAAACTTAGTCACAAATTTGAAACTAATTTTTCCTGGTTGTCCATCCAGATATATTTTTCTCTACATGTTAAGAAATATTTTGCTCAAAACCAAAAATGACTCCATCCTGTATGGAATATAAATGTCAGTCTGGACTTAAGTAATGGACTGACTGACCAAGCCATCCCTACAGCTATGCCGCTAGTGTGGCCAAGAGACATCAAATACAGTTTGGTTTGAGTTCCTATGCATAATATTTTAGCCATGTAATTGAGTAGTGATCTGCTGATGGAGTTTTCCTGTCTCTCAGTCCATGCTGCCCTTCATTGACTCTGAGAGGGATAAGCAGACGTAGAAAAAATGGATAAAAAGATAGAACAAATTCATGAATGCTTGTGTGCATGTGCACACATAATAGTGTTAGTTTCACTAAATGAATCATTATAAAAAAAATCTTTGTGGAATTCTTTAACTCTCTGCTTGATCTGATAAGTGATTTAATTATGATTGCATTGGCAGCGCAAAAGCATGTTGTTTTGTAAGTTGACAGGTATCATTCAGAACTTAAGTGGCGGTATTAAACATACCTGCAATGAATGGCTCCTGGACTCACTGTCTGCCCTTTGTTTCAGGAACACATGATTCTCTGTCGCTTCGCAGACCAAACTGCTGTTCAGCTCCCACCCGAGAGGAGACTCATAGGTACTGTTTACAATCTTCAATTCTATTTCTTTCTTTCAATTCCATGGTATTCTTTACTATCCTGTTTTTTTTATTTCTTAGTTGCTGGAGTTAGATACAAACGTTTGAACATGTATTAATTCTCAAATATTTTTAAAGCTGTATTGGCACGTGACTAAAATAATTCAGTACCGGCATCAGAACTTCACCATTCAAACTTTACCTGCATTTGCTCCTTTCTGCATCCAGATTTAGAAAAACAGACAGTTTATGTTTTTTCCTTGCATCTAGTCACTGCAGATTATTTGACAAAAATGGAACGTGATTGATCCAGTACCAAAGCAGCTACAACCCCTACAGGGATATGGCACCCAGAGAGTCAGATTGGGTTATAGTTTAGTGTTGTATATTTGATCAAATTGCAAGTTCATCATGCTGAGATGCCACAAAATCAGTGGAAAATGTTGCTTTATTACATGCCTGTGATAACTAGTGTCAATTTATGCCAGGAATGTGTACATTCACGTGATGGGATCTGAATGAAATAGAAAAAAAATTGGTTACAATGGAAGAACAAAGGTGCTGCTTGGCTCTGATGGATGGTCCGACAGGTGCTTTTGGTAAGGCAGTCAAAGTGCAAAAAAACAGATCCTGGATTCTAGTTCTTCATTAGGGCCCTGATGAATGAGCTGGTTCATGTTAAACTCTTTGACTTATTATGCCTGAAGAAAAAATGCATGCGATTTTTTTCACCTAAAGACCTTACTACCTTGGTGTTTTTTTTCCTCCATGGTTGTCTGCATTAATTTGAGTTTTCTGGGATTTTGATTTGGATTTTTTAAGATGAAGTAGGTATCAGATGAAGTACTTTGTTGGTTTCGGTGTCACTTCAAAAGTTCAGTGTCTAGGATTTAGTGACATCTATCCATGAGGTTTCTGAAACTTTTCTTGTTTGCCAAGCGGGTAGGACAGCTTTGGCGGCCGACAAGAAAATGCAAATGGCCCTGTCTAGAGCTAGAGTTTGATTTGTCCATTGTGGGCTACAGTAGAAAAATGAGGACCCGTTCTTAATGTCAAAACAGTTGGCTCATTATGAGGTAACGAAACGCAATAATTCTTATTTTTATGTGATTATATACTTAAGAAAGCAGACTTATCATATTATATTATATTTCCACCAATATATCCCCTAGAATTCGACACACTGGACCTTTTAATCATTAAAATGTATCTGCTTTCCTGTGTTTTACATAAATGTTAATTACTTTGGGGCTTGGAACTTGATCTTACAAATATTTTTTTAGAAAATGTCCCCTTGGTTGTCCAGAATTCTTATACTAATTAAAAACAAAACCAAATGAAAGCACGGTTATGAATATAATGTATAATTTCTGCCTGTAGATCCCCTTAAATCCCACACACCAGGCCTTTAAGGCTGTTGGTTTTGTGACTGGCATTTTAATGTTTGTGGGATTTTTAATGCACATTTTTATGCTAAAAAAAAGTCTTTTGGGTCCTGTTTTTTAGAATGACACCTCTAGTTTATATTTTGACTCATCTACTACAGTGTGATGGACTAGCATGGCATATGGAATTTTTTTTGGGGGGGGGTCATACCTAAACAGTTTATCTTATGCTGATGTTGTGTTTTCTGGATTTTTTTTACACTGTGACCTACCTCCACTGCTCTACTTTTCCAAAAGGTTTTAGAGAAATGTGAGAAATGTTAATGCAGGGATTTCTTAAGTGTGACAAAACAGCTGCAGCGAACAGCTGCCAGATCTGCGTTGTCGGATTCGGATGGAAGTGTTTTGTCAGACTGAAACCTTCGGGCCTGTGCTGAGGCTTCACCGTACAGTGTTTCATTATGTTGAGAACTCTCTTCACCCTGATAGTTCTTCAGCTTATCAAAGCTCCCCTCTGAATCTGCGGAGGTTCCCCAATGCCTCGTCAGTTTGAAGCCCTTTCATATGTACCTGACACCACCTGTCACAGCGTTTCTGCTCTGTATCAGTTAACAGGGCTCAACCTCTCCCGCTAACATTTTCTAACCATGTTTGATCCTATCTCTCCAGAGCCTGCCAGTGTGACTGTGGCCATCTAGGCGGCATGGCAGACCAAAGCTCACATTAATGTGTCTGCCACCTGCTACCTAACTGCTGAAATGCATTATACATTTGAAGTCTGACTTTAAAGGAAATCCTAAGAGAAAAGCGTGATAATGAGTGTGAAGTTGTTGATGAATTAAGTGGCTTCCGTAGGGTTTCAACACACACGAATGCTAGAAACGCAGGAATTGGACAAAACGACAAAAACGCCTTTAATATCAGAATTCAGTAGCACTATAATGAATGCTCTTTGATTATATCCTGACCTATGTGTTGATTTGATGATATTGATCCAATAAATGAGCAGATGGGTGACAAACAAACAAAAATATGGCTGCCATCGCAAATTACGAGCGTCAGTGCTTGATTCTCAAGTCAACTGGAAGTCTACTGAAGGGACTACCATCATTATTCCAAAAGATATTCCCTCATGTGGTGTTTTGATGACATTGGTGGAGAACGCCCTCTGACTCGGTCCAAAACCCCCGCACGTGTGTTCATACTTGTTAAGATCTGGTGACTGGGAAAGACAGATCACACGATCCACATCGTTTCAATTCTCATCAAATCATTCAGTGCATTTTAATACATGTCCCAGAGCATTACAGGATGTGAATTGTATCATGCTTTACATGTGCATGGCAGTATGTCCAATCAGTTATTCAGGTTTTTCCTTTTTAATTTGTCACCTGACTGTATTTTGGAAAATAAGCCAAAAATGCACAAGAATTTCATAGGTTTTATTTTTAATGTGCATGACAATTATTTTATTTTATTCTTTTCATTAACTGTAGTAAACTGCTGTTACTCTCAGCTTTAACTATAAACCATCCTGCAACATACAGTAATAACCTTATTAGATAAATCTTGCCAAGCATGCTCCTCTCTCTGATTGTGTGTAATAATTAGAACATTAATGCATTAATTGCGATTAAGGTCCATACATAACGCTTTTTAAAAAAAAATAGCGTTAATCAACGGCCAACATTCCTGCTTTGGAAAGGAGTGAAATAATGCTCCAGATTTAGGCTAAATTTTGATGGCATGGCCATTTTACACGAGTTCCTCTTACCTCTGACCTCAAGATATCTGATGAAAATATGTTCTCCTATTTACAGACATGCACACTTTATGCTAGTCCCATGATTTTTTTTTTTTTTTTTTACATTTACATTACATTTTTACATTTTATTCCTAGTCAAGACAGTCTGTTAAGAACTGCTTTACCCTGTTAATATAGACTACAAAACTGTTGTCTAATGCAAAATAATTGAATTGAAAACAAAAAAATGCAATTAATCATGATTAACTATTGAAATTCTGGGATGAATCGCCCTTTTTAAAAAAAATAATCATTTGACAGCCCTAGTTATAATGTTAGAAAATAATATTTTATGTGAATATCTCAATGAGTTTTTTAAATTACTCTTAAATATCAATATTGCATTTGATTAAATGTATACCCTGCAGGATAAATAAACAAATAAACAGACAAGCTTTGTTTGTGGTGTTCCTGGTTACAGTGCTCAGGTGCAATTTGGACTTTATAAAAAAAAAAAAGACGATGCGACAGACTGTAGCAGGCATCTAGGAGTCTATAAAAGTTGTGGATGCTGTGCAAAAAAAAGCAAAAATAGCACCAAACTGATAAACCTTTGATGTCTTTCACTCTCACTTTTACCGGCAATATTTCTGACGAGCTTTAAATCCCCAATATCACTCAGGCTTTATTTATGATGTTATGATGATACGCTTGTAATCTGTGGTAAATTATAAAACTGTGCTTTAACACCATTTTTGATCGCCTCACATCATAAAATTAAAGGCTCTCCTGTTATTTTGTCCATACCTGTGGGTATACACAAGTAAAATCAAGTTTTAAAAATGTCCTGTTCTTAAATAAATGCTTAAAGCCAGCTTATTTGGTTTTTGAATGATAAAATGCATTTTTCTTTCTGTGCCGCTGCAGGTAAACAGTGTATGGGCCTGGTAGACTTGGACCGTTCGTGGGCAGCAGAGACTCAGGGGTACTCGGTGCGGGTGATGACCATGGAGCCTGAGAGCTGTTCACCTAAGAACAATATGCTGTTGGGGAGGCCTCTGCACAAGAGTAAACTGGAAGTCTGTGCAAACCAACTGGAAGCACTGGTGCATAATTAGGATTTCAAGCGCTGGTGTACAGCAGGGCATCTTCAGTGTTGTCAGGGTTTGATAAAGTACCAGGCCTCTGGCTCGTGGCTGCATCATCATGCTGCTGAGAGAGAATACACTTATTTTATCCACACTCACCGTTTCTTTTTATTCTGCTTTATTTACAAGCCTTTTCTTAAGAAACAGTCTCAAAAAATAAGAGACTGTTTATCGGTCATTATTTCTGGACTAGCAAAACTCATCGAAAAATCTCTTTAAAGGTAAATGCCGTAGTAGTATGATTTTTAATGTGATAATCTTGTGGAAGAGAGCACTCTGAGAACGACTCCTCTCCCTTGTTAAATGCACTCAATTATTGGACGCTTAGTTGTAGTAAAAGCTTGAGTCTCTCACCAACTGCTACGTTGCGTTTGTGTCTTTGCCTAAACTGTGTGATCAAGCTGTCAGCGTAAACAGAAGCAGCAGGAATTACACACCCACATTGCGAATTAAGCACACCATACTTCCACATGCTGTTTTTGCAAATAGTCTGTGTACGGCCTTCTGTGATAGAACTCTGCAGTCAGATCCTCCTGTTACCAGGTATTAATGGAAGAAAGAATTTGGCGCCTTCAAGTCATCTGCACTTAAAGATCAGATGTGCAATTATTGTTTTCTACCTCTCCTCTTCGTGTGTGTGTGTGTGTGTTAGTGAAGGAGAGATGGAGAGAGAGGGCAGAGGAATTGGATTTAAACTCATATCACACCAGGTGAAATATAGCATTTGTCATGGTCCTACAGAGAAACTGATTATTCCTCATAAAGAATGAATGTGAATATGGTATGCATGCCGTAATACGTTCAGCGGCAATGAATATTTTATGATGCTGGAGAAAAGGTCAGTGCACTTGATTAGATGCGCACTATTCAAAGCCTAGTAGCCGAAAATCACACAATACGCTCTGTATTTCCAAACCTGCATACTTTAGGCCCACTCTAGTCCCCTAAAGCTTTAATTCTTTCAGTTAAAACTGGTCGTCTGTTTCTCTGAAAAACCCTGTGTTGTCATTTTGACAGTGTATCAGGGCTGCTTGAGAAACAGGGGAGGTAGCCGGGGAGTCGGTTTTCCCGCTCACACTGAAGGCATAGGCGAGAGAGAGAGAGAGAGAGAGAGAGAGAGAGGGGGGTGCAGGCTTTTCCAGCGTGGAGCTAATCTGAATTCAGTCAGCAGAGTCAATCTATCCCGAGGTGAATGGCCAGACACAGCTCCTTCCAAGGACTGGAATTATTTCAAAAGGAGACGACTGACTCCCTGTTCATGTTTGTGGCCCTGCACAAGTACACATTACAGAAATTCATATAGGCACAAAAGAGAAGAGAGAGGGAGAGAGTAGGTGTTGGTGCTTAAAGCTTGCATAGGAGATAGAATATTGAGGTGTGAAGTGGGTCGATTCAACCCAAACACTTGGAGCTGGAAGGTGACTGAACACGATTCTTTGTTAAAACAAAATAGGCGATACATCTGAGCTTATGTCTGTGTATATGCACAGCATTTCTTTAATAATGTTTAGCCTCATGAAGCTTTTCTGTGAGTACAGATTGTGATACACTGAGCTGGATGCATTTTTTTGCCTGTATTTAATTGATTGACATAAATCGAAGTTTGTGAACCACAAACAAAAGATCACCTGTCAAACTTATATAATCAAACGATATTCCAAAGAATGGGATACCACTGGTTGTCTGGATCATTTTGGCAAACTGAAGCAATCAGTCGAATAATTTTTTTAAGTTATTTGGAGCAAAGAGAAGCTGTAATTGATTCATTCAGTGTTTGTACACTCCTGAGAGGACACTTGAAACATCACCATGGCTGCCACAAACACTCTGCTTTCTTTAGTCACCTCATGTACCTTTTCACCACCTGCACATATGGATTGTGTAAATAAGCAAAGTGTAGAAATGCAGCCAGCAACAGCTCTTGCACAGTCATTAAACTACATATCCTCAGAAGTGCTAATCATAATGCAGACCAAGTTCACCTCAACAAAACTTATGTAATGAAACTGTGTTCAGGTATCCAACTTCTATTTTCAAATGATTTCCCAGGGTCTGGGACACCACTTATTGTCACAGCAATTTTGGCAAGCTGTGAAGCAAACAGTCTGACTGCTGTAAACATGTAAAAACTGCAGCGACGCTCTGTCATTGCCATGATTCACTGTAAAGAAACGTGATCATCAATTTAATTTCTCAACATTCATGAGGTGCTTTGCACTGACCATTTATGGTTGAATGTGGGCGTGTAGAGGGTAGGATATGAGGCTGATCCACATGGTGGATACTTCTAAATTGATTTAGAATTTATAAAAAGGAATCTGTGCACTGGAAGGCATATGCATGGTTATATAAATCAGAATATTTTTTATTTTTATGTTTGACCTTCGTCCATCTTAGTATGGATCATATGCACTGTTTTATAAATGAGACCTTAGGTGATTTAAACCAGTAAAAAGAAAAGTAAAAAGGAGTTTGGCTTATTACGGAGGGGCTGCTAACTACTGTGGCCCACCCCAACACAAATGGGCCTATCCAGACCCAGTGTTTTGGTTTGTCCGTTTTGGGTTACTGTAGATACGTGATGGTGCAACATCGATATAAACGACCCATTCTAAGTTAAAGGAAAGACAACTCTTCTTATTTTCAGGTGATTCTGCAGTAAAGACAACTTACCTTTTATGTCATATTACATTTCTGCCATTATATTCCCCTTAATCCTACACATTTTACTAGACAGTAAGTAGTTTTTATGTTATTGCAGATAATCAGCATTAAAAAAGTCACATATTAACACTGGTGGAGAATCTTCTCTTTAAAAACTAGGTGGACTCTCTTCACCATTTGTGCTGGCGTTCAAATGCAGCTCCGAATCGAAACAATTTGTTCCTGCAGAAAACCTCTACCAGGAAATAATGGCGCTTTCATTGATTTTATTAACTTCGGTTATGACTTGTAATTAAAATTTAGCCTGTCTTGGATTTTGTCGTTGTTACACTGCCAGCATATATGGCTGTTTGTCTGCAGCAGTTTGCTGCTCCATATTTAGGGTCCCTCCCTGCTGGTATGATTTTCCCCTTTTGACAAAGAGTGACCTTGTTTATTTGTTCAGTTACTATTATAAGCACTAATGTAAACTACAAGCCCAGATGAAATAGATACAAGGGGCCTTTGCTGCCCTTTCAATTATCCAAGATATCAAGTTTTTACAGTGTATTTACCATTTTAACTCGCATTACCAACATTGATTCATTTCAGTTGTGTATTTTTTTCTAATAAACAGTGTTGAGCATAATTATAGAAGTCGGGAATAACAACAAATTATTATTCACACATTTCCTCTCTGGTTGCCTAGAGCAGTTCCCAGCTGCTGCTATTGTTTGCACCCTAATAATGTTGTAAACTATTCCCTGATGCTTCTCATCACATCTGCTGTCACCTTATATATCCCAAGTTTACATTCCTCCTGCCTATATTCTTTTTTTTCTGCTTTGGCATTGTCTGCTCAGAAAATAGCGTAATGACTCATTTCCCCCACAGTGTTAATTAGAGGGTGACTTCACCTAAACCACAAAAAAAAAAAAAAATCATTCACCCCTGACAGCTGACAGCATCTTTTTTGGATTATCTAAGGTAATTTATACCTCATTTCTGGAGAAACACATTCATTTATTTTGTATTTAAAGCACCACACTGAGGTTTTATTTACAGGTTCTACATTTCTTAATAATTTGTCATTATTCTCAAATATTTCTGGAAATTAACCATTGAATACACTAGAAATTTTTGGGGAGATACTGTAGATAGTGTTCAGTTGGTGCTTCTTTCATAACTTAATTCTAATTCATTTCTAATAAGAAGTTTGAGTACACTGTAGGTGAGCTGTACATGCAAAAATATCTGAAATTTGCCTACAAACAAACATACAATTCCACCCACACAGTGCAAGAGAATATGTTAAGTACATGTGAACAGAGAATTCTTTCTATATATTTGTTCCGTTCCACCTTTTTTAAAATGTCTTTGTTGTCCCCTAAACTTGCATCTCGCTTGAACTACGCTACACTGTCCCCACAATCTCCATCGCTGTTGCTGTGTTTCATCGCTATCCATAAGCTTTCAGGAAACATGCACAAATACGGACAAAATAAAAGTAGAGTATGGACAGAATGCCCCATCCTTGTTTGCATAAACGAGCCATTAGAGGTGAGCATCTCCAAACTTAAAAACATCACTGTGTAAATGAAATGTCTGTTTTAACTTTAAGAAGTAATTGTCCTGGCTGCCTTAAAATTTTAAGTTGACTGAATTTGAGAGGACAAGTTGAGGTAATTTTGTCATGATTCCCAATTTCTGTTAAATTTTAAAAAAAGATGAAAGATTTTTTATTTTGCTTTCATTATAGGACAGCTTTAGAATGACAGGAAAGAGGATAACACACAGCAAAGGACCACTTGCTGGAGTCGAACCTATGCCACCGCAAGGACTCTGTGTGGGGCACACACTCTACCAGGTGAGCTAGAAATCACTCCCAACTTCAAAATATTAAGGCAGCTGGTTAATAGTGTTATTGATTGATTTGTTTTTTATTATTAATTATTTTTATAGTATTTGCAAAGCTGTGTATTTTTGTGTTTTGGGTGAACTGACCCTTTAAAGTGTCATATGATCAGTTTGAGTTCTCCACAACATAACAAAATTATTAGTAATGTTGCATTATCTGGAGAATCTGCATAACCCATAACTATTACTTAAATGTAATAAATCATCACGGGATGATTTTAACAGGCCAGTCGTAAAAATATGATTAATAGTGTTAATTATACACAACCGGCATTTCTCCGATCATTTGATTTCCAGAGATGTTAAACCTCTGTGCCACTGCATAGATTTATTACCAGATCTCTGACAGGGTGTAACAAGGCAACAGTGCCATGTATCAAAAGACGCCGCTGACTGTGAACAACCAGCAGTAATCATATCAAACCTCCATCTCATCCATCTCCCACTCCATTACTGAAAATGATGGCGTTTAGTTACCCTGTCATTTCTTTTCTCTTTTTTTTCCTCCCCCACTTTCTTTCCATTGAGTCCTTACTGGAGTATTATTTTATTGACTGACTTCTCTGATTCTGAAGTCTGAAAATGAGGCAGACCTTTATTATTCTGCCCCCAGACAGGAAGTGCAATTCACCAGACTTTGAATATGAAGTGCAGCCTTTGAGTCAGGCAGGAGATAATTACTCTGATAGAATCAGCCTTAACCTCTTGGTGGAGAATGAGAATAATAAAGAGCAAGCAATTTCATGTAGGGTGCATCCAATGTTCAACATGTTGTACAAAGCATGATTAGAAAATTGCATAAAAAAGCAGCTGATTTTGCCCCCCCCCCCCCGTGATCTGTCTGTAGCCTGAACCATTATGCAAAAAATATTTCAATCAAAATACCACGTGTTTTTATTTGCAATAATTACAGGTCTAATAAAAGCCTTTCTGTTCGTTCAAGTACTCTGGCAACAGTGTCAAACCACTCATTTAGTATTAGGTGCTGCTTATCTTTTTGTCCTCTCCAAAATTCAGCACCAGTAATTTCCACCGCAATGTCTAAACTGTGTGAGCAACATCTACCTGGGTGGGCGATGCACCTGCGTGCCTCAGCAGGCTACGCAATTAATTAAGGCATTTCCAAAGCATGCGCGGCACGGAGCTGCGTCTGGAGCCTCTTCCTCTGGGCTGTGCAGGTCATCATGTTACATGTAAAGTCCCTCGCGTGCAACTGGCTGGATATCCGGGTTGTTTTGACCGCTGGTTATTTAAAAGACGTTAGAGACGAGGTCTGACTGCAGTGGGTGCTGTTGTTGGTCGGAGAGCCCGCTGACTGAACTTGTGAGGAGAGAGAGGGAGCTGTGCGCTCTCCTCCCGGCAGAGTGCGTCCCGCTCCACACACGCGCACACACATACACACCGGGGTCACTTTCCTTACAAGCAGCGGACTGGTCTCTACTCCCGCACCTCCTTAATATCGCACATGAACATTCAGACGGACGTCAGCAGACATTTCCTACCTGTGCGCCTTCAGCGTGCGTCAAAGAAACTCCGCTGTTTCTTCGTCTAAATTGTTTCCTTCGCGGTTTCCCACCCGGTGATTTTGGATTACGGAGAATAACAAGCAGCGTGGGCGCGCGTAACTCCCGAAATCATGGATTTATGGATAAAGTTGATGTTGTTGTGCAGCTGCTGCTTTGGAGCAAGTGCAGACTTTGATGGCAGGTAAGGGCGCATGGTTCACATTGTCTGCCGGAGCCGATGCTTTTGTTTAACAGCAGAGATTTTGATTAAGAGCGTGCATCACAGTTTCAAGCATTTACAGTCTGATTTTTGCAACCAAAAAAGGCGCCTTTGTTAGAATGGCTGCACACTGAGACATTGTTTTTTAGATCTCCAAACAGCGAATTTTAGGTATGAGTGAAAACATGTTGCTCCTGTGAAATCATGTGCGCTCGCAGTCTTGGCCAATCATCCTAACTTTTATTCTGATGAAAACACCAACAGTCCGAGTGCATCCAAACCTGCGCCTCAGAGCACTCATTCTGCTGTAGTAAGCGTGTGTTCACGTGCAAAAAATCACATCAAGCGGTTCTTGTCTCGTGCAGATATCAGGCTGATTATAAAGTGATGTGACAGCACATTGCCCAGTGCTTCTTGTTCAAACACGAATCAGATGAAGTATGTGGAGACAGAGGTGTGGAGACGTGCCAGACCCCAAAGAATGCATGTGTCCGAGATATCGATCTGCCCATAGGTGCGTCTGACTTAATGAGCATAATGGATGTTTTTTTTTTTTTCTCTGTCTCCTTCCCTTTTATAACCGTGAATCATAAAAGCACGTTGTAATTTGGGCGTAACCTCGTCCCATTCCTTTGAAACAAAAACATTGTGAAAAACTAATTGTACCAGTTATGATAATTGGCAAAATGCTTTGTTCCTTTCTGCTATCACAGTTTAAAGAGGTGTGTTAAATCGACACTATATTTCATTTCTTATTGTGTGCCATATTGAGGTGGATTTCTAGAGCTGAGAATAAAATTGGACTGAAGACCATCCAAACAGTGAGAGTTACACAAACAAGAGCCCTTTCTGCCAAATTTCCTACATCTCCAACAGAGAATGCAGCCCAGTATTGTACTTTATTTCTTCCCATGTATCTCTGTCAGACAGGCTCAGCCCCCAAAGCAGGATCCTCTCTCATGTTTCACTTTTTCAAATGAAAGAAAAAACTTTTGAAGATTATTGGAAGTAATTGTTATTGAAATAGTGTGCATGTATTTCAAAGAGCCATTTCAGACCGACTGCCATTCTACCTGCTTGTTGATAGACTTTGACATCTGGAGGTATATAGCCTTTCCCCTCTTTCAGCTCTTTCAATTCAGTTTTCTTTTGCTGTGTTCAAAAGTATTTCAGAAAAAGTGATCTGGATATCAAAGTAAGAAGTAAAAGTGTGTGAGAGAGGATAAAAGAGAGGGCAGAATTATTACAGAACATTTGAACTGAGCGTTTGTAAGTGCATATCGTTGTTTAAGACTTTTTTTAATCAGCACGGCTAATGTGTGTGTGACAGGCCGTGGTCTGATGAGATGTGCAGGGTTTTAACTTTTATTTCACGCTTGCCTTTGTGTAATGATCATTTACTTTAACCTAGCAGCAGCAGCATATTGTACATTATTAACATCCCTCCTGATGGAGTGCCTTGTCACCATGGCCATAATTTGCCAATTTTTATGGGTATAAACTTGCCTGGGTCCGCGTCTCTGCTTCAATATTAATTCATTGAGAGAATATCCCCTGAGACAGAGCACAAGCAAAAAAGCCATTTATTACCTGGTCTCTCTCACTTATTGCCTTTTAGAGAGCGTTCCTAACAGGCTTATCCATCTACTCCTGAAGGGTCCTTCACGGGCATCATTGGCAAGATCATTTTGTTCTCCCATAGCTGCACATAATGTGCTTACCTGTGAATCTGTTGCTAAAAACATTGTGTGGTGTTGTTGCCACTCTTTTTACCAACCAGGGACTCAAGGACGGCTGACTTCCTGTCATGTAACATAGAAGCCTAAATGAAAGGATATTCTTCTCTAGTGATGTCACTAAATTGTTAAGTCAATCGCAGCCAAGCAGCACATACCAGACCTCCTCAGTAATAATCCAAAGCCGTGGACGGTTGCCAGGTTATGTTGGCGTTGTAATATCAGACCCACATTTGGGCTTTTTAGGGGTTGAAAATGAGTGCGAAAAATGCTGTCCAAGTCACATTTTATGGGTAGCCCAACATTATGAAATTAAAAAATAATGCATTTTATAGTTTTCTCAGTGTTTAACATCAGGCATATGTCCATATGTCAATGTAATTATGAGGAACCGACATCTTTATTATGAGTCACAGAGGAGATTTTAAGTGTAACCTTGTCTTGTGTTTTGTGAGAGTGAACAGTCAGTGAAGTCAGACTCAGCTGACAGTTCAGCATTATCTCACCTATTGAAAACACACACATTCAAGTGCTTTACCTCCGTAAACAAGACGCAAGAACCTTAATACATTCCCAGGCCCCAACAGAAGAGTCAGCACACACACAGTACTTCAGTTTACGACTAACATAACTTCTCTCACTGCTGTTTTGCTGTCATTTTCACTGCAGGACAGTACTTGGGAGTAAGTGGAGACTTTACATTGTATTAAAATAACTGCAACATCAACAATGAAACCTACTACAGCTCAGTCATATAATTTGAAGTATGTGTAATTTAAGTATATTGACATAGACTTTATGCAGCTCTCTTTATACAAAGAAAGAGAGAGAGGAGCAAGAGTTGCAGCAAGGTCAGGTGGCTTGTTGGCAGTCTGCTTCGTAATACACTCACTGTCACTCTGTCATCAGATACTTGTGCATCGCAATGCAATTTAACAGTCCTTCACTAAATACTAGATTTATGATATAATGTTGATTATTGCTAACACTATGTGGGAATTTATTCTGTTGTAGACTATATAGATAATGGAAGCAGCTACTGTGACGTCAGTGTTTGTTTCATGGACTACGGTTTTGAAGCCTTGAGTTTGACGTTTCAGCTATCTCCATCTTTTTTTTTTTTTTTTTTTTTAACCAGAAGGGATAATATTTGGGCGTTGGGCTGGCACTGTGCGAGTGGGTTAAAAACATGAGAAGTCACACTGTCATACTGTGTCATATTACTGTGGTACAACACATGCACAGTAAAATCTGGTCTGCACTTTCCGAAGGACTCAATAGCTGGTGCACTATCAGGAAACATTGGGGAGATTGATCTGTTTCACTGAGGCATCTGCAGTCGGCCTTGAGTCGAAATATGTTTAGAAAGATATGCTTGAGAATAAAAAAATATTGGAAAAAACCCTAATAAAAGACCATATACAAATGATTTCCATATGAAAACATTTGGCTGGCATCCATTTGAACATATACCCAAAAAGTTCTGTGAGTTAAATTGCGCATGTTACATACCCTGTAGCTACCATAGGGTCAAAGAGTGTGCCTCAGTCTTGTTTGAATAGTCTTGATGCTGTGGAGGAGTGAGAGATGGATTTGACTGAGAAGCCAAGGACACTATTGGTAGACAGCCTTTCAGTCAAAATAGTATGCATAACATTTAGCCTTGATAAAAAAAAAAAACCCATGTACAGGTGTCATGATGGGGAAATTAGCTATAGAGACCAAAACCTTTTCTTAGAAAGGTTTATTTCTTCTGTAAAGTTTGGCATTTCAACTATAGACTGTGTAAATAATTGATGTAGCTACCGTGAAGTCACCCATTTGGTTTGTGGACTGCAGTTTTGAAGTTTTGAGTTCGGCATTCTAGCCGTTGCCATTTTGGTTTTTTGGAGCCAAAAGTAACAGTATTTGTCATGAATGTTGAAATTAGCTACAGAGATCAAAACTGTTTTTTTGTACCAGGCTGTAAACATGTTTTTTTCTGCTGTAGAGTTGGGCATTTTATCATATGGGGACTCTCACTTCTGGAGCCAGCCTCAAGTGGCCATTTAAAGAACTACAGTTAGACTTCATTGTTCTGCCATGGAGGCTGCCTCTTAGTTGTACTTTGTAAGGCTGAAGCCACATATGCAGTCTGTGCCTATCTCCCGCTGCAGAAAACCCACTCAGGCTCCATCTTGACATGCCATGCTAGCACTTACAAACATTTCATCCCATTTACAAGAAAACATCCAATAAGCACTTGTATTGCAACACTGAACAGGCTCTTAGCAGTTTGTTTGTAAAGAGTGCACTTACAGTTCTTGACAATATCTACCTCTTGTTCCTTGAGAGGTTGGATGCACTTATCGTAAGTCATTTAGGGTCTACCAAGGCAACATGACATGATATATAAGAAAAAGAGAAGGTATTGCATTATATTGTTAGATGTTTCCAACATTTTTCTCCTCCTAAATGTGATCGAAGTGGACATCTTTCAGCTTTGTGCTCTGCACTGCAGCCTTAAAAATGCCACAGAATTAAATCAACACACATATTCCTGCATTGGAAGTAATAACAAAGAAATTTTTTTGTAGTGTTTATTGTTTTTGCATTGCATTACATCATACTAGGTGTTTTTATTTTTCTGGCCACTTAGTGAATGCCTTTTATCATATCTTCTTTGTATAGAAAAGTGCTTTTTTTATAGGGCCAGCTGATTTTTCAGTTTAAATCCCACACAGTGCTGTGTGTTAATGTGATAGACTTGGCAGTCAGCTTGTGGATCTGGCAGCGCGTGCGGCCGAAGTGCTTCATTAAGACGCCAGACACCTTATGACTCCACAAGCTCATGCCTTCAGCTGAGCCCGGCAGGTCCGAGCAAGTCATTCACACCGAGGTGCTACAAATGCAGCAATCAACATCTATGTGTGTTGGTGAGAGAAATTTGTCACGCTTTGCATGCTTCAGTATGGATTCATGGATGGATGATAGATAGATAGATTAAATTATATACCTTCACGGTCCCAATTATCACGCTACACTCCACTCTGCTCCTCTGAGTGATGGACTGACTACTCTTCACTGTCAGGCAGGGGAGAACAGCCAGCTCTGGATCCATTAGTAAAACAATGGAAGAGGGATGGTGTCCCCATAGTGAATAGTTCTGCTCCTGGAAGAACCTTGTCTGATAGTGTGTGCTTGAGAAGAGGTGTCACATGGCATCCGTGAAGGGTAATAATTATCTGCTTGAGTTCCTTCAAGGCTTAGTGTAATTTAGGATCATTATTCAGAGCCCTGGGGTAATAAATGCAGGTATTATGCTCAAGTCCATTTGATATGCCAGCTTTCTGTTCTGAATATCACTGGGGACAAGATGTATTTGAAAACAATTCTCTTCTTATTTTTGTGCAGTGTCACCCTGTTGTTGATTGAGATTTGTCATAATTTTCAAGCCATAGATGTTTAAAGAAATCAAAAATATGCTTTTGACATTGCTGCAGTGTTGATGTGATGAGTTGGAGAGCTGGCGAATTGTATTAAACCCCCAGTTTCAAGTTTAGAGCGCATTATGGGGCACAACTGCCTCCGGCTAAATTCAGCTTGAAGAGAGGACTGAGACGCACTGAGAACATGAAACTGGATTCCACATTCAGTGTGTGTGTGTGTGTGTGTGTGTGTGTGTGTGTGTGTGTGTGTGTGTGTGTGTATTTTTATATGAGTGTGTATGAGAAAGCATTAGAGGGAAACATTTGATTCAATAATCCAGGACCTGTTGCATCTCATGAGGTTCTTGGCTCCTTACTTCTCCCACAGCACCAAACAGACCTGCCAGACACCTCTCGCCCACCATCCACTGGGAGCCCTGTAGCAGTTCAAACTCTGCTCCTGCTCCTCCTGCTCCTTTGTTTATAGCGTGTGCTCAGAGTCAAATGTCATGCCCTTATGATCCTGACATGTCAAGAAAAGTTAATGTAAAACTTCTTTTTTTTGTTAAAATCCTCGGGGCAAACAAAATATCAGCTTTACCACATTATAATTTCCTGGGAGTAGAAAAATGAGTAAAAAGTTTTATTGCTAAAATAGACCATCGACTTTTCTTGGTACTG
Organism: Plectropomus leopardus; assembly: GCF_026936395.1. NCBI lineage: Eukaryota > Metazoa > Chordata > Actinopteri > Perciformes > Serranidae > Plectropomus > Plectropomus leopardus. Next base: position 26,125,971 of record NC_142178.1, read on the forward strand.
ATTACTTTGGCTGCCTCATCTGTCTGTCATTTCCATTGTGATAAAATGTTTTCATTTTTATCAACCTCAATCCCTTTTAATACACAAATACAAAAAAATCGGGCTGCAATGAAAAGTTATTGCCATTATTGTTCAATATGCCTTTTATTTTCTTGATTTATGGTTTTGCTCTTCAAAATGTCAGAAAATAGAGAAAGATCTTTGTTTGTCGGAGCACAAGTTGTCATCTATAAATTGCTTGTTTTGTTGGAACAACGCTCAAAAATCCAAATATATTCAATTTACTATCATAGAAAAAAGATAGATAAATAAATAATGACCAACTCGAGATGGCAAATCTCAAGGGGTTTTATTTTAATAAATAAATTTGAAACACATAGAGGACCAAGAGAACCAGTGAATATTCACATTTTAACAGTAGAAGCCAGTTCATTTTTGGCTCTTAACTGGCAAACAAAATGATGGGAATACCAAATGAGGACATTTCGATCACATATCTTTCAAGTACTAAAGTCATACAAGATGAATAAGTTGGCCAGTGATATAAAGTTGAGGCTAATTAGCAGCATAGCCTGTATCAGCTCTCTAAACAACATCTGGCAATCAACACCGTCAGATGTGATTTTCAAAGCAACTCGTGGAAACAAACACTTCCAAAGTGGCTGAAAAAGACAAGCTGGCAGAATTACAAGCAACAATTTCACAAGTTGTTGATTTGTTTTAATGTTGTAAAGAGACAAAATCAGTTTAATTGAGAGATGAAAGAACAAAATTGGTGAAATGGCAGAGTTTCTGGAGCTTAAAAAGAGCTTTTAGTCAAGACCTGTACGGCACAAGATGGGTGAATTTCCAAAGAATGGATAGCGGCTGCTGATAGCACCATGAATTACGCATCTCATACAACTGCTGATTTACAAAATCTGTATTTGCATGTTCTGATTTAGAAAAGGTATTGCACTATTGATGTAGAAGCGCTCAAAGATGTCCATGAAGTTTAGTAGCTTAGAGCAATTTGCCTTTTTTTGTCTGATTGCCATAATCCATGTGGCGAAGTGTAAATATTGCCTTTGCGCCAAAAAACATAAAAGGCAAAACAATGGCAGAGTGAGGAGAAAAGCTATATTTTTAGACTGTGTACAGCAGTTCCTGTTTGATGAGGTGAAGAGGCATACCATGATAATTGGATTGTATGGGCATGACCCCCTTGTAGTTGGAGTTACCACCAATTCTGAGAAGTTAATTTCACTATAACTATGTTGCTTTTAGTGCTGATCTCTGTGAATCCTATGTTATTTTTGCAACGGGGCTCATTTTGCATAAAAGATGCCAATTTTGCATCAAATGTATGCATATGACCTAATTTAAATACTGCAAATAGTAAAAGAGCACTGGGACGCTACTTGCCTAGCAGTGCAGTTTGAAGTGCATTTCACATTTTTTTCTTTTTTTTGCGAATTACACTGTATCTTTGTGAATTCATGCCCTGAGCATGGGCGGATTATGAGACAATGGCCCTGTGGGCACAGATATGCTAAAGGTCCTACTACCTCCTACATAGGAGCAAGACACACAGACTTAATGGTGGTTTCACCTTTTTTTTGTTATTTTGTCTCTTTGTAGTCATACTGCATCTTATTGTTGTTTTGTGTCTTTCTGCAGTTATTTTTGTATCCTTGTGGTAGTTGTACATCTCTCTGGAGTCGTTTTGTGGCTGTTTTGGGTAATTTTGTGCCTTTTTGGGTTGTTTTGTGTCTTGTAGGTATTTTGTGTGTCATTGCTATTTCCTTGCATGTCTTTATTGTCTTTTTATGTTGCTTTGTCATTTTGAGTCCTGATCGTTGCATCTTAATTTGAGTGACATTTTGCAGGTAAAGGCCACAGTGGACTTTGACACAATGGGTCCCCGGGCCTGTGCATGATACGCCTGTTCAGAAATACACCAATGTCCATGAGTGTGTAATAAGTTCAAACCCTGGATGTCAGTCAGTCAGTCATTTTCTGTACTCGCTTGTCCTCGTAAGGGTCACGGGGGGGCTGGAGCCAATCCTAGCTGTCATTGGGTGGAAGGCGGTGTACACCCTGGACAGGTCGCCAGACTATCGCAGGGCCGACACATATAGACAGACAACCATACATGCTCACAGTCACACCTAAGGGCAATTTTAGAATCACCAATCAACCTGAGCTGCATGTCTTTGGACTGTGGGAGGAAGCCGGAGACCCCGGAGAGAACCCACGCAGACACGGGGAGAACATGCAAACTCCGTACAGAAGGGCCCCTGCCCACAGACCGAACCTTGGTCCAACCGGGTTTAACCCTGGATGTATGACTGTTATTATTATTATTTTGTTTTACATTCAGATGGAGCTCTGGAGGTCAAAATATCTATTTAACCCACAGAATCTTTGTAAACTGTTAAATATGACAGTGTTTCTGGTATAGAAAGCTTTTTACTGTGAGTAATTGTGTGCAATGATTACTTTGTAATGTCATATAAGTGCAAAAGAGACCAAAAGGTATTACAAAAGCAGGTGCACCCGTAGCATCATGCCTCCATATTCTAAGAAGATAATTACAGTAAGCACACTGAGGAATACATTCAAGAAGCATGTGTACAAGAATATCAGGCTGGAATCACCAGTTTTAAATATCACTGAAATGTCATGGGAGGTAGTCAGGTGTTTTTTAAAGGTGGCACCATCCTCCAAATCCAGCAGGGATTTTTTTTTTGCCACAGGCAGAGATGGTCTTGTTTTATTAACAAGTTTACAGTATGGAGGGACAGCAGGTGCCGTATTTGTGTGTGTGTGTGTGTGGGTGGGTGCATGTCATTGGTAGAGATAGTGGCATATAAACCTGGCTGCTGTCCAGACCTCTCCTTTTCCTTTCCTTCTCTTTTTGTTCAGTTTCCTTCTCTGTTTCCATAACTAAAGATTTTTAAAACTCTAAATCTTAAGTTTTGTTTATTTTATATTTAAGTGTTAAGTGTTTACTTATTTTTGTGAAGCAGCAACTTAAACTACAACTTCAAAATTTAAGTCAATGCTTAAAGCGTTAATAAAACTTAACAATTTAATATAATGTGAACATAAATTAAGATTGATAGTTATGTTTACTTGCATTTTTCAAGGCAATTAGTTTTGTCATTTTTTTAAAGTGAAACCAACTTTTATTAGATTTTACAGTGTTCCATTTCCTTTTCTGTTTTTTTCGACTCAATTTCCTTTTGTTTCCGTTTTCATTTCATTTGCTTTTCTGTTAGTTTCCTTTAATTCTCTTTAATTTCTTTTTGTTTTGTTTTCTTTTTCCTTTTGTCCTTTTGTTTTCCCTCAGTTCCTTTATTTTGTTTTTCCCCTTTCTAGTTTCCTTTTTTATGTTTGTTTTCTTTTATTCTTCTATCTTTTAAGTTTCCTTTTCTTTTTCATTTCCTTTGCTTTGTTTCCTTTCATTCTCTTCGTTTATTTTTAATTTATTTTCACTCTTTCCTTTATTTTTTCACTCTTTCCTTTTGTCTTCCTGTCATTCACTTTAATTTCTTTGGTTTCCTTTCCTTTCCTTTCCTTTCCTTTCCTTTCCTTTCCTTTCCTTTCCTTTCCTTCATTCTTTTTGTTTCCTTTCATTCTTTTTTATTTCCTTTTGATTCCTCTTCTTTGTTTTAATTTCCCTTTCTTTCCTTTCCTTTTTATTTAATTTCCTTTGTTTTCTTTTAATTTCCCCTTTATTTCGCCCTCTCCTCTCCTCTCCTCTCCTCTCCTCTCCTCTCCTCTCCTCTCCTCTCCTCTCCTCTCTGTGCTTGGAGCTTTTCCCTGCCTGACTGCCTTCCTTGCTTTCCAGGCAGCAGACAAACATTTTCCCTGGATCTGCCACTCTCACTTAGCATCCATTGGGTTTTTTTCCAGCGAGGTGATTGGCAGCGGGGCCAAGCATTAGCATTTCCTCATCTTGGCATAGAGACACTAACAGGCAGGGATAGTGGCAAAGGATGTGCCTTGAATATTGAGCAAGGACCTCCCTCTCTCACCAAGGCACAAAAGAAAGCATCTATTGTGTAAAGGAAGTACATCAAGAGATTTTCTCTTTTGTTTTGTAGCTGGATTACAGTGTTTCCTCTGTGTAACCTGTATAGTTCAGGCCTATGCAAAACTCGCTCAAGACCTCTTATAATGATAATCAAAGAGCAGTCTTAATATACAAGGAGATAGTTTTCTTTATTGTACTATAGAAAAAATCCCCCAGCTTGTTCTTTCCTAGCTTCTGTTTTATTATTCGTTACATTTTAGGTAACATCCCAGAGCTCTCAAAGTATGCTGTGTGGATTTTCATCAGTATCCTTAAATGGACTCATTCCTTCACCCTATTCTCTCCATAAATATGTGGTGAGCCTTGGTACAGATAAAAAGGTAATCCACATGCACTGTCTGCCAAGAAGCTATTTCTCGCTCTGAGCAGAATAGAACATGGTGTAACAAAAACATCCGGCTGTAATTTCTCTTAGACGAATTGCGGTGCTTTGAAAATAACCTATATCTCTATAAACACTGATACCTGCATGTTCTCCCTGTAGCAGGGATGATGTTATCTTCCGCTGTGATGAAAACTGTGTGGTGGATACTTTGTACATGCAGCACAGTGACACATACTCTCAACGTGTAATCGATGGAGATAGGAAACATACTGAATTTACAAGAGCACCAGGCAGTAGCTTCTGATCTGTTTCACAGGAGTTATAATCAACGCTACAGTAATGTGGTCTTCTCAGATCAGAGCGGTGCACAGACTCACACTCATGGCGAAATTTAAATTGGGTTAGGCAGGCTTTCAACACGGGTCTTCAGTTTGACATTGCGCAAACCAACACGATCTGATGTGCTATCAGTTTTATTTTCAAGACGCAAAGATAATCTGCTATAGGGAATCAGTGAAACATCAACCTTCAACACCCTGAGAAAATGTATTTGACTGAATTTTGAAGCAAAAAAGACTAGCATTTCTTGGTCAAGCTTTTGAAATATGACTATTTGCTGCAGTTTTTTGTCTAACAAGATAGTAAAATAAATATCTGTCAGTGGGTAGAAAAAAAAGGCACCTAAAGACACAACACTTTCTCCCAGAAATTATATTGTGGGTTACTAAACTGCTTTTGTTTTGGCAACATATTGCTGCCAGGATTATGTTCAGAGATATTTATTTCAGAAAATGAAATAAATATCTTATCAAATATCATATTCATGCACTGTTTAGTCTTTAGTTGTTTGGGGGCATAGCAGGCATAAAAAGTGCAGGACCTTGATAACTGCAAGTTCATGTTCAGACTCCTGTCCTTGGTTTAGGGAATAAAAGCAGCAGAATGGTTTTTATGAAAAATGTTATTAAAAAATTATGCTGTTATGTTATATGAAATGAAATTAGCTTGGCAATTCCCTCAAAAAATATCTGCTGTTTTTCAAATAGGTGGAGTGTTTCCCACAGAATCAGAAACTGTGGTAGTGGCTGATGATTGATGGCGTTTTTAAAAAAAATTTTTTTAGCGTGTGCCCTTTTTATTATCATTCTGTGCACTTAATTCTAATGTTTTTGTGGGTCCATGAAGGCAACACAGGAGAAACTCATCATGAGTTATTTTTATCCCTCAGCAGCAATTTGAGTTGCTGATAACTGATCAGTTGATCTAGCCAGAGCTGATCAGATCGATGGATGAGAGAAGAAGCAGAGTGCAGAGTGAGTGAATGCAAAATGTTAGACCCAGTATAATGAACGATTATTTTTCAGTTTCACTGCACCAGGTGTTCTTCTGCTCCATCTGTGACAACAGTTCACTCAGTGATCTGAAAGTGTGGTACAGCTAAAAAACATATTTTATATATAGTTCAATATTGCTAGAAAATCTATTTCTGGTGGCAGATGTTTTAATTGTGGCAGTCCGCCACAAATTTACGAATGTGTGGGGAACCCTGAGTTATATATAAAAGGAATTTCTTCGAGAAAAGGATGAAAGAAGTCACTCTGGAATCTGGAAAGGTGTAAAAGGCATTTTCCAGAAATTTCTGATATACTCAAGTGCATTAGAAATTGGGCCCTTTGGTGCTGTTAAAGGTATTATGTACTTAAAAACATTGACACAGATTAGTCAAGTTGAGTTTCATTTAACCCAAAATCACAATTTTCCTCAAAGTGCTTTACAATCTGTACAACATGCAACACTTTCCATTCTTAGACTGTCAATATAGACAAGGAAAACTCCTCAAAGAAGCATTTTATCAGGTAAAAAGAATGGGCTGACTTTTATTTGTGCAAAAGAAAAACTTCACTAGTCTTTTCCCTCAACAGCAGGAAAATGAAATGAATCTTGTGAGTGCTTTGAAGCCTTCCACCAAACAACATTGAAAAGACCCCTGCTTTTCATTTAGACATTTTAATTGGCTGTGAACTAATTATGTCATCCCCTCACAGGTGGCCGCGGCAGATGGCCTCGTCCAACGGCCTGTGTCGATACGGGGCCAGGGTGGACTGCTGCTGGGGATGGACACGCCGATCCTGGGGTCACTGCCAGCGTGAGTACCACCGTGCCTGCTGCCGCTGCTGGGGGCAAAGAGGGCTAACAAGGTTGCGAGGTTTCAAGCTGGGGTCAGAGATGCTATTAGAGATGGGAGATGGTGCAGCGCAATCACAGTTACCAGAGGCTCGGGGAAACACACACATGCACGTTGTCACGACAGAAACACAAACAGCTAATTGAGCATCACACTTGGGACAATCTTTGAGTAAAGATTGATTGTAATGGCTGGTTGGACTGGAGGAAAGGCTGACATTTGTATTCACACTGCGGGTGGCCATAATGAGGGAGACTGTGACTGCAGGTGGACACGTTCAAGGGTAGATGGGAGATTGATTATAAATTGCTACTGTGCAAAAACAAGTTAGCTAACACCACCAGAACAAGCGGTGTGAGTACAGTCCATGGTGTATTCAGGTGCACAGACCTCAGCTCATCTTTATATTCAGCAGCAACACTTAGAGGATTCAGAGGATGAGTACTGTCATGACCACACGCCTGTGTCACATGAACTGTATGAAATATTAACACGTCACATTTCCAGCATATTTACATTGTGTAAAGACCCTCTGTGCTCTTCTGTAATGCTACCCAGGGAGGTGTGAATACACTAACATGGGTCTCTGATCTGGCCAGTTGCCTCATGAATGTCAAAACCTCTGCATGGCTTGGTGCCTCTGCTGGTGTAGCTGCTGCTTTATGCGGAGGTTTAATCAGGAAGGGTTAGCACATAAATAGTCCTTTTCCACAGCAGGAACTTCCCTAAACTTGAAGGAATAGACAGACATTTTTGGAATCTACTTATGGTTTCCTTCAAAAATAATGAATAAGAAAACCAATAGCTTACTAGTGTCATATCTGAGTGGTGAATATAAAGCTACAGCTAGCAGTTAATTAGCTTAGCACAAAGACTGGATATAGGGAGATGAATAGCCTGGCTCTGTTCAATGGTGAACATTATAAGATAACCGACAGGCCATGCTAGCTGTTTCTAGCAGAGATGTATTAAGAGATCTGGATAAAGTATTGCAGGCAGTACACTGTTCATTCCTAAAAAAAGTTTCTCAGTGGCATATGAAGACAAAAAACTGTTGAGCCGAGCTGCTAACTTCCTGGTTCAGCATTTCGCTAGCTTGAATGGGAATAAAATAATCAAATCATGTGTCTCTTCTAGATTTATGAAATCTCGGACCAAATAGATGAAATCCTGATTGCAAAACAAATCATTTAGCATGGGTTATGATGCTCAAAAAAATGTATCCACTGATTTACAATCCCTCTCCCAATATAAGCTTATGGGTAAAAGTCTTTTTGGGCCCTATGGCATCACATGAAAGACCTGTATGGTGTAATTCCACCTTTTGCCAACGTGTAAAATTGGCTTCATGCCTTGCGCTGTTCACAGCGGCTTGGTTTTATGCTAGGCTAAGCTAATTGGCTGTGAGCGGTGGCTTCATACGGTATGCAGAAATAGAGTGGTATCAGTCTTCTCACTGTAACTCTTGGCAAGACAGGGGTAAAAGCTACAGTAGGTAACTTAAATTATCGAATATGACAAAGGGTTTTATTCAGTTACTTACACTATGTCCTGACGGTAGCACATGAGGCAGATTATCTTATTAAATCGGGCTTTACTGCCTCCTCATAGTGCTCGTAATGGCATTTGCAAGAATCATTAAAACAACCAATCAGAGCAGAGGCGACTCTAACGCAGCTGTCTGCCACTGGGCCAAAAAACCATTATAAACTTTAAGCATAGTGCAGATCAGAGGTCTGAGAGAGCACTACACCTCTGTATCTCGGCCTGGCTCTGTTTTAGGCTTTGGAAAATATAGTGCGGGATGGGAAGCTTTGGCGAATCACAGGCCTTTTCCTGAGAGAGCAACTGTCAATCATGCAGATTACTTCTAGTGAACTGTGGTTAAACTGTTTACATAGGCAACACAGATCAAATATATGTCAAGACTCTGTCATTGCTTTGCCTTAAATGTTTTCAGAAACATGCTTTACTGTTTAGCTGCAAAATTAGAAAATTTGCTTTGGCTAGTGGGTGGTACTGTGTTTCCGTTTAATTGCCCAATCACAAACTTTATTATTTTACACGTCAAAACGACACTAAAATATTTTTTCTGAAATATTTGAGGCAAGACATAGGCAATAACAATAAAAGTGTTTCTGATTCATATTTGATCAGCGCTGCTCAGTTTGACAGTTTTACTGCAGTTCACAAGCAGTGATTCACATGATTGATGGCTGCGCTGTCTGGAAATGACCTGCGATTTGCCAAAGTCTCCTTTCGCAGGCTAGATTCTCCAAAGCCTGAAAACACTGCCAAGTGGCTGCAGTCTTGTGTTCTCTCAGACCTCTGACTTACAGTATGTTTAAAGTTTATGTGGATTTTTTTGCCTTAAGACAAGGAAACTAATTGCCTACCCCAGCTTTAAGTTTATTTTCTTGTAAAATGACTGCTTCAGTATCTACCCATTGTCAAAGGTTCCAGTTTTGTTTCAACCGCTCTTTGCGTTCCTGAAATTCATCTCTGCTCAGAAGTTGATACTGAAGTTTAAAATTCTCTCAACCAACGTGAGAAAGTTTGTCATTGATCCATTTTGTTGTTGGCACTGGAGATGCCAATTTTCTTTCCTCAGACCTGTAGCTTTCACACTCTCCTCTAATTTTGGATGTTTTCAATCCACTTTTGAAATTCTTTCTCTCTTTGTTGACATACATTTATCCATTTCAAATTCACATAAAAGTGAAAGAAAATCAATATCAGTCTTCTAATATTTTCTGTCCCTCAACTGCGCTTGTCTACCAGGAAGCGCATAAAAATGATGTCTGCCCCCTTTTGAATCAGTGTTTCCAAAGTTGCTGCTGCCTTGTCAATTTTTATCAAGCACAGTGGAAACATAAAGCAGAACCAAGGACTAGTAGGCTCTTAAAATGTGAGGTTATTGGCAGCTTCATGTTACGGGTTGTTGAGTTCCTGCTGTGAAAAAGACCACAAGAGGTTCATAACACTGCATGTTGGTTTTGGCAACATATTTATAGCTTGGTAAAATAATGTTTTTTAATCCACTCATTTTGTGTTTTTCATTGCTAAAATGATCGCATTTTAATTATGTTCTCATGCTGAAGCTCATCATGCCATGCCAGAACTGACCCTTTGTTTAATTTTGCATTTACTGTGTATGTTTTTTTTTGTTTGTTTTGTTTTGTGGGAAATATGTCACACACTGCTTGCTGGGGCCCAAGGTCTGTGCTGCTGCAGTTAAAAGATTTCTTTTATTCGCTGGGTTTAGCAGCTATTTTTCTCTCCAATTTCATGTAAAAGTGGCAGAGTGCCATCTTTTCACTTGATGTTGGAGTACGCTGCAAGATTTCTTATTTTCTTCTGGAGAACACAAACAGTATTACTTGAGTTCGCGACCTCAGTGTTTTGTATTCCTTTTTGCTCAGCCAGATTAACCTAAGGTCTTTGCAAGACAAATCTGCTTTTTATCCACCTCTCGCTTCATCTCTATTAGAAACAGAATATGATAATTTTATTCTTACATAAACACTTGGAGTCAGAAAAACAAGTTATGCTAATGGTTTATGGGATAAACCTAGACTTGTAGCTTGAGGGGGTTGATTTCATGGTTGGAAGTGAGAGTTTTTTTTAAATATATGTTTATTTATTTACAATGGTTTGTTCAAAAACCTCTTACCTTTTCCCAAGGCGGTGACACTTGCACTGCACAATCTGTGCTGGAATGATTTAGGCAAAAGCAGCACTGTTTTACTCAAACAGCTCAATTGTATCATTTGATAGTGTTTATTTGAACACAGGGCCAGACTCAGCAGTAATTCTGGCAGGAGTCAGCAGTCTGAATGCCCAATACGTCCCAGTGCATCTGTACTGGGCTGTCTGCCTCTACAGCTCCCCATGCTTAGAAAAATCCAGGTGGAATAAATGTGGGTTTTGGATGAGGACAAGAAAAAGAAGATGACTCTATTATGACAGAAGCTTAGATTAGAGGCACAGACATGATTCATGTGCTCATATTTTACTTGCTTAAAACCCAAGCAGTAACAAAAATTGCCACAGTACATGCTGAAGCATAGATATAGCTCCACAAGACAAAACAATCATGTTTCTCCCTCTAGAAACAAAAGGCAATGATCCATCATAGGTGACATTTATTTTAGAATAAATCAAGTGCAGTCGCATAAAAAAAAAAAAATCATGTTACCATCAATTACCCCAACAGCCAAACAGCAGTGTGTGAACATGTTTTCTTTGTTGCTCTGGAGTCCCACCTGTTCCATGTCGAGCCAAAAAATATGAGCTAATTTTGAGCTTAACCACCATATCAAGCTGCTAAAATACTCCACCACTTTTTTTTTTTTTCCAACAAAACCAAATCTGTTCGGCGATTCAATCACTCAGCGAGTGCTTTCCCTAATGCTTCAAAATGCTCGTGTCTGGGTGCACATCTCAAATCCATTTACTTGCTACTACAATCAGTATGCCATCAAGTCAGTAAGGTGCTGATTTAAACCTAAGAGGAGCGAGGCGGAAGGTTTGGGAAAGAAAGGAAGTGTAATCATGGGTGTGTGCATGTGTGTGAGAGGATGCAGTCAGCACTGATGTCAGGTCTTGGTAAGTTTTTTGTGGCGATAGAAGAGATTAGATTGGAGCTATAGGATTGTGGCTTTCTCAGCGACGGAGCTCAACAATCGCTTTTGTGAGACTTCTCTCAAAGAATGAGAAACCTAATGGATCAACCTTGATTCCCTTTTTTTTTAAAGCTCCCAGAACTGAGTGAGGGAGAGAGAAGGGAAAGGACTTAAAGTTTGAGAAGGTAAAAAAAATCCTGAGGTGTAAGGGAAATGGTTTAGAGGTAAGGAGTTAGAGATGATTGCTGTTGGAGTGGGGGGAGAGATGTCAGGAGAGGGAGACAAGTGAGAAAACCAGGCAGCTGGAGAAAGAGAGAGAGGAGCTTTAGATTTATAGTAGGCTGAAGCTCCACTTATAATGCTCTGACAGGCCATCCGGCAGGCAGAGCCACACTTGAAGCTACTTATTCTATCCAGCTGCCATCATGAACATTTTACTGCCACTGGGAGCATTTGAACATTTGCATGTTCAGTGTAATACAGTTAACAGTAATCATACTAAAAGAAATATGTCTCATATCTCCCCCTCTTGATAAAGATGGAAAATCAAAAGAAAAAAGTGGATCCCATTAGTGATTGCATCCAAGTGGTCCACTTAGTCAGACGTATCAGTAGCTTAGGTCGTTTAATACATTTGATATCAGGTGATGCAAGACATCAGAGGTTGTAAAAGAAAACTGACTTTGATTTGAAGCTGATTTAATCCATATTAGAGGTTCTGAAAGGCAAATTTATCTGGGCTTTTACAACAAAACTCAGGAAGAAACTGACTAAAGAACTGATTGAAGTGATGGTTATACAGCCCAGTATTCATCTGATTTAAAGGAATATTCTCACAACAGATAAGTCCAAGTCAAGAATCAAGTCCTCATTTTTGTTACTCAATATGGACCTGATTATGATTCAAATTAGGGATGCACGGCAATATTAGCTTGTCATTGGTATCAGCAGATACTGGCTTCAAATTAAATGTCGGAGTTGGCTTAAACAACCCGTGCATTAATCTCTAAGTCTCATTTATTCAGCCGTATGCTCAGTACTTCCCAAAGACATGAAAGCATATTTAAAATATTTCACCATACCAGAAGCACGCCTGGGCAAGTGCATGTGTTTAAACTTTGCTTATGCATTTTACTGAGCCGCGTTAAAATGCACAAGCTTGGCCAGGTGTGCTTATCTGTGCCTGAGACTGTTGATGTGGAAGTGTTTTAAATAGAAATGTTTTAGCAAAAATGAGTGTGTTTTGAAATTACTGTACACAAGACTGGAATAATCCAACCTGGCTTGTACAGCACAATTTGTGTGAGAGTTTATAAGTGGATGTTTTGATATAGTTTTGCCGTTGTTAAACATGGCCCCCATTCACTCCAATTCATCAAGAATTTTCTCTTTTTGGATCGTTTGTTCACTGTGGAGGTGGTTTCTTATTTAATTTAGCGTAACACTGAGTTAGTAATTGAGTTACTTGAGTTAGTGCCATGAAGCTGGCTTGAGATTGAGATCAAAATGAAAGTTCATTCATTCAAACAGGTTAATTGCTGAAACAGTGAAACATCTATAAGACAGTGACTAACAGGCCTTGTGTAGCTGCACAGCTTTGATGTCTCAAAGGGCTTGACTTGTTCTGGTTTGACTTACCAAAAGACTTGAAACCAGCTCTCGCAGAAAGATTTATTTTCTCTGCAATGTAAAGGAACAGGGTTGAATATCACCTCCATATTAAGTAGATCACACGTTAGAATTTCCTTTAGAGATCCTGGTGGATTTTACAAATCCACTGAGACTGGGATTTAGTTTGATTGAGTGCGGTCTTTGTTTCAGCGAATGGTGTGGACAGGATTAAGCCAGGACTTTTGAATTGGTAATTCGAGCTAACAAGTGAGCGATGAAAGCCGAAAAGTGATATCTCAGTTTAAGTTATTCGCTTTATCATGATTGTCTGTGTGGTTTCCTTGTCTGCTTCATTTTCTTTCATGATCACTGGGCTGTAAAGGCCCGTCTAAAAGTGCGCCTTTTCATCTGCTCTCAGGTAATAAGATAAAAACAAAATGGGAGGGCTTGCTCGTAAAAATTAAAGGGAATATATGCAGGAAATAAAAGCACATATTCTGAATTACTTGACACAATTGCGGCTTTAAAGGCGCTTTGAAACCGAGCTGATTTAAAAAATGTAATGTCTGCTCACAGTCAGGTAGCTTCAGCATTTAATTTCATATTGTAGAAACCAGGATCATGATCTCATTGAGCGATACCGGTGGCATTTTCATCTTTCAGCGGAGTGGTGTAATTTCAAGAGAGAATTATAATCATACTGTTTCACAGAGCAAACTGGTTTATCCACTTCCATTTAGATAACAGTGATAAAGAATATGTAGTTCACATTTCCTGAAATAAGAGAGCACCCCCAGAGACGGTGGTTTTATTCGGACATCATTTCCATTTTTAAAACTCAATTGTAAATGCATTCAAAATGTGCCGACTACCCAGAGGCAACAGGGAACATGTGTGACTCCAGAACCCCAGATTGTGTGTGTGCGTGTTTTCTTTTCTTTTCTTTCTCAAAGGAATGTGTGCTTGTCAAAATGACCATGCTCTGCCCTCTAACATCATGTTTTTGTTTTTGTTGTTTTTTTTGCTCTCAAACACTAAACAATGCCCGCAAACTTTGTTTGTTTGGCTATTTGTTTTGCAGCTCTCTTCGCCTTAACTCACAGAGTAGCCGGGATAAGGTGCCAGCCCCAAGGTTAGCTCCACATGTTTCTCCAAATAATCTTGCAAGACATGTATTGCTGGGGGCACATCCTCTGAATCCTGGGCCCACTCTCTTATTTATAGAGCCAGGCCCACCCCCACCCAGCAGCGCTAACACCTCACACCCGTTGGCAGCGGCCATCTTCTTCCCCCCAGCCTCAGATGTGTGCAAACAGCTTACACTCTGCAGACCTGATTTCACCTGAAGCTGTGTCTTAACATGAATTATGCTCAAGTTCTTTAGTGTTTCATTAAGATTCAACCGCCCCTCTGGTCGACCTCTTTAGAATACTAATGAGGCCCTTAAAGCTGAAATCCATAATGTTTTTCTTAATTAATATATCAGTAATATATCCATGTGTATGGTGCAGAGTAAAAACTGAGCCTTTTACTGTGGTTTGAGATGCTCTGCATACATAACTGCACAGAAGTCAGTCAGGTGGAGAATGCCAATACCATCCTACTTCATCACTTAGGTAAATGAAATATTCACCATGACATTAACCGGTCGATCAGTGACATTTTCTCTGCATGTAAATGAGATAAAGCAAATTCCAAACCTCAGATTATCTGTCCTCAGTATAGTATGTGTGTGACATTAGTCCTGACATGATTAGTTGATGTATTGATAAGGTAATCCACAGGACAGCTTTGATAAGCGATTAGCTGTCATTTATCAAGCAAAATATTCAAAATAATTCTCTTCTGTTGATGCGTCTCAAAGAATCTGTGTGTAGGATTTTAATGGCATGTACTGGTAAGGATTGCAGATTGCAACCAGATCAGACTTCTCCTGGTTAGAATTCCTCCAGTGTTCGCTATTCAGGAGGTTTTTACCAGGAGCTAAATCATCTGCAGAGGTCTCCTCCTCTCCAAACTAGTAAAAGTAAAAGAACAAGGAGCTTTATGATACCAATCAGTGTTTTTCTGACACTGTGTGGCACACCGCAGATGACCTGCTAACCCAGGACCTGCTGATGTGTGCTCACCTTTTCTAATCAAGACATTAAGCAGGTTTTTACCATGAGCTGTTTCATTTCCAGAGCTCTCTCCCTCTCCAAAACAAACACACCCAGTGATTTAAAGCAGTGTTTTTCAGTGTTTTTTTTTTTTATGTTATATTCAGTTTCTGCCAAAATATCCTCCTTAATATCCTGCTTAATCCTACACACTTGACCTTTAAACATTAAAACCGTCTGTTGTGTTTTACATAATTGGTAACTGATAGGGGTTTGGAACTTGGTCTGTCTCCTCGGTCTCTGAGAACTCATTTATTGATTGATGGCAAAACAAAACAATCAGCAACCCAATAATAAAATAACCATTACAAGCACCTTGAGGTAATTACTAAGCTGATGGCAAGATGATGCAACCTGTAATTGATTCAGTAATGATTTTCCCATTTTGCTTTGATGAAGTAATGCATTAAACTAATATAAACATTCATACACAATATCAGTGTCATTAAAAATTAATACTTCCCTTTGTGTTTACCATCAGGCATCAATCAGCATCCAATAAATCAAAAGAATCTGCATCAGTAGCAGCAGTGTGCTGTCCTGAGGAATGGCTGATGTAAACCGGAGTGAAAGTGTGTCATCACTCGGCATGTTTTGATGGTGTTCATGGAAAGAGGGTCATACATGCTATGTTTGGCCTTCCAGCTGGTGCGACCATTTTTAGTTCTCTGCTGTGGTTAATGAACACCGGCCGTTTCCCTGATCTCTCTGCCAGGCCAGAGGCTTAAAAATACCCTCAGAGGCAAAGCCTGTTGATGGGTGCCTCTGATCCTGCTAATCAAATCCTCTCCCATGTAGGAGAGTAACAAAAAGCCCTCCACTTGACTTCCCACTAACTAACAACATCACAAGCTTCTTTCTTGGCATCCACTGACCGGGCCATTGTCAAATAACGTCCTACTTCCAGGAAAGTATAACTTTTGCTTTTCCTCTAAAAGATTTGGCCATTTTTACATTGGAGTTGTGAACTTGACTGTTCAGTGTGTTAATGCCCTGGCTCATATCACAGTCACTCCCCAATTGAGCTCACAATATCTTCTTTCTATTTGATTACATAGCCAAATAAAGTGGAATGAGTCTGGAGATGTTATCGACTCCAGTTAAAGGATTCATCTCATTTCTATGAGCCTTTTGAATTCAGTTTAAACAATGTTACAGACTGAAACCTTAGGAGCTAGAGATGGTAACCCTACCCTGCAAGCTCAATGTGAATGGATGAGATTGTTACTTGATTCTGAAAGTATGCATTTCATGTGCAGTGTATTATTCAGCCCTCTGTCCATCATTAGGTCTTTCATCTTTTTCCACCATTCATAAAAATCATTGAAAACAGGAGTCAGTTAGAGAGTGAGTTTGGACAAGGCTGCACAGTTCAATTTAAACACATCCAACGCCATCAAAATACCCCAAAGCTATGCAGAATTTTTCTCATTTGATATGTGCATACTGTTTATCAACTGTATACTGATAATGCACACTGTGGCCAAGTTTAAGCAGTTTGTCTAAAATAGACCACATTGTATGCATGTATGACTCATCCAAGTATGTTTTTCACCAAATATAGTAAAAAGTAATGGAGCAATGATGCTTTGCAAACAAAATCAAAAATGTTGAAAAAATCTCTTTAAACCCAGATAATGATAATGTTGCCTCCACTAATAAATAAAACCAGAATGCAGTATGCAGAAAATCTGGCCCCACCTTACTATTTTGATGCACAAACAATGAGATAAAGTGCTCAGTGGTGGTGGTATACACCACCAACTAAGATCATGTGAAAACCAACAGTAGCATTGACCCCCTCTTTTATTTCTATGAGAGCGCTGCGTTGGCAGAGTTTGTGTCTTGATGCTGGAGGCTTTTGCAAATAAACGCAGTTCATCCAGCAAAAAAGTTTAACCCCAGTCAAAGATATCTTTCCAGAAACTCTCTAATAACATTATCAAAAACTTTGCAGCGTTTTGTCCTTCTGATAAGCCTCAAAAAGTATGCATCTAGAAGGGCTGCCAGAAATGCTTCGAAGCGATTGCTGTGGTAATTGATGTCCAAATCAGTATTCAAATGCTCCATTTTTTAATAGGATTATCCCAAAAATTCCAAATAACCCCAAATTTAAGAGATAGTTATCCAACATAATTCATTATGTATCAACATTAATTATCAGCTTGTCTCATACAATGATATTTAAACTTAGCGATAGGTCCAGTTGTTTAACTCGTTTAACAGTTTGACCACCTCTAACAAGCTTACATAGAAGCTTGCAAGATGTTGAAGTCTCTGAAATAGTTTCAAAATTTAAAAATATAACTACCTAAAGAGTAAAGTGCCAGATATTGCAAAGGAATCTGGCTTATGTTATATCTACATCCAGTTTAGCAAATCACCTGAAAACAGGGAGTAACAGCTTAGCCATCTTGCAAAGTATTCTTTTTTCTAGCTATATGGAAAATGTTATTGTGACTTGCTTGCCAACAAAGAGGCTAATTGTCACATTATTTTAGGTGCTGAAAACTGATATTTTAAAAGCTTCGACGCTTTGATTTAGTTCCTAAAGTGGACCTCCTGGATCACTTCTCATCTTCTCACTGGTAGCACAAACAACTTTTTTTTGCCCTAACTTGTTCATTTCTTAATCGTTCTACCAATTTCCCCAGAAATCTGTGAAATAGTTTCTGAGAAACCAAAAGCTACATCCTCTTGGTTGAGGTTGTGTACCAAGAAGGATGTTTGGGTGTAATATGTCTGGCATCTCTGACACGGCAATGGAGTAAATCTTACTGCTGTATTGTCACAAATAAAACTACTCCATCACACCTTTCCAGATTCACAACAAACTGGCTGGTGTGATAAGGACTCTCATCCAGAATACTCTCATGCACACACACACAAGCACATGGATATGTACTGCTTCTTCTACCACAGTGATAATTAAGTCCTCTGATTGCACCGTATTATGACAGAATTAATGAAGCTTTTAATGAAAATTAGTAACACTTGGCTGAGGCCCCGTGTATCAGACATGCTTAGCAGCAAGCTGCAGTAAGCACAGTCAGATAAGCAGGGTAAGCCTACAGCTCACGGACACAGCTCACAGAGTTAGTGAAGCTGTGCAGCTCCCGCAACTGCCACATCTCCGTACACACTCAAAATATCACAATCTACGCACTGTGTACAATCTGCAGGGCAGACACTAATTATAATCTACTATTTTGGTGCTATAATTGTTTCAGCTTCAGTCTAAGGGGGAAATATTATTCGCTAAGGTAATCCTCGTTGGCTGGTTGCCAGCGTAAATAACAGCTCTGTATTTTATAACCAGGGAAAATCAAAACTTTGCTTGGTGTGAAAAGGTCAAACTTCTCATTTATCTCTCACAGCGTGAAGAGATTTAGTATCAGTGAGGACAATAAAACTTCCAGCTTGAAAAATGATGTGGTTAGCTGAAAATGGCTCCTCTATTTCTATTAGTCAATGATAATAACACTGTCACACAAGGAGAAGGAAACAAACACATTTCCACACACATAAATGAGGCTTCATGCTGTCTTATTGCTGTAAATGTGGAGTAAACAGATAATTTAAAGCCAAGTCAAGGAGCAGTAGGATTAAGTGCTTTGTCATTCTGATCTGGAACAAGTAGTCTGCCAGGGCGCTGCACTGATCTGTCTTTTCCTCTTTGAATCCTCCCTGAACAGCTGTGTGCCAGCCTGGCTGTAAGCACGGAGAGTGCGTGGGACCCAATAAGTGCAAATGCCACCCTGGCTTCACCGGGAAGACCTGCAATCAAGGTGAGCTCTCGACTCTCGCAACTATGAAAACACCACTTTTCAAATGCATGCCAGTTTTTTTTATACATCTGATGGCATTGAAGTTGAAGATAGAGAGTCAAATATATGCCCTATCCCCTTAAGCCAAAGACAGGCCTGCTGACATGCACATTTTCCACATGAATCCTCAGTGAAGGAGAACTGTCCTGAGCAATAGCTTGGTAATCAATGTTTATTGTGGCCAGATCTCCAACACGCATCACAAGCGTATTAGAGTTGTCACTCTCTCATGGGGTGGAAGCTGGTTTGCCACCAGCCAACAGCGGAGATGCTTTAGTCACAAGAAAGGGGGGGAGCTGACTCAGCTGAAATGGAAATGAGTGGTGAGGCCATTTTGAATGATCCCTGTGGTGCATCCTCTCCTGTGTGAAGATAACATCTCAATTACTGACCTGAGATAACTTGGCTCGGCTGAGTGCAACCGATGCTATTGAAAGCGCGTGTGTGAGTTTTTGTGCATTTTCATAACTGACAGATTGGACATGTTGAAAAGCGTTAAAGCGTCCCAGCTAGTTAGGGAGTTGACATGCATCCAAGCAGCTTGAAAATACTTGTGGAATTCACGCCCTTAGACAGGAATAGGATAGTGTGTAATTAAAAACAAGGGTTGAGGTGGTGTAGGAGGATGAGGGGGGCTGTGGAGGTGTTGAAATCCTTTCCGGAATGTTCCAAATGACTCATCCTGCATTTTGAGGCTATAGGTGGCTCCTGTCTGCCCGGCCAGACGGCTGTACTTTGTCTTAATCTGCAACAAAGGGGAGAGGAAAAAGGATCAGTGTCCCATATCCAACTACAATAGACTTTGCTGCCAACCATTCAGACAGACTTATCTGACAAATGTGATTCCAAGACCTTTCAAGATGAAACTGTACTTTCAAGTGTCCATCGGAGCCCTATTTGTCCAATAAGCTCTCCACGTTCTACAGAGCTTTTCGTTTTACCCGGCTTTGAGTGGCAGACTTGCCCTTTCAGCCTGTTTAGTTGGAGATAACCTTGGAGTCTGTTGTGAGCTGGCACATGCTATAGAAACCAATTTAATTATTCTCCTACCATAGATTAGATTTTCTCATTTAAATGCAGCCTCCATTAAACATTGATCTGAGGTTTGCTATTGATGTGCCAGGTGGCCAATGTTTCGAAGCATTCTAATATCCTGTCTCTCTGGAGAATGACATTTATCTCGAGGAGTCAACTGGAGGAGTGAAACATGTTGCCCAGAGCTGCTTTTCTGACCTCAGTGCTGCTAAAGGTCAAGTAGTCAACCTGATGTACCGTCAAACATCATACAGCAATAAAAGCAAAGAAACAGTGGAATCAGCTAATCTTTTTTAGCTATAAATTCTGTACATTTACATGTGTGTGTGTGTGTTTTTTTAAGTATATTCAACTAAAAATTCTTACTTTCAGACCACTTTAGAACTCATGAACTTAAATCCGTTAACTTGAAATAAACAGTTTCTTAAAGTGTGGCTCCAAGGCTAATGATGGCTTTCAGACACATTTTGTTTGACTGCTGAACTTGACATGAATGCATCATTTTTTAATAATTCGCATTCCATTTAAACTTTTTCACTTTCAGTAACTTGCTTTTAATACATCTTTTGGCTAATGTGTCAAACTGTGCCTCTCTAAGTGTCTGTCAGGTTAGGAGTGACAACTTGTAGAAAGCTATTGGTTGCATTACAAGTAATGGCACATCACTATCATCGCTGGAATTACGTTCTATCATCAAGGCAAGTGCTGTTTTTTTAAAGTTTGGGATTTCCGCGTAGATCTCAGTAGTTTAATGTGAGAGTAAGATGGAAAAGATATTTTGTTTGCACTTTTCCTGTGCAGCCCTTAATCATATTCTTGCTCCTTAAGTTGGCACTCAGTTAACGAAACTTTGAGCACCCCTGATTTAAATGATGAGTTGAAAGAATGTACTGCTGAGAGTTCACTAAATTCATTAAATTAAGTTTCTAAAGAAATGTAATCAGCATATTAGCAGACTTCCCAGCATGCATTATTTGAGAGTCAAAACTTCTATTTTAAGAAAAAAGACATGATAAAAGCTTGATGTGTGTCTTCAATATAAATTAAGCCATGATTGGATCTTCTTATAAAAATGAAAATAATGTGAACCTTCATTATGGTTAGTAATTCAGTCCCTCCCGACTTTAAACCAATAGCTATTTTTAAACAACATTTTTTGCAATACTGGCATAAGGAAGATCTGCCATTAGTCCAGCTTTACTTTTTTTTTTTACACTGAACCAAATCACACCTGCATAATGCTGCCTAATGATTTTTTATATCATGCCGGTGTTCCAGAAGCAACATATGCATGATTAAGTGGCAAGCTCTGAAAATGTAGACAAGTGCCAAAAACTGCAGTTCATCAACTGACCACTTGAGGCTGGCTCCAAAACTGAAAAAAAAAGCTTGAAACCAGAAATAAACATGCTTACAGCCTATATAAACAAACCGTTGTGGTCTCTATAGCTAATTTCAACATTCTTGGCAACTTTACGCAGATTCATTTTTTCTAACTCAGCCGTTTACATTTTAAAATTCAAATTTTTTTAATTGTAATTTTAAAATTGAACATCTTAAAGGGGGAAGCCACCTGAGTGACAGGCAGACTGTGAGGTGTCGTTTTACTTTATGAGTCAGATTCACCCCTTGCTCTTCCGCAGCTCCACACTCTCATCCACTTTTTGCTCCAAAAATGCCAAGATTGGGATGGCTGAAAAACGGGAGTCCAAAAACCAGTTGGTAACTTCATGATAGCTATATCCATTACTTTACAATGTTAGTGTGTGTGACCCTCAAACAGCATCCGGGTCTAGTGTATTTGCGTGTTTAGTCCTGGCATGCTGGCTGTCACACTGACACAAATGTCGAATAAGCTCGGTGAAGTTTAGTAAAGTTGGCATGATGATGTCCTCAAAGAAGACGCTAAGTGGAATCTAGCATTAAAACAATAAAATGAAGACTTACTCACTGTAAATAAACCTGTGCATGCAAAAAAGATATTTTGCATGCATCCACAAATGGACACATATTCTTTTGCTCTAAGTGGGAGTTGTGGACAGATGTGTGACCCCCGAGGATTACAAAAGAGTGTTAAACACTTCAGGAACACCAGTAGTATGGGGCAAAAACAAAGGAAACATGAGTGTTTACAGCAAACACAAAGCTTGGCAGATACAGTATTGATTTCATCACTCTCAGAATCAAAGCCATATTTTCCTCTGTCAAACTTTTATGAGCCGGTACTGTTATGAAAGATTTATACTTCAAGGACTGCATGTCTGTTTTTAGTGCCAGCTCTTTTTACCTGCCAAATTATTGTACCATAGTGTTTATTTCACTTTCATTTCTTTTCCTATAAAGAAAACCTCCTGAATGGGATCATTTGAATGAACCTGATTATGTTCATTAAATTAATGGGCACTCAACTGTCAAGAATAATAGCATTACTTTGAGAATCCCTATCATTTTTAGAAGGTGCTTCACCTTTGGTGCTGATGAGAATTGGATCTGTCATACAGCATGGTGAGGATAGATGAATACGCTCTCGCTGCACAAATAAACTCATTATAGGGATAATCTGTTTAACAATTTGGCAGCACGCTCCCCCTGCTGATCCAATCATTTTAATAGATGATTATTCTGTGCAGGTGGATTTAATTAGGTGTAGTTGACCTGCTGTTAAGACACTATAAAAAGATTTTGCTGGAGGAGTGACACATCGCAGACATCAGATGCAATACAGCTGTAGCGCCTCCAGATGTTGCTTTCTACCTTTCCCCCCTTTTCTATCTGCCAACTATGTAATTATTACCACTTCAAGTATGATAGACTCTTGAGCTACGGTTGAAGTAAGTACGCAATTTGTTTCTAGATCTGTTTTTAGAATATTAGCTAATATCAGGACCTTCACTGCTTTATCTTGGAAACTTCACATTGCTGTTCCTGAACATTTTATGATTTAATTCAGGTCAAGTGAAGACAGATACTTAAGGGTTGTTGATTTAGAGAACAATTCCTCTCCGTCACTGTTTGTCTTCCTGGCTATCTGCTGTTAATGGTCAAGCAGCTGCAAGTATTGCGTGCATGTTATCATACTGTGTATTTTTCCTTCAATGATCATTTAATTTCTCATAATTTTATTTGTTTTCAAGTATAATAAGGTCATTAAAAAAGTATGGGGTAATGTTGACCTTAAATGACCCATATAAGCAGGATTTCAAATGGCACAAGTCATATTTCCACTACATGATTATCATGGCCAAAAGAGTTCATGATAATGATATCCCAGTATCTATAGACTACTTGGGAAAAAGCCATCAGTCAAATTCACATTAAACTTTATCCACTCATCTCCTCATATTTAGAACAAGTGTGTTTGTCCATCCCAATAAAAACATGAAGTTAGCAAAGGACTTCTATTTTGACAAAAATTTTCGATTTTAAGTTAATGCTAAAGGGCTGAAATTGGTGCTCCAAAATCTCCATACTAGAAAATAAAGTATTTGATGCAATAAATATCCAATAGAGGACCCTAAATTCATATGTGCCCCCAGCCTGAAAGTTGAAACGAAACCTATGCCCTTGGAGTGTAGAGAGGTGGAGTGAGAATATTCAACTCTAACTGCACAAAAGCGTAGAAAAGGATCATTTATACTTAATGGATACTAAAAAGACAACCAGATGGTGTAGGGAAAGCGAGAAAAAAGGGAGAGCAGAAAGAGATAGAAATGATTTAAGAGGCTCTGGATTGTTTACACAATATTATCATATGTGCATATATAAAATGATATCAATATTTCATTTTTAAATAAAACAGTTATCGTCAAAACTGGTATATTGCAACACCTCTCATAACCTCCTAACCTTGTGGTGATTGTAATGATGCAAAAAAGCAAGCCCAAGTTTTACTGTACCAGCCAGTTATTACTAGTGTTGAACAAATGTATATGAAGAGACAATATGTTACAATATAAAACACAGTATGGCAGTATCTCCTCACACCAGGTGCAGAACTGCCCTTTTTTAGTGAACCGATGAAAAGGAATGAAGAATGGCAGGAAGGTGCGGCATAGATACAGACCAGAAAGTAAAGCGGCATTAAAATCTGAACACCTGGCTAAGTGATTGTTGAGATCAGATCAATAATGTCATTGACCTCCTGCAGACTCTTTGAGGTTATTTTGTGTTATCACAGAGCCATAATCTTGGCCCGTTAAATGAACAAGTCAAAACAAACACTCTTCAAGTTTCTGGCTGTTATCGCTGCTATGTTCTCACTGTGGCTGTACACTGTAGCAGAACTCATTTAACAATGGGTGCACAGCACAGTCTCTTTTTTGCTTTTTTTAAACTATTTTATTATTTATACCACATGATGCACTTTTTGGCATCTCACTAACATTCAGTGAGTCCCGGGGGGATCAGTGTCAGATCCCTTTGGATAATCATGCAGAGATTGTTTCTGGGGGAGACTGGTGGTATGATATTGTAACTTCATGTAGCAGTAAAGCTACCCTGTCTTCCAATTTTATGTGATATTGTACAAGTTTAAAGGTGCGCTATGCAGGAATTTCCTAAAAAAAACAACAACAATGTGTAGATTCATACAGATGTAATCCCTCCCAATAATGACCCACCAGAAGTGTGTGCTATTTATCTGCACTCTGCCTGTACTTCTTTTTTTTCTTCTTATTTTGCTTTTCTCAGGACCTTTATTAACATGTAGCCCCAGTGCACAAGTGAGGGTTCAGACTTTATAAAAGGTAGAGATCAGATAGTGGCAGCACACTTTCAAGAGGAATCTAAAAAATATTGTGGATACAGCGCAAAAACCTCCACAAAAAAAGGGAGTCAAAACACTAAGCTGACAAATCTTGTTCCAAAACGAGAGTGAGCTGGGTTTGCCTTTCACTTTCACTTCTGCTGGCGAGCACTGAAAGAGACGAAGAAGAGTGATGAGATATTGACATGTTTTCTGTTCAATAGAAAAGCATAGTTAGCTTGCTTAAGTATCAGCCTAACCATTATAACTAATGCAATTTCCCTACGACATTATCTTGCAGTGTATGAACACGTAGTGTAGAGAGGAGGGGCTAAATTTGAATGTTGTGTTTAAAAAATAGTAATGGACAATTCCATCATAGTATGCCTTTCACTTTTTTCCAAACAATTCAGGGATTTTTTTGTCCAGCATATTAATGTGGTTTAGCAATAGTCAAAACCCCTTTTAATTCAATGCAGAGATATTATTTTTTTCCATAGATTTCACATGTTTAAATTTGGTTTACACTGTTTACCAGTTTTTAGACTTGTTGTTTAGTTCTCTCCTACTGTATCAGTAAATCATCTGCCATTTAAAGCCAAAGCTCAAGAGATATGTGCTCACACTGTGGTCAGATTGTCAAACCGTGACCTGAGTGCTCACACTGTATGTGTAAAATAGACAATAAACAGCCTGTAGGCCCCTGCAGACCATCCTGGCTATTGACTATAGTCAATAAAGATTTGTCTGAAAGCTCTTGGGCTGGTAGAAGATTGTTTGCCAGCGGAGCTTAAGTTCACAATGATTTAAAGACAGGTCCCAAAAAGAGCTTAAAAGTCATTTTTTTCAAAAAGAAAGGAGTCACTTCAAGTTTTGTTATCCTTTCTCTTGGTCTCTCTTGCTCTCTCATTCTCTCTCACACATACACAAGTAAGCAGCAACCAACAAACTGGCCGGGCATACACTGTATGATTGATTGTGTAAGAAGAAAGGCACTGACCTTGGGAAATTAACTTGACGCTGTGCTTCAGCTGTGCGAGAGCCTGACAATGACCGACAAAAATTTCAGAAAATTGTCAGAAATTTATCTGAACAAAAAGCAGCAGGTCAGAAGCAGCTGATCAGGCCATGATCAATCCTTGCTCTCACCTGTTCACTGCACGGAAAACAACATCTGACAGAGCTAAAGTTTAGTCTGACTCAAAAATGAGTCATGTAGCTCAAAAATCGTGTCAGAAACAATCATGTGGCTCAAAAATTGGTTAGAAACAGGCTCAAATTGTACAGTGTATGCCCAGCTCTACTTATTGACCTTGTGATTTCCAAGAGACATTTAAGCCAATGTTCCTCATTTGCTCTCTGCACGGACTCTTTACCTGCCTGCCAATAAGAAGAAAGGCAAACTTATTAGACGTGCCACACTGGTTACATGATTCTCTCTGTCAATTACTGCTCTTAGTTACTAAAATGTCTTCTACCTCATCCATGGTGCCTATTTTCAGATAAGGCCTTCAAGGAGTGTTTCTGTCCTGGGCAGAGTTGGCAGGAATGCAGTCAACTTGCATAACCTCTCAGCTTAAGTTACTGCATCCCTCAATAGGGAAACGCTTCGAAGCGATTTGAAGCGTGCAAAATAGTCAGAGGTTGCTGTATCATCTTTGTGTCACTTAACAATAGGTGTTGTTAGCTGACCGCCTGAGGAGAGGTTGTGGGACGGATAGATGGATCAGCAGAGAGGGGAGGGGACTGAAATTCTTGACACTGTTTGTAGTCAAGCAGCGATTTGCCTTTTTTGACATTAATTCATGTCTACCTTTGAACCTCCAGATACAAATTGAGAAGGGATCCTCTGAATCTGTGAGATACTGTAATTCTCTCAGATCCTATTTCACCCTCACAACAAAAAAGGAATGCACAGGAGAGGAGGGGCAGGAGGAGAGGGGATGCAAAACAATTCCACTGTTTCTCCCATGTGCCCTAGAATTTCTTTTTCTGATACTCAGCTCATGTCCAATTCCCACAAGTGTAATCCTCTTTTCTGCATAATGTACCTCTTTACTTTCCAGGAATGTGGTGTGGTCAGAGGTGTTCTAATCCAGTGGTTGGTGCCTTTCTTTCTCACTACGTCTCTCTGTCTCTCTCCTTCTGTCTTCCTTACTCTTTACTACTTTATCTTCAATCAAAACCTCTTTCCACCCACTACCCCCATCCCCTCTAACCAATTTTCTTTTGTCTAAAGAAGAGGAGCTGGACTATTTAACCCCACCAGTGTGGTTCAGTCACCCTCCTATTTTTCTTCCCGTGGACCATCAGCCAGCGAGGGTAGTGATGGAGGGTGAGATTCGTCGACCTCCCTTCCCAGCAGCTTTTCCTTTTCTTCCCAGTCTTAGCAACATGCATGGTGCTGCACTGTGCAGACTGCGAAGGAGTGAATGTCACTCTCAACTATTTTCTTACGGCTTCCCCTGGCAGAAAAGACACCACCCAAGAGTAGATTTTAAGTGGAAATGCTAGCATGAATGCAAAGCATGTGACCACTCTTCTTCTTTCTTTCACTCTCTACCCTGAGAAATCAGTTTCTCAGTACCAAAGAGCCATCACGATTTTGCCTTATTGCTCTGCCCTCCTCTCCTTTCTCATTTTCCTCTCCAATTTTTTGAGCACCTGGAACAGAGAGCTCCTCCTTCCCTTTTAAAACCATCATCGACATGGACACAGCACTCATGACTCCTCCATCACTGCTGAGAAAAAGGCCTCAAGTTCTTACGAGTCTTATCTTCTTTAGAGTCAATAATATCCCCAAGAAAAAGCCTTTTGCTAATCTCTCTGTCAGTGATAGAGGCGTGTCGGGAATGTAGCAAAGCATACCTCAGTGGAGCTGACCCAATAAATCACTCCACTTTGCATCACTTCAGATGTGTCTCAGCAGTTCATTTAGCGTACAGTGAACACCCCAGAGGGGCTCTCCACCTCTGCTATTGCACAGGTTTCTGCAGTCCTGGGGCCGTGTCGATTTGTCAGTTTGTGGTCATGACTGCCTGTTATCTCTCAGTTTTTCCATCTCTGTGTGTCCTCCCTCAGTCCTATGTGTCCTGTCTCTGTCTTGTCTGTTTTTTTCAACATAGAAGAGACCCTGGCTGAGTCTTGTGTCTGGCATGTGCTGATGCTCACGGAGCTGCCTCTGTCTGAGAATGTGACCATTTCAATAATCCCTCATTTACATTTTTAAGCTGTTTTTCAGTGTACCGGGCAAGTGGAGACCTGTTTCTCTGCCACGCTGACAATGGACAGTGTTGCTATGGTTTTCTGTAATCACAGTAATGAGAATGCCAGTTGTTTACTGTAAAAACCAGGGAGGAAAAATGGTCAGACACTGCTAATTAAAAAATGAAGTGTGTGTGTGTGTGTGTGCGTGTGCGTGTGCGTGCGTGCGTGTGCATGTGTTTCACAGACTGGGAAAATTATCAGAGCTAAGCCTCCTGCCTGACAAGGACAGGACAAATCATTTTGACTCAGCTTGTTTTGATAAAGAATTAGGCAGCATTAATAATAGTCAAGAAAAAAAGACTGTTAAAAAGGCTTTAAAACCACAATGGCCTTCATGTTCATGTGTTTCACACCACCAGTAGCTCAAAGACAATGACAGAGCAATTTGCTTTTGGCAACAAGACCTATTATGTGTGTGCAGTGCAATTTCAGTATTTATTTGATATGACATTGCACCTGACTAGAAAACCTCTTCTCACATGCACATGCACATTTCTACTCGCATAATGTTTCAGACAGTTTGCACTATATATATTCATTTCTATCATTTTTATACCTAGATTAGATAAGATTTTATATAATATTAAACATAATCTTTAAAGGTCCAGTGTATAGGATGTAGGAGGATATTGGCAGAAATGGAAAATAATACAAAAAGTATGTTTTCTGTAGTGTATAATCACCTGAAAATAAGAAATGTTCTGTTTTCATTATGTTAGAATGAGATGCTTTTATCTACATAGTGAGTGGGTCCTTGTTCACAGATTCCACAATGTTGCCCTGCCCTGTTTCTACTGTAGCCTAGAATGGACAAACCAACCACCATTCATGTTTTCACGTTGGCCAATGTGGTTAGCAGCCACGCGTTGAGAGCTTTGAAAAAATACTGATTTTTTCCAATGTACAACTGCTTCATTTAGTGTTTGTTCTGGTTTAAAACATTGGGTCCATTTGTTTTGGAGAGGAAGAGACCTTTGGCTCCTGGTAAAACCTCCAAATCATTTAAATCTTAAATTATCAGAGAAATATGGTGAGCACAGATTAGCAGGTGCTCGATAGTGGCCCATCTCCGACATACTAAAAAGCATCAAAGAAACAGTGATTCATCATGTGAAACTGCTTTAGTCTGTGTTTTTACTGGTTTTAATCAGTGGGTCTGTTTGTTTTGGAGATAAAGAGACCCCTGCAGATAATTTTGTTCCCTATGAAAACCATCTGAACCATGAGCACCAGGAGAAGTTTAATCTGCAATCAGTCGCAATCTGCAATTCTCATTGGCTAGATGCCACTCAATCCCCTGCAATTTAATGAAAGAACCAGTGTATAAGGGTCTCTTATCAAATGCATTTGAATTGCTTGTAACACAAGCCCATCTTTAGTGGAACAAAAACAGTTCTGACACTCCTAAATGTCTGCTCCTTGTTATTCATACTCTTGTATTCAGTGACAGTAACTATAAACGTTTCAGTGGCCCTCATCGAACAACTGCATTCACACATCGACCCCTGTATATCCAGAGGAATTTACAGTTATGGAACATAACTTAAAGCCAGGTGGCACTTGGTAAAGTGGGATTCAACAAGCGGACAGTTGATGCAAATTCCAGCCGCGCCCTTTAAATCAACCTACATGGCTTCAGTGGAAGCTGCCATTAATAGAAGGTGGGGTCTGCGGTTATACAAACAAGGAATCCGCTCCGTCATTTATCCAAATTAATCTATGGCATCTGTTTAATGCAGGAGGTATGTGGCACTCAAAGAATGCACCCTGCATATGTTCATCGAGCTAAACATGGCGCCATTTACAGTGCGGCCGGCCAAGATGAAAACGACCCCCCCATGTGCTGTACAGTGAGACGAAATCTATTTGTGGTGGTTCGTATCCCAGAAACAGCGGTTGATATTCATAGTTCAAGTTATTTCTATTTCTTGGGGCCTGTGTTATCATTCCAATGTGATGGATTCCTGTGTAGTTACAAGTTGGATTTTCCCCTTTTGGGCTGGGTACTCTCAATAGACCCCACATTTAGGTGAGAGGCAGGATAACATGTTTTGTTGATACAAGGAACAAATATGTGAAATAGTTACTTTCATCAACACTCGTTGTCTATGTCAACATTTTAAAGTCTTTAAAACCCACCTGCACACTCTCAGGGGAAAGCATTGGACCAAATCCAGGAGTCATTCAGTATTTGAGCCGTTATTTAATTTGAAGGGGTGTTTAAATAATCCACTAAAATTAGTCTAAATTATGTGAAAACTCAAACTAAAAGGAAATATTACAATTTTTGTGTGAGATCTGAACTGCATCAAATCATTACAGTGAGATTTGGCTTAATGTGTGTTAATTCTTACAGGCTGCAAAGTAATGTTTCACCCCCCTTAGAGCCATGAATTGTGTTTTCATTACCCAAAACTGCAATAAGGTTGATTTCGAGAATGTCCTGCTGAAGTAGGAGTACTGTTGCTTTTTCAAAATATTAGTGAAAATGAGAAGTAAGAAAGCATTTTTAAACCTACCTTCTTCAATCCAGTGATGCCCTGCAAGAGTAGTGACACTATTTTCTTCATGAGAAAACTTAATCTTGAACATTGCTTTAGGATGAAAAAGAGGTTTAAAGAAAACTGAAATGAAAAATCTTCCTCTCTGTGTCAGAACAGCATAACTGCGGGCTCCTCTATAATCCCTCTCTTTCCCAATGTATGACTGCAGAGAGAATCAAGAATCCACTTACATTAATTATTGAGTGTACTCAAACAGAACAAATACACCACAAAGATTCTCAATTACTCTAATGAGAGTAATTAGTTACTTTCCACCACAGATAATGGCAGCATGATCAATATTCTATTAAGAAAGATGTGCATCCAGAATGCATATTAGCCTTATTCGCAGCAGAAATTTTGACTTATGGTAGTAGACAAAGCACAAGTGTTAACAACAACAGTTAGGTCAGCACACTTGTGTCAGTATTTAATCATTTATTTGAGGGAGAACAATGATTTGGCACCAGCCAGTATGGACCACCTAAATGCTTGTAAGCATAATTGTGACTATAATGTGCCTTATGTCCCTACCTGAACTACTGCGATGCTCAATAAATGATATCTCAGTTTTTTAGATGCCCCCATATGCCACTTAATACAGACATTAAGTCATCAGACAAAGCAGTGCAAAATGTAAACAGACCAGAAGTCTTCCATTGTTGTCGTTGTTTATGGTGCATGTTAATTACACAAAGCAACACTGGGGATGCACAAATATAGGACACGATGCAATTGTTTACCAAATGCTCCATTTCACATATCCATGCTGATAAAATACCCAGAATTTTGAAAAAAACTGAACCTTAGAAGACATTTTGGAAGAAAAAAAAAGTTTTACTGACCTTACACTCAGTATGTGGACAAGAAGCCAAAATGTAGAAGAAAATAACTGTTTTCAAAAAAGACCTGTAAATGTGTTGACAGGGCCTTAAATGAAAGTAATTTTTCTTATTCAGGTCAAGTGAACCAATCACACAGATATTATTAGCAACAGTGATGACTGATCTGTTCCATTAAGGTATGCTAGAGAGCCAGCATGCACAATACCAACACCCTGTACCAGCAACCCTGAATGAAATGTGGACATTATTAATGTTATTTTCTCTCTATGTGTTTAATACAATGACTTGTCAAATTATCTGCCATATAGAGCCAACACGCTCTTATTGATTCATTTGCTACAATTTGGATAAAAGTCACTTTACAGTCTTTAAAATAAGTGCTCAGTAGAGATTACAATCAGACATAAAATTGATAACTTCTTAAACTCAGCTGCTATTAGCATTTTAATAAAAGATACTTAAACGTGTCATAGCAAGAAGTAACAGATTATAATAATTAATTACATTAATGGTGTCTCTGTTCCAATAAGGAGTGTCGGTGTGTCAACTCAGAGAGGTTGTGCCAGGGCCCAGAGACTGAGATACCAAAGTGGAATAAGAACATGATTAATGTTATTAGTTACACCCGTACATCTCCTGCTATAACATGTCAAAATGTCTGCCACCATTAAGGACAACAGAGCAATCTAGCTGTTGGTTTGCGACATTTTTAATGTTGTGAATGTCGCTTTACTTTCGTTACAGTCCTCAAAATAAGATTACAGTGAGGTCTACAGTAAGAAGATATAAACAAAAAAATATTTATTTAATTTAGCCTTTGTAAACCCTTCACACAGAGGACAGTTTGACTCCTTGTCGTAGCAAAAAGTACATAGGTGTAACTAATGACATTAATGGTGTGTCTCTGTTTCATTTAGGAGTGTCAGCAAGTCATTCCTGTGAGGCAACATGCACAACACCAGAGCCCTGCGACTGAAATATATAAATGTTGTGCTGTGAGAAGGTTATAATGACTTGAATTTGCATAAGCGTTTGACAGGTGTTGAGCTCAGGGCATATTCCTTTCTCCCAGGAGCCCTCCCTGCTCTGGAGTCAGACAGCATCATTTTCTAATACGATTTTCACGGGCTGTTGTGGGTGAGATTTCACCACTTTTATGTCTGCATAAAAACAGCGGAATTATATGTAGCTATCAAAGGGAGTTGGATTTTGCAGCTACAACCACACGGAGTTGTGGTGACTCAGAGGGGCATACATAGTAGCATCTTTTATCACTTGCAGGTAATGGGCAGGTTGACAGTTGACACTGGCTTCCTGTTAAATCATCAAAGGGGGAAGTTACAGGCCTGTCAGGACACGGCACTTCCTCGAAGACACCCCCGCCCCTTACAGACACACAAATTAACACACCCACAGACACACACATATAAATGGATGGGTGAGGTTTGACATTGTTAACCTCTTCACCTTTGCCCTCTGACTAATTTCACCTTTGCAGTCCACTTATGCTGTCTCTCTCTGTCTGCAGACCTGAATGAGTGTGGGCTGAAGCCGAGGCCTTGTAAACACAGGTGCATGAACACTTATGGGAGTTACAAGTGCTACTGCCTCAACGGCTACATGCTGATGCCTGACGGGACCTGTGGAAGTGAGTCTTTTACACACACACACACACACACACACACACACACACACACACACACACACACACACATCTCTGTTTGTGTTGTTGTCTGAAATGTGGATTTTCTCACTCTTGATCTGTTTTCTCCCTTATTCTCTTATTCATAATCTCTCTTTTTGTAGCCTGGGTGTGCTACTTTGACGCCTTTCTTCACTTCACTACAAATGTATTCATCTGAATACCAGCGCAAAGCAATGCTGATGACATATGCTCTATTATAAAATACATTTTCCCACTTGTGTGTGAGTACCTCTGACAGCAGCTTCGCAATCCTTTGATAGACTGTTTTGATTAAAGCCCCACGTTGATCCGCTTCATTATTGCAGCGCTGCAGTCTGAAGGACCCCTCTGAAGAACCCTAAGAGGCCTAAAATGAAAAGTATAAAAGAAACACAATCTTAAGACCCTCGAGTGAATGCGCACTTCGTATTGGTTGCCCTGAGGCATTCCACAGAATGGGAGTTAATGCCTGTACATGTCTCTCTGTAAACTCTGTTTCCCACCTGATAACTATTTTCTCCTCACGTTTCCACTTGAGCATGGCGTGACTTTCAGTGCCTCATTTTAATTAGTTCTTTTTTATCAGAGGAAAATTCATTTTCCCCCCTTTTAAATTCTGAATTGCTCACCACTTGGGGCAAAGTATTCCAGGTGTTGTTGTGTGATGATAGCATGATAGTGTTAAACACCTTACTGCTCGTCTTTTCTCCCCTGCTACTGCTTTGATCAATAGATCGCTGTAGCATTTAATCAGCGCGGCCTGCCTCAGTCATCAAACTGTGCTCCAGGGTGCCTGCGGCAGCTGAAGTAGCAGCGGCAGCATGAGCCTCACTTTTAATTTCCTTTTTAGGGTCCGAAGTTATTGAAAGAAGCTGCTCCATTATATTATTATATGGAGGGTCTTGATCTGCCCGGCACGGCTCAACAACAGAGGTGCTGCAAACCACTTCGATAAGATGGAGATGGATTAGGATTCTTTAGGTGTAGGAGAGGATGAAAGTGGGTGAGGGAGGATTGCGTGGGCTAAGGTGTGAGCACAGTGACTGAGCAGCACAGGAATCTAATAATGGCAGAGTGTGTGCTGTTCTGTTGTCTGCACCTCAGGGTCAACTCTGCTAATATCTGAAAAGGCAGGCAGTGGCCTGGCTCTCACACACTAGCTGGAGGATAAAGTGTGGATGTGAGAAGGAAAGAAAAGTGAGAGTGTGAGCTTTATAAACGCCCCCTCCTCCCCATTATTTTCCCTTGTGGCCCCCTCGTGTTAATATGTGTTGTGTTTTTCCCTTGTCCATCAGACGCTCGCACTTGTGGCATGGCCAACTGCCAGTACGGCTGCGAGGTGCTGAAAGGAGAGGTCCGATGTCAGTGTCCATCGCCGGGACTTCAGCTGGCTGCAGATGGAAGAACCTGTGTGGGTATGTACTGTTCTTTATATACCTCCACAGGCTTAAAAACTGAGCCTTGTGTTACCACTGCCTCCTGCATCTCGTGTAAAGCATCATGAACGGGAATGTTCTATTTTCATTTTTTTGTGATGTTTTTCTCAGCCTTTAAATTAGCTGAGTGATAATCACATGCAACTGTTTTGGCAGAGCAAGAAAGAAAAGTTGGCAGGGAAATTGTAATTTTGGAAGTCAAACAAAACATCTCAGTGAGCAGAGCTCAAATTTGTCCAAAAATACTTACCAGTCCACCTTGTTTTTCTTTGATCAAGGACCCCAACAATTTTATATGACCAAATGGCAACTTTATTCTGCCTACCTCCTACAGCTTTTACAGCAGAAATGTGACCACCCCCTCCACTCCTCCTATGCCCCCCTTTTGCTTTCATTCAACAGCTCCTCAGATGGGTAGCTAACAGATGACGGGGGCAGTTAAGGCAGTTAACCTGTGTTAGGTTCAGGCTGTTCCAGACAGGGCTGTTCCTGTTCCACCGCCTTAGTCCCACTTAACTGTGGGGTAGCTAATATGGGGCGGATTTCTAAAACAGGACGGGCATCAATCATGATAAATGATGGAGGAGGGGAAAGAAAGGTTACCTGCAACAGGTGTTACGACAGTTAAATTGAAGGTTTCTGGATCCCCAAGCAAGTAATGTTTTATGTAGGGTGTCTAATCATATTTATGAAGGCATGGATGGATCATGAAACAATGGGCCCCTGGGCACAGATATGCAAAAAGCTCCACAACCTTTTTACCCATAAGAGCCAGACATACAGAATTGGTGGTGGTTTTGCCTCTATTTTTGTTAATTTGCATCTCTGTAGCCTCATTCCCACCACACACACGCACACAAAAACCCCACTGACATTCACTAACATCTGACTTTTTAATGCAATGGGAAAGTGTACAATCACATCCTGGTCAAATGACTGCAGTAGTCACAGGTTTTTATCGCCTCCAGCTCCGATTGGCATTGATGGAAGCACAACAACTGGGTGAACGCACTAATTTCAGCTCCTTGATCGGTGAAGTGCAATGACGTGCCACCACTAATTACTGTCCGTGTCCTGCTAAGCAGCACTAAAACATCAATCCAAATAAGACTGCACAGAGTTTGAAAGAGACTGAATCAGTAAGAGCTATAAAACAGAAGTAACCACTGTAGAGTTTTCACAGACCTCTGTCCATGCTGCTCTCTACTGTTTAATTCTTTACTGGTCTTTCCGTGACTTCAAATGGACACACCAAAGCAACCCACACAGACACTTACTTATCTGCTGTAGAGCCGTGCACACAGCTCTGCTCTACTGGCACTGGGAAAGCAGTCTTTTAGTGGGTTTACCCGTGTTTAAAAACCTGCATGCACATGCTAATTTTGGTTGAAAATAATTATTCATCATTGTTATGCATCCTCTTGTGGTTTTGTTTATCTTTGTAGTAATTCAGGATCTTTTGTGGCTGCTTTGACCTTTTTTTCATAGTTTACATATTGCAGAAAAAGACCAGGTGGGCCGCTGACACTTTAGGGCCCTGGACCCACAGCCTCAGGGGCCCAAAGTCTCCCTTAAGTAATCCCTGCATATTTGGAGGTGATTCCTTTCAGTAACCAGAGCCTTGTTGGAGAGTTTGTGTAGATGCAAAACTGTTTTACTACAATTCCCGAGAATACCCAGTAAGAGACAAGCATGAACTCTCCATCTGCCCAGTTGTTGTTGTTTTAATTTTTATGAAGTAGCTCCAATAGATGTGGGGAATTAACATCAATCTATGATTTCTAATATATAAAAAGGATGAATTACTTAGGATGAAATAATAGGAAATTAGCAGAAACTGGAAAAAAAGAAAACCAAAGTGAAGCAGCTGTTAGATGATACATAATAAACAGAATTCACCGCATTTACAACACTGACAAGTGCTGACAGTGAAGATACATTGAAAGAGAATGCAAACAAAGTCAGTGCCAGCTGTGTTGTTCACAACCCTGATAAATGACTTAGGGAGGCTAAGTCATGAAGAATTTGATAAAGAGCTTCTATTTTTTTGCAAGTAGCAGTAACAATTAAAGAAGTTTTACTCTTTATCTTTTGCTTAAGTCAAAAATAGAACTATTAGCAGTTTTACAAATATGGACTCAGATGTTTGACTAAATAACTTTTGGTTAATTGGATTTATGATTTGATGTGAAAAGTAGTCTGTCTCAAATGTCAAATAGCACTTTTAAAATGGTGCACCTGCTATTTGTGTACTAAAGATGGATTAAGCAGGAAATCTTTTAAAAACGATGTTTGAGGATCCACTTGGAGGAAGTATTGACTTGTTTTGCACTGTGACAGAAAAATTAATGACAAAGTGTATTGATGTTTTTGCATTGTTGCAGAAGATGGTATGAGACTGCCTCATATTTCAATCCCGCCTCTCATACAAATTGCTTAATCTATCAGACAAGTTGTCAAGTTAAACACAATTGTAGAGCTTAATATTGGCTGATGTATATGTAACTATAAAAAAAGGGTTTAACTCTGATGCTTTGAAAAAAAAAAGAAATCAGTGCTGTCTTCAAACTTCAAACTAGGAAGTAACATTCATTAAAGCAGGCGTTTATAAGCAATATTAATATTAATCTTGACACAGTGACTGTATTTATGTGTGCATGTGTGCGTTATGTAAAACATGATAACTCACCACTGCTCTGTCAGTAGCTAAATAATTCAACTGTTGGCTATTAAGTAGCTCCACTGGAGCAGTTTGGGACTGAGCACTGATGAGAACCTCAACAGTAGTTGTTAAGGGATAAGAGAGCTCTGCACACTCACTTCACTACCTTGTTTTCCCAGCTGGTCCAGGTGTCGCTGTGTTTTGAAGGTCCTTTAAAACGACAGTCCCTGTAGCGCTGCGCTGCCTCAGCTGCATTATGCAGCAAATAAATTAATGATTTTAAGGCAAATGCGTAGAGCCTCTCCGTGTCTAAATATTAATGCCCACATGCCTGCAAAGGTGATCAACAGAGACACTTAGAATAGGTCTTTAAATAATGAAACAAGGTATTGTGCATTGTATTCTGCTCACTGAACAGAATACCTAATGTGCTTTGTTCATAAATGAATACTAACCAGGGAAGGTGAAAAAGTCTTCTGGTATGAATAGAGATGTTTGTTTAGTTTTGGATTAAATTGCCTTTTTTTTTTTTTTTATGCCTTGAAGTTTTCCATTGTGTTATTTTGAATGCATTATGTACTGTATGTGACCAACTCTAAAAGGATTTTTCTTGCAAAAAACGATGAATATATTATGTTTTAATTTTTTTCTTCCGTGTAATAACCTGCATCTTTTTCTTTCCTCCTCTTGCAGATGTGGATGAGTGTGCCACAGGGATCGCAGTGTGTCCCAGGTTCAGGAAATGCATTAACACCTTTGGTAGCTACATCTGCAAGTGCCACGAAGGCTTTGACCTGCAATACATCAATGGGAAATATCAGTGCATTGGTACGTCACAAGGTCTCCGCAGTGAGGCTTTTGCAGATAAACTTACAAAGGTCATAGATGTGCTGACATGTTTTGACTCATAACCCAGTTATTTTTAGTGATGCAGGTTTGTTTTTACATCAGACTGAAGGAGCAAATGCAGATGCTTTGTGCCCCCAAAATATACGCCAATGACTACATTTATCTGATAGCTTTGCAGATTAAGTTTTTACATACAAAACACATCATCAGTTTATGAAATATGATGCATTATATAAATTAATCTTCTCACACTACTTGCATTTTCCACAATAATAGGAGATGTTTTGCATATAAGGTACATTTTGCTGATTATATGTAATTCTAATGAAGTAACATTTTAAAGTGTGGCTTTTACTTGTGATGGAGCACTTTTACATTGAGGCACTGCAGTGTTGCTCGTTTTAATGGTAAAAAAGCAAGATGCTAATTTTACTACACTGAGATCTCTCTACGGAACAACCTGCCCATGCATATTAAATAAAGCCAAACAAAATACCTTTTTAAAACAAATCTGAAGGAGGAAAGGGAAGGGGTTGATGATTAACCTTTGAGGGTGACAATTTAAAACAATGGGCATGAAGTTTCAAGGGAAATGAGTAGCTTTTAAAATGTCATTTGTTTGCTCTCAATGATTTTTGTTGTTTTAATCAAGAATTTGGAATTTGGGAAAAAAAAGTGTTTTTAGTAAGTTCTGCCTATTGGGATGTTTGTGTCATGATACTCATTTGAGTCATTGATTCCTTTTAAAAATTGAATAAAATCATTTTTCAAAAATCAATTAACAGTATTTAAATATGTAATGTTGCATATTAGAGTTTAGCATTACAGTCAAACATACCACTGATTCTGACATTCAAAATGTATTTAAAATTAAAACTGATAAAGAAAAAGGTCATTTTATGCTGCCTTAAAAAGTAGGATCACAAATTCTATTCTTTTACATTTTCAAAGTAAATTAAGTGGTAAATAAAGAAAACACTAAACGACGAAGAAAATAAAACCTCTTCAGGATTCCTCAGATTTAACAAACTACAAACAAACTAAACTAATTCAAACTTCCATGATTCATGTTATTAAAATTTGCCCAGTGCAGCAGTGCTCCTATATAGCAGTAGCTATAATGCTGTGATACAATAAATGAAATGAATTATATGCACCATACTAAACAATATTTTACATTTGAATAAATACTCTATACAAATCTACATGGTTACCTTGAATCTTATCAGCATCTGGAAAATAAACCATCTCCAATCTTTACTTATTATTTTTTTCAAAACAGTTTTTTTCAAAGGCAGTTGCCCTCAGAAATGCTTCAAAGACCTTGTGGCTCTATTTCACAGAAAATCCTTAACGAACAACTCTCATGATGATTTTTTTTGCCCTGGCTTTCACACAGGGATCACTGTTATTCACTTAAATGCTTTCACTAACAGCACGTATGACATAAACTTTGAGCCCTTCTTGAAGTGGATCTGAAGCAATTATCCTTTGATATTCTTCTGTTATGTCTCAAGGTTTTTTTTTAATACTTGCAGCTGGGTAGCTGAATGTTGTTTTCTTTATTTTTCAGATGTGGATGAGTGCTCTTCAGGTCAGAGCCACTGCAGCAACTTCGCCACTTGCTACAACACGCCGGGCTCATACAAGTGCAAATGCAAAGATGGTTACAGGGGGATGGGCCATGACTGCAAACGTAAGAGCTGAGAACAAAACCCCTGGCCCCGATGCTCACTTTTGCAAAGAGGAACAGGGCCTCACATTTTTGTTATCTTTGCCTGTGTTTTTTAAAAAGCTCGGAAAGCAAGAAGGAGGGAGGAATAGGCCTCACAAGCACAGAGCCGGGACTGAAATTCCTTTCTTTGTAATGGCTGTCAGTCATTACCTAAATCACCTCAATCCATTATTACATATGCCCAGAGTAAGCCTTGACTCCCTTTTTG
Organism: Plectropomus leopardus; assembly: GCF_026936395.1. Classification (NCBI taxonomy): domain Eukaryota; kingdom Metazoa; phylum Chordata; class Actinopteri; order Perciformes; family Serranidae; genus Plectropomus; species Plectropomus leopardus. Next base: position 26,165,792 of record NC_142178.1, read on the forward strand.
ACATCTGGCCATTTTAATCAGTCAAAAGAGGAGTCATCATCAAATGTGTGGTGGTAGTTTGTTTCATTTTGCCAGCCGACACACAGGTCATTAGTCTTTCCGTCTGCAGTTTTTAACAGTTGCTCAGTGGACAAGAAGTCATTTATTCTCCACAGTTATTTAATCATCTAACAGACACAACTGGTGTAGCAGTCCATAGAGCAAAGAGGATGCCTCCCGGTGTAGTGCGCTGCAAATATTTCACCCTGTCGCCTCCCCAAGGGGGTGTGAGCCACAAGTGCTCGGGGAGTCGAGTTGCAATATCCTATTTGTGTATCACATATCAAAGTCGCCTGCAACCTGAGAAGGCAATAACTGAGTTCAAACCCCTTGCCTTTGTCCACTCTCATTCCTCACTCATGAAACCCTTATGAAGCCCCCACCACATCATACCAACCCCCCAGTCTCTGCCTCTGCTCCTGAAGTGAAGAATGTGTGGAGGAACAAAGGAAAAAGGAGGTGTAACTTTGATGACATCAGCAAAGCGAGGGTGATCTCCAGGGCGCAGCAGCCTGTTTAAGTGCAGAGATCATTCAACACACACAGAGCAGCTTTAGCCTGATGCTGCGATGCCTCGGGCTGTGAACACACAAAGAATTGCTAATCAGGGCGAGCACATGAATGGATAAAAAGCCACCGTCAGAAAGCAATATTGATTTCGAACGTGGGGTGTCTCAGTTTGTGAAGGCACCCTGTCATATTGCACGTAGCCATTCCTCTTTCTCTCTTTTAACAGTCCCATTGAGGAAAACATGTCCAGAATTGTCTTTTTAAAAGCCCAACATAAGTGAAAAAATGATTTTATGGGCCTCTCTTGTGTATGATTTGCTTTAGTGAAATCTGAGACACCCAATTTGTTTCAGGATGCTAACATTTAGTTAAGAGATACCAAGAGAAGTCTCCGTAGATGAATGAAAGCTCTCTTCTGCAAAAGTCAGACTAATCATTGCCGTTAATCTGCAATTTTACATCTCATTAACTTTTAAGTGCTCATATTTCAACACTCCATCTGCATTCTCTTATTATTTCAGCCATTCCTAAGGTGGCTATTGACCCCCCGAGACCAGGCAAACTGCCTCCAAATCATCACAACCGCATCCCCGACATAGATCAGTGGAGGACTACCACTACCATCCGCCCACCAGTGAAAATCTTCCCTGTTATCCCCAAATCAACAACTGCTGCCACGACTACGACAACCACAACAACGACCAAAGCACCTCCAAAGAGGGTCACCCCACCTCCACGCAAGCCAGCAATACCCACCCGGAAGCCGTTTATCGCAACCAGGAAGCCACCGGCACCCACGCGCAAGCCGTACATCCCACCAAGGCCAGCAGCTCCAACCAGGCGTCCCCAGCCCCCGGCACCGGTCACACCAGTAGACAACACCATTCAGAAGGAGGTTACCAAACAGAGGGGAGATGTCCACAGTAAGAACTTCTCTCTATATACTATTCCGTTCTGGTTTGTTGTAGATGACATTCCTGTTAAAATGCACACACAAGTTATTGACCTCTAAATCCAAGGGCTATTCACAAATATGATTAAAGGGTTTGAGCTATAGATGAGAAATCAGCATTTTTCTTTCTTCAGCTGATAACTTATTAAAATAGAAGGGCACATAGAGAGTGCAGGCTTCAGCTAAGGCTAAATCCCCATCTTGCAATGTTAACATAAGTGACAAATAATTTGTGATTTTGCCCCAGGATTCAGATCCACTACAAAATATATGGTGTACTTCCATGGCCCATGCCTAACTTTTCCACCAATTTTAATAAAAATCAGGCAAGTTGTTTTTCTATTGGCAAACAAACAAACCAAACCAAAAATATCCCCTCCTATTTGAGGGTAATTATAGGCCTCTTTACAGATATTAATAATGAAAGCAAAACTTTAAACCCTCATTCACATATTTTTTGGCCACTTGGGGGCAGTGCCAGTGCTTGAAGCCATAAATACAACATTAACATATTATCACTGCATAAAGGTGTTATAGTTAACCCGATAGCAGACAGTTATCTTTTTACACATCCAGAGAGATCCGGAGATTGGGAGCATTATCATGATGTTATATATTATAGTATGATTTATTCTGAGTTGTGCTTCTGTTCGCCTGACCAAAATAAGTCCTGGATTTAGAGCTCTTTCACACCTACCTCATTTTGTCCAGACTTTTTAGCCTGATCACCAAAATTACCTGGGTAAGACCTCCAAACGAACCAAACAGCCAAACCTCAGCCTGACAAAAAGAGAGGGTTTTGGTCGTAATCAAACTGAGCCAGTTTAATTAAAACATTTTTGTTGATGGTTTGGACTTCATGACCTATTACAGGAAGTTTGAGGAGGCTCAAACGTCAAGTGATCAGAGTAGTGTAATGACTTTGTGTACAGTCAGTTATTGACAGCGAGTGGTGGTGGCCATGCTCAGAGCAAACAGGTGTTGGTGATCCTACCAGCAGAGAAATTAGCAGTGGTAGCAAATGTATAGTGTGGGTTTTAGTTGGTCCATGAACAACGCAACATAACAAAAATTGTGCAAGTTGATAATTTAACAAAAAGTCAGTTGGAAAAAATTCACAAAACTTTGGAGACTTTGCTTTCATTTTCTGAGAGAATTAGAGAGCGGATACAAGAGGACCATTTGTACTGAGTAGGTTGTGTACAGTGGGTGTTTAAAGTTATCACTGAAACATGATCTAAATGTTATAGCGGTGAAAGTGGACCAAAACAGTAAAGTTGTGAGCTGTCAAAACAATGCAAAAAGCTGAGAGATGATGAAACACTCTGTACAGCTATGTTTACTGATAATTCCCTGTGGGTTCATCATTACGAGTAACAGCTTTCATGACACATATTACACTACACATATACAGTAGAAGTACACATTACGCAAGATATTTAACCTATTAGAGCAGCTTTAACAAAAAAAATAAGAACTTGTTGCATAGCAGGTTATTATCTGTGTTTTTTTATGTTTGATAGTGAGGTGCCCCTTTTGTTTACTTTTCGGTCAAAGACTTTGACGCTTATTTGTCTAAGGATTCATCTTCATTAGCTCTCTGACAATTTCTGCTCGCTAAATTGGAGCATATTTGCATATTTTTTCATCTGAATCCTGAGACATTGTGTTTATTGTGACACATGTCACCATCTGGGGAATCAAAAGTGATGTCTGCCCCGACAGATGATGTGTATTATCATATTCATTTTGTATTCAAACACATGAATATGTGTGCACATGGTGCTGAGCAGTTGGCAGTCAATTCCCATGCGTACAAAGTTTATCTTCCAGCTAACAACATGCAAGTCTTGGTGCTGAACATTTAGAAATACATTTTAAGATTGTTTTTAATGTAAACTGGTAAAAATGATTAAAATCAAAGTCATTTTGATATCAGATTCAATGTAAGGCAGTGTGAGTTGTGTGTATTAATGCTTTCAAGTTGTTGTCTCAGTGTAACACTTAACCCTCTAACATGATCTCAATCAAGCTAAATCCACCCCCATATAACAATTTGGTCTGGAGAAGAAGTAATTCCCATTTTTACAGGATGATAAATTAGTTTGCAGTAGCGTGCTAAGTGTTTAGGTAAGAATATTTCTCTCTCAAGGTAATTATCTTTCTGGCTTCAGTTAACAAACACAAACTGGTTCTCAGCCAGACTGTTGTTTATCCACATGTCACACCACGCTCCCTGCCAAGCATGTGTCTGTGACACCAATTACATTCAGAATGCATCATCAGTCTTTGTTTTAGTTTGACGTTCTCGATCAAAACAAAATTATGGAATTGAATCATGAAAATGCTGCAGCAATCAGAGGTGGTTGAGATCATTTCTTTTTGAGGGGGTAATAATTAATGCAATCATCTGCTGTTTTCTTCTCACGTGCACCTTTACATAATAGTTTTAAATGAGATGATCCCTGTGGCATGTTAAAACTGAAACAATCAGTTCAGGACAAAATTAGTTTTCAGATTGTAAACAGATTCTATCTGTTTAACTGGATTTGTTTAAAATTCACACGCACACTTTTGGCAGTAAAAAGAGTTCATCGAGAACTTTTAATTGATACATAGAACTTATTTTGTGGCAAAATGTCATTTACATCCTTCCAGTTCTCACTCCTCTGTATACGTCTTTTGTATAATTACCTTTATTTGATTTCATGCTTTCCACCATGAGGTTTTTTCTTACAATCTATGCCTAACAAATACTGATACCTTGATGTATTAGATAGTATACAATATACTGTCTGAGGGTGGTGTTAGGCTAAAACATCAATACTATCATATACATGAGACACATGTACATTCATACCACATTCATACATTTAACATATCATTTGTGCCCTTTTGTTTCTCACCCCTCTCTATACTTATTCAGTACAAATAAGTTAAAATTAAAATGCTATGTGTTGCATAGAGAGAGTATTATGTGATGGGCAAATACTTTATATACTATACTGTTGGTTTTAGGATTTGTTGGCAGTAACAACAGAAAAATGCCAGCTTTATCCTTTTAATTGTATCCCCTGAGTTCTAACTGCATAGAGCAAACAGTTTAACCAGGAACTCTTCAGACGTGTAGTTTCTGTGAATTTGCACATTATTATTATGATAAACAGCAACACAGAAAGGTGGCAGAAGGAGGCTTATTTGAATGTATGCACAACTGTATAAAGTGCACAAAAACATGCAAAGAAACATAAATAGAAGTGTCTCCCAACTGATCTTTGGTGTCACATTGGCTTGTGGGCACAACAAAAGTCAGTGTTAACCAAAACCTAACATTCAGCTCTGTTGGTGTAAAAATGTCTAGCGAGATGCAACAGAAAGTACAGGATAAGAGGTGAGATACTGTGGTTCAAACTCACCTTGCCAGATGGCATCACATAATTAGAAAAAGGAAAGAGAAGAGAAGATTACATTAACACCTGTCTGCACTGCTTGAGGGAGACATCAATCTAATAGTTCGCACCACGGCAGAGCAGTTCTAGAAATCAGAGCTGCTGAAGATGGTTTGAATAAGATGAGAGTGGGAGGGAGGAGAGACACCGCTGAGTGATTATTCAAATAATTAGACGGAAATAGCAATCATTTGAATGAGAGCATCATGGCATGAAGAACACCTCAGCTGTGCCTCAATTGGAGGTGTGTACCGAAGTCAGAGTGTGTCCAGTGAAGACCTTGTACCTCCTACCTTTTCTTGTTTTCAATTCGGAGAAACAGTTAAGGGACTAGTTCAATGTTTTGGGGAATACAATTCAATACAATGGGTAGAATTAGATAAGGAGATACCAATCTCGTGTCTTTGTGTCAAGTCTAAATCTGGAGCTGCACAGCTGACAAAACTCTAGGAAATCACAGCTTCCAGGCAGATAATAGATTCATTTTTATATTTGCTTGTCTATTGATTAAAGAATTGTGCTAATCAGTGAGCTTTAGTGGTTCTGGCATTTAGATTTTTTTTTTTCTCTCTTCTACTTTGTAGAAAGCTAACACTTTCTTCCTGTGACTGATAGATAGAGGATAGACAGATAGATATGCGCTCTGTTATCTCTATCACCAAAGTGTATCCACTCAGTCCAAAAACGAGACAGCTGATAATGTCAGGGTATGTGAGTGGAGGTCATGAATTGAGGTCTGTAATGCAGTCTTGGGCTTCCAACTCATGGATCTATGAGCTTGCTTTTACCTGGTATTAATATGGGTGATCCAGTCCCAAGTGGACAGCAGTAATTTCAAGTGTTAACATCCACCAAGACACATTGTGATCCAGTCACTCAAACCACTTGTCAAGGTGGTCTTAACCACATATCTTGTGCCCTGTAAACGTTAATGTGTCTTGATAGGTCTTCGACAAGGACTACGTCATCAGTGAAAGGAAGGGGAGGTTGTCTTGGTGACAGTGCACAAATGCTATATAACATACCCATTTTACAGTAAGTTGGAGGAAATCTTTTGACCGTCAATCATTTCTTTCTCTCTGAAAGGAGATGTGTTGAATTCTGCTGACAGCGACATCTCCAGCTGTATTGACAAAACCACTAACGTCACTTGAGAGCATACTCCAAGCAAGTTTGGATGTAATAACAGTGTGCAGGAACCTTTGACCATCTAGAATAAGTAACTTATACAGTAATTAAATCTGAACACAGCAAGTGGGCAGCTAGACACACAAAATAAGTTAGAAACAATGATGTCACCAAAACACATTTTAATACCAGGTATGAACAGGGTGTTGTTTATTGCGATCAATTTGTCCAAAAAATGTTGCTTGACCTGTGTAGCAGGCACAGTTAACAAGCACAACTCTCACAAGATGGTGCCCTAGTCCAAAAAACTTACCTTGTCTTGTCAACTTCAAATTTTCTATAAAACCCTTTCAGCATATTCTCTCTTTTCTTTCCCTAAGCTCCAAGTTGGCATTTAGATTAAAGGTTTTAACCCACAAACAGTAACATGAATGTAATGATTTAACAATATGTCAACACAAAGGGAAAGTTCATATCTAAAAGGCAAAGTCACATTGCATTAAAAAAAAAAGAAAGAAGTATGCTGTGTTTGTCTCAAAACCAAAACATAAGAGTCAAGGATAAGTTATTGCTCAGCCTTTGGCAGAACAAACCAAATCCCCCTTGAGCTGCTTTTATTGACCTCCCAAATAGTTGGCTGAAATGAACCACAAAAGGTCAAGAGGTAAAATAACAAGGTCCCAACATAGTTGTTGAGCAAATGCACCATAAGTTGTTTAAAGGGTCACTCCCCACAAATTACAAACCTACCTCTGGCGGTGTCTACCCACGCACTAAGTTACAGTTTCATGTTCTGAAATTTTGAGATATATGAGATTTCTCCCCTAACATGACTAAGGTTAATGGAGTTAAAGGAATGCATTAGAAAAACATCAAGAAATTTGTCTTTGGAGAAACAGTGTCTCTGTTGCTTGTGATAATCCACTGACCTTGCTGTGAAATGTTTTTGTTTAAACTACTTTTTACTGAGAAAAAGGTCACATGAGAGCTGTTGACAGCGAGTCTGTGGATCGTACAAGTAACCAGGATGCTTTCTTTGAAAGACACGTTGGTGTTGAGTGTCATATTATCTGCATTTTCAATGATTTGAGCAGCAACAATGAAATCACATGCTTTGTTGTATTAAAAAATCTTTTTTTTGTGGCAATTGAGATGTGTCTTTACATTTTTATACACAGTTGTTTTGATAGTACCTGTACTGTACTTTGATTAAACTGACCTTTTAACATACAAAATGGCACAAAAACAAAAAACACAACACAGTCTCTCTGCCTGAGTTTTAATAATTAAACAAGGTATCTATCCCATCAGTACAGCAGAGGCAAACGCAACTATTTTATACTTATAGCCTCAGTGTTCAAATTTCAGCTCCCTTAATTGGCATATGGCCGTATTTACTCTTTATATATCTGCTTTACGACCGGGCACAGGCAATCAAGGGGCGGGGGGAGACCCTCATTCCTTAAAAGCACAGAGACACACAAACACACATAGACTTGGATGCCTGGGATCGCTGGAGAGCCTGGTGTGAGTGTGACCTTCCTGCTGTCAGATTCCTTCGACTGTCAGACTACATTGCAGTCTGCCAGGTGGTTGTGACCCAGTGTGGGGATGGGCCCTTTCAGTGCTCAGGCTGACTGGAGGGGCCACATGTCTGGGGGAGACACGGTTCAAGTGCAGGTTACAGCGCATTCACAGCATAGGAGACAGAATCTGCTTGGGATGCAGAGAATAGTTTTATTGATTGTTTGTCTTATTAAATTCCACAGACTTGTCTCATCTGAAAATGCAGTAAGATGATGATGTTTTACTTTTGTTTTTTGGAGATTTTCTCTATGAGGAACCTCTTTAAAGCATTTGAAAAACAGTGAAGACAATCTTCATTCAAATAGAGAAAAGGAGCCAAAGCACGTTTTGCCAAAAGAAGCTCACCACTTTAAAAGTAAGAGAGGAACTTTCTGTGCTTCACTTGTCAGTCGACCTTTACAGTAATAAGACAACTTGGCTTATAGTATTTTGGGCAGTGTGACCCCATTGGAGAAGGAAAGAGGCTATTTAAGGGCTGGCTGTGTGTGTGTGTGTGTGTGTGTGTGTGTGTGCGTGCACATGTACTTCAGCTCCAGTTTGTGTGGCAACAACATTTGCCCGCACATTGCATCAGATGAACCATCGGCCTTTTCCTTGTTATGATTCACATTTGACTTCTGGTGTTATTGCCGATTTTCTCAGGTATTCTGGTCTTGTTCTGTGCTGTTTAACGTGCTTAGCTCAGGGTATGCAGCCACTAAACCATGACATTGATTTATCCTTGCAGAGTCCTTGTAGTGTAATGACACAAAGCCACACAATAGCCACAAGCAGGGATGCCAGTGAGCAAATATAATACCTTTGTTAATCCTTTATCTAAACCTGTGTCTCTCACCTCTCTCCTCAGTCCCTCGGAACCACGGCCAGAACACTGTCCTTGGTATCGACTTTGACATTGAGCTTGGCAACACGGCAGATGAAGCCAAGGACGACCCAGGTAAACAGAGCACATTTGACAGAGACAATCAGCAACAGCCCTGCTGTTAGCAGACTGCAGACCTCAAATGATGACGGACGAGCCACATTTGCTGTGGGCAAAATGAAACTGACAATCAACTCCTGCAGTGGTTGGTGCCGAGGCAAAGATATTATAGTGACCAGATGTGTTTTGATAGGCCCTTCACCAGGAGGTGACACATGACATCTGGCCGTATCCGTTTAAAAAATGGCTCACAGCCCAGAACACACTGCCAGACTTTTCCACTTTTCACATTATGCTTGCTTGATTGCTCGAATGATTAATTGATCATTTTGAAGTACATCAGTGCTGTGCTTCAGAATGCACCATAGCACTCAGTGTAGAGTTCTTACAGCAACAATAAGAAACTAGCTTTTGTAAAGAGACAGCATTTTATCTGTCATATTTGCTCGATGTGATTTATTGATGTCAATGGTATGCAGATTAAATTGCCTAATGGTTTAGTTATGTGATTATTTTGGTTCACAGTGCATCATTTGCTATGCGGCGTCAAGATAGAAGGCGTTTTCATTGGCTCAGAAAATGAACTGAGAAGTGTTTTGTGGAAAACCTATTTCAGGGACAAAATGATGGATGTTATTCTTATCTCTGAACCAATTTGTACAGCAATGCATGGATGATGCTGCAACTGTTTTGCCTGCATTGCCTTAATGTTATTGTCTTGGCATCATCGCTGGGAAAGAAATCATCACTCATTGAATATTACAGCTCTCTGTTGTAACTGTAATGTATTTTTATTAAGGTGTGGGGTTCTGTGTGCATACAATAGCCTAGATGTGTAGAAACAGTCGCTCTCATTCACATACACTGATAAACTACAATAATGACCATCTTGTGATGAGATCACTCCAGCCACAATACAGTGATCTGTACCCTGAAATGTGAGCCAGGTCAAATAGTGCCTACAGTAGCTTTTATTGTCCTACCTCCAGCCCCCTTGCTCTGACCGCACCCATCTTCAACCTCAACCTTTATTTTGATATCAGCTTTATACCTGTAAAGTTTCATAAGCCAGGGATGTTAAGAGGGGGGTCCAGTGGCCCCTGACCCACTTTCTACCCCCTGTAATTCTGGCCCCCTCCCTCAAACCACGCCCATCCTCAAACTCAGCCTTTGTTATGATCTCAATTACACACCTTTAAAGTTTTGTAAGCCAGGGACATAAAGTGGGGGTTTCAATGGCCCCTTCCCCTTAACACCCTATGTCCAGCCTCCATGGTCAGACCACACCTATCTTCAAATTCGGTTTTTATTGGGATCTCAGCTACACGTCTGTAAATATTCTGAGACAGAGGCATAGAGTGGGGGATCAAAAAGCCCCTTCCCTCGTCCTACCCTAATTCCAGCCCATTTTGCTTGGCCCAAACCCATCTCTGAACTTAACCTTGATTTGATCTCAAGTGTTCATCTGTCAATCTTTGTGAGCCAGGGGCGTAATATAGGGATGCCAATGGCCCCTTTCCTTAATTTCTAACCCCCTCATTCTGCCCCCCTTGCTCAGACCACACCAATTTTCACACTTACACACCTGTGGAGTTTCGTGAGCCAGGGGCATACATTTGGGGTCCCAATGGCCCCTTCCCTACTTTCTACCCTGCTAACAGACGGACGGACAGATGGACAGACAGACAGACCTAAAAAAAATACTCAGGACATCTTCTGTGGTAGTTATTGCTGCACTTGGTGTCTCTGGGACCACATTTTATCATGAAGACATGCACACAGACTTACAAGGGAAAAAGCCAGCTTCATACCTGCTGTTGTGACATTGTCACAGCTGGTAATGGATCTAGCAACTCATACAAATATTTGGGATTATTTTTAGATGGATGCATTTCTGCTTGCAATCTATGCCGCTCCTTTTCCACTCGATTTTTCCTCAATGATTACAACATTAAAGCAAATGTTTACATTTTTATTGTATCATCATGCTTATAGGAAGGAGCTTAAGCAGTCTACTTGCTCCCAGTAATATAGAATCACACAGCAGGGCTCCTGCAAATCACAGAGAGCAGAAGGAAGCCTCTTTGCATGTGTGTGTGTGTTCTCCACTTCTCTGAAAAGTGTGTTTTATTCTTCTCAGCGTCTGGGTATCTGAGCTGCTCCTTTGATGACGGTCTTTGTGGTTGGATCAGGGACAAAGATGGAGACCTGCACTGGGAGACGACGCCTGATCCGTCAGGTAATAGAAAGGCTATTATCGCTCATGCACACACCAGGGAAATTGTTTATTGTATAGTCAGTAAATGGAAATGAGAATAGCTGCATCTTTTACTGACATGCACACGTATGCAAACACACAGAGAGTCAGACAATCTAAGCAGCTCAATTTTGTTCTACTCAATTACAGGTCAAGATGAAAATTACTTGAGGGAAGTAGTTTGTGTTTTCTGCGGATTAGTGCTTTGCTCTACAAAGCGATGCAAATGAGAAGTGGATTACGCGACCCGTCAGCGATACCTGTGGCTCACATTAAATGGGAACACGACACTGTTTTTCTTGGGGTTCAGATGAGGAGAAAACGTGATGAATTACATTGAGAGTACTCAGAGAACGGGGTATGAAGCCTAAACAGTGCAGCACACTGGCACTGTTTAAGCAACACTAACTACATCTGGCTTCCTCTGCCAGCTGGCTTAGTCTTTCAGTTACTAGTGTGTTTCCAGACACTCTGAGTGAGGCCTCAGTTCAGCCAAGTTTGTGCTCACTCATTAGAGAAAGTAAAGATTTTTGCCCAGACCTTTAAGTTCCCTGGAAAATCATTTACAGTAAATCATAGTCTTAGCTCTGAGTGAGAGTAATTCCATTTAACATTTCAGTTCGCAGTAGCATTTGGTGAATATATTCAATCAGAACATTTGAATAGTGTTTTATTTATGAATATGCATACTTCTTCAGTGTGACGTGAAGCGTGTTACTATTAACTGTTCATTACTTTAAGTTGTTTTGATAGACAGCCACTGGCAAACACTCATGGCCATTTAAGGATTGGCACAGATTTGGAGGAGACTCATAACTTATGCAGAAAGCGTCTGTGGCCTACAGATACGTATCACACCCCCTGTGGTTAACACCAGCCCTGCACGGATCTGCTAGATAAGCAAAATACATCAGCATTAATCAGCTATCAGCCAGAAGCACTCTCACCTTTAAATTTTTAACACTATATAGCTCTGTTATGACTTACTAATGCATGAATTAATTTAAAAAATAATAATAATGTGCCACCGGCAACTGGCTGTACTTTGAGGTGACGAAACATAAGTGGGTCAAGTGTTTTTCAGTCGTATATTTTTTCATATTTTCTCTTTCACATATTGGAAACTCGATGAAATACTTTATACTTTTGTGTGCTATAACAAATAGACATGAGGGAAAAAGGTAACGCCTGCACACTGTGCATGAAAGTTGTTTTTTGATAGCCTTGCACCTATGCGATGTGCATATAACTATCCTGTTTTCAACTATGACAGACAGTAAGACAGACAGACCTACCTACCCTACACGTTAAAGGGTAGCTTCACCCAAATTACACTGAAACGTAAATCATTTTTAATATGTACAAATGTTTTGGTTCAGTTTTTTGTTGTGCCTACATCCAAAAAAAGATGAGTGGATTAATTAAGTTGCAAAGAGCTTTAAAAAGGATTGCATTTGCAAGTTTGCAATGCAAACACTCAAGGAAACGTAGAGTCTTAAGACGCTTAGACTGAAGAAACGTAGACTGAATCAGTCTTTAAAAAAACCCACAGACCCAATCGTTTGTGTAGGGACTGTTTAGAAGATCCAATAAAAAACTGTTCAATGTGAGGTCAGTTGACCTACATTGGCCTAAGTAAATTGGGATATTGTCTGGAAAAAACAAGTTTCTGTTTCTGTTTTCAAAGCTTAAACTCCTTTCAGCACTTTCTACTGGGTGGCAGCAAATACCTTTCACGCAGATATCCCAAAACCTTAATAAATAAATAAACTAAATCAGCATATTTTCACTTAGCCTGTGGAACTGAGCCATGCAGATAGTTAAAGTTTTGCTCGAGTGGGTCAACCAGTCTGTTTAATTTATTAGAAATTGTGTCACATCTTTTCTGTTTAATCTGCTTCTCAACTCACTTAGTTTGAAACTAGTGTAGGTGAACTGTGTTTAGTTCAGTGCAATTTAGAGTCCAAGAAGCATACCAATATACATAAGTCATGCACATTGTGTAAATACCAGTGTTCAATTCCAGCGAAAGATAATCCCATCAGCTCCTTTAACTTGGTCACAGGGGTTAAGTTATTTTTTGTGTCCTCTTACATGTTGTCTGCTGTTTTATAATTTGAATGGTAATGGTATAATTGGTTGAATGGTGCTGTCCAGGATTTGGCCAGTTTCAGTGAATCAAAGGATATTACAGTTCCTGATATCCCATGGGAAACTGATGGTGCAGGTGCTAGTTTGGCTAATGCCCATTTCTTCTCTATCTTTCCTTGATGTTGACTGATATTAAAATTTTAAAACCTCGACCTGGCTAGCTAGCAGCTAGTTAGCTAGAAGTTGGCAGTAGACTTTACAATAACAGTCTCTAAATATCACTAAATTTAGAAAAAAAGTACAAGTGCGGCCCATTTTTATGGCAGGGTGGGACATTGTTTATTGTTTATTTTTCAAGATGCAGTCTAGTGTTCGATAAGCACAATTCAAAGTTGCTCATTTTGACTGAGATGCTTATTCAGTTTTTTGTCTTTTAAGATTATTTTCTGGGCTTTTTTTGCCTTAATCAGATATATCAGAAAGAACATGAAAGGGGGAGAAAGCAGGGATGACATGCAGCAAAGGGCCATGGGTCGGAATTGAAACATAGCCTTTGAACATGGGGCGCCTACTCTACCAAGTGATCTACTGAGTGCCCCATTCAGTTTATTTTCATTAATTGAACATGACATCTATCACTTACTTCCCCAGGTGGACGTTACCTCACTATTCCCGAGGTAGGCAACAAGAGGACTGGGCGAGGGGCACGGCTGGTCCTTCCACTCACCCCTCCCTGGAACGACGGCAATCTGTGCCTGTCGTTCCGGCACAAGTTGGCAGGCCACCACGTGGGCATGCTGCAAGTGTTTGTGAAGAAAGGAAAGCAGTACAGTCCAGCAGTCTGGGGCCGGACAGGTGGAAATGGCTGGAGGCACACCCAAATCACATTATGGGGCACTGGCCTGGAAAGTGTAAGTACCACAGTAAAAATATCAGAGGAGAAGAAGCTCACTCATAAAGTGAGCATTTTAAATGATTATTTCCACAGGCACTTTTGGCAGTATGTCAAATGTTTGTATTCCTATTTATGAAAAATAAATTAGAGCAGCAGGCTGCATTTTTAAAGGAGTGGATCCATAAAAATGTAACATTGACGTCAGTCTTAATTAGAAATGCATGGTAGTCCTCATTCATCATGTAGCACGCTTCGTTCCTCTGTGGTAGTACCTCAGTGTGCACGTTGCTGCTGTTCACCAGGTGATCCTGAAGGGGGAGCGTGGGCGTGGTCGGAGTGGCGAGATGGCTGTGGACGACATCACCCTGAGGAAAGGCTCCTGCACAGAGGAGCACAATCTGAGGAGACTCTGACTGACAGAGCAGAGAAAGGCAGAATGAAAACAAGAGGGAAAATCATCTCAAAGAGAACTGACTCTGTTGTGACATCCCCTAACTCTGCCGGGGCTCTCGCTGATCCCCACCCCCACCCCCTGCGCTGCCACCCCTCCAAGCCAGTCTGTGAACTATATCCAAAAAATTGTGTGTCTGCAGAACAGTGGGATCTCCCTCTCGACTGTCCATGAATAAAAAGACTGAATCGAAATGTCATGGGCGGATCCCAGCAGCACACCCCCTCGTCTTCTTAGCCTCCCTCTCACTCCATCACCTTGTTACTATAACCTGCATGTATCTACTTACCATGGAAAATGTCCTCCACCTAACTGGCAGCCCTCCAGCCACAATGCTGAGAGGCCCACGTTCGCTTCATTTCTTCCTGGAGAGAGGATCGTTCTCTCACTTAAGAGTATGTGTTTGCCTTGCTTTGATCTTTTAACCACAAGCCATTGCTTTTTTATTTTCTTGATGTTAAAACATATGGCCAGGGGTGCATTTTGTGTCTGTTTTGATCAACAAAATATCAGAGATGGTATACACTTCTTTGAGGGTTAGAGGTTTTAAAAAAAAAAAAAAAAAAAGGACGAGAAAAATGTTTTCCCATTGGCTCCAAATCTGATAAAATCCCAAAATATAAAATCAACATGAGTGAGTTTAGCCCTTCTTTTGTTGGTCTAATCCAAGTTTTTGGTATTGCAACTGCTCTATAGCACAGTGTGGACTGAAACAGTGCAGCTTTCTTTTGTTGTCACAAGATCTGTTTGGTAGAAGATGGTTTAAAAGTGTAGCACCTTTTCTACCCTGATCTTTTATTGAAGCCTCCCAAATTTGTTTCAACGCTCCGTGGTCATTTTTCTTCAGATACTTGAAACGTGTCAAACAGAATCAGTGTTTGATTTCTGACACTTGCAAACCAACACTTACTTTCTATTATACAGTATGTGCTTTGTTATTATAAGTGCAGTTTGTTATAAAAGACAATACCAACAACTTTTTAGGCTTTCACAAATTGTATTATTGTAAATGTAGTTGTGTGTACATACTCCAAAATATCAATCCCATTTGTTGTGTGGTTTATACCTTATGTAAATTCATACATAGTTATTAATTGGATTTCAAAATGATTAGTATTTCAGCTTTTAATTAAAGAACATGTATACAGATGGAAGCCCTTTGCAGTGCAAGGCTGTGTTTAATGTGCACACAGTGTGCTTGTCCCTGTGTTATGGTATAATGCTCTGTCTGTAACTTGCAAAGCACATAGTTGCATATCGTATGCTGTGATAATGAAGGGCATCTGCTGGAGTTTTACGGTTTTCTGTATGCATGGGTGCATTCACCAAATTCAGATTTATCCAGACCAGTATGTAAATAAAATACATTTGACTGATATGTTATGAAACACAGCATTATTTTTTTTCTTATACCATAAACATAAAAGTAATCTTTTATACTAGTAAAATTGTTTTAATTTAACCCTTTTTTAAACAGAAAAAACTCTGGCAAAGACAGGCAGCAACATAAGTTACAGACAGACAACATTTTTGTTTTTTCTTTTCTTTACATCTGCATCCCAGATAGCTTTTGACTTTTCTTTTCTGCTTTACTTTAAAGGTGCATTATATAAGATCTGGACAAAATTTTAGTTTAAAATATTCAAAAAATGAACTAACTCTATCAACAGTATGAAGAAGTTTCATACGTTTGATGTGACGTCGAAGATGCCTATGTGTTGTATTGTAGAGATTTTCACTGCTAAACAGCCAGGGACGGGCCCCCATTCTGTAATAATACATCCTGGCTTGAGAGGCGATATAAGGGATGTAAAAGCGATGTCAGAAGAAGCAAAACTAGAGTAAACATTGGTGTATCTTTTCAACGCTGGACACAGCTCTTGGAGAGTAAAAAGATGTGGTTTGATGCTGAACTCGCAACATTCCTTTAGAGTGGTAAGTAACATCTCTACTATTTACCAAAACATATCTTTAGTGGAACAACACAAACTGCAGGCTTATAGTTCGCACTTACATCTCGCCGTGCAGTTGGCAAGATGTGACTGTTTTCTTTCTACTGTGGCGTTGCTAAAACTGAGCTAAGAAAGCTATAAAGTAAACTATACACAAACGCCACATGTGAAGATCATAAGCTAGCAGCCTTATTTTGCGCGGCTGTATTCTTGATCTGCAGTCAGTTGTGAGATGCCTTTATTTATTACTGATGACTGTAAATTGCCATTGTATGGACACAGTAGTAGACTGACTAAAATAATGTTGGCCAATTCACCTTATTGTAAGCACTTGGCATTACTGTTCTGAGATGAGGCATGAGTAAAAGCTTGGAAACTTTGTTATCCTTATATGGATAATAGGACATTACACTTTTTTATGCGTGTTTATCATTACACGTTCAAACAGTGTCATTGTTGCAGTCAGTATATCATGAAATTGTTCCTTCAGGTATGAACGAGGAACAGATCCAGCTTCTACCCACATGAAGAGACAACCAGGGCCTGCAGAGCTGGAAGATCCTGCTTTGGACTTCACTCACTACACACTATGGTAAGTAACATCTTTGACCATCACCATGACACATTTTGTCTATATTGTGATAACATACCTCACATCCCCTGGCTTTGTAATTCCCAAACACTTGTACTGTACCTACTTGCTTGGCCTATATTATTCTTTATAGTATTTCTCTCACTCTCCTCCCTAGTTGTAACTTTGGGAATGGGTAAAATACTGCCCCCCATTCAGTTGTACTGGGGAGTTGGAAATTACAAATAGCTCCTTTAATGCCCTCCACATGAACTTAACTCCACCATAGCCATTAATACTCTCGCTGGTTCTGACTGTGACAAACACCCACTGATGACCACAGTAAGGTGAACTGCATGAGCCAGGATTGTAGGTGGTCAGTGTCACCTATAGGAAGATCTACCACAGCATTCCTTTAATTATGAGAGGTAAAAGAGGATACCCTATTGATGTTCCACTAACAATGCAGGTTTCATAATGTAAAACAACAAAAAAACAAAAAAAAACTGAGAATATGCATTCATCATGTTCGTCAAACCCTAAAGTTGCGCTTGATGGTATGGATCAAACTAAACTTTGTGTTGAGTGAAAACTTAAAAGGATACCTATAAAATAATGATGCCCCTATACTTCCAACTACTTCCCCTTTGCTGTGGCTGTGTCAAATGATCAAAGAATCAAATCACAATATTTCCATTATTTATGTCAGTATTATGGAGTGACTGTGCTTGCTTTATACAGTACCAGTTTCAAAACATACTGCTGCATCTGAACAAGTGAGTTTCCAAACTTTTTTTCTCCTATCGTTTCTTTACTCTTTGCATGTTGCTTTGCTTAGTTAGGGCGTGATTTGGTATAGAATGTCAGTCAACATTAGGAATTAAGGCTTGTTTAAGTTGTTCAAGTATAATTTTTTCGATTTTTCAAGAAATCGACAAATTATATATATATATATATATATATATATATATATATATATATATATATATATTTCAAGACAGTGTATACGTATGAAAAAAGACCTTGTTAAATTTTATGCAAAATAAAAGATTTACAGATCAGTTTGTCTGAATTAATCAAAACTGAATGTGAAAAATGCCACCAAGAGCACAGTAGTTCTCACAGCACATAATACATTTTTCTAAATAAAAGAAAGCAAGAGAATGTTCTTTGCAGATGATAGGCACAACCTGATGATGGTGTGCAAACCATTTCTGGTTTGCAGATTGGTAAAAAGCAGAAGGTTGCATGCTTTGTTCCAATTTTTCATATTACTCACAGACATTCAAAGATACACTCTCTTCATTTATACCAAGGCTGTGGAGTACACATGCGTTTGAAGGCTGCCAGATATCCGATAAAATTGAATAAAAGGAAGCCTCAAGCTTAATTCCAGTCAATAATTTTACCACTGTTATAAATTCAAGTAACAGCTAACCACTTTGCACTGCATTACTACCTCAACTTCACCTCTAACCTGCCTGGGTCTAAGAAATCCCCCCTATGCTTTCTGTGGTTTCTATGGTAGGTGGCCATAGTGTATTAAATGGTAACCCAGTAATGTTATTCACTTCCGTCTCTTTCTCCATCTTATTTCAGGACACCTCATTCTGTATTTTCACATAGGTGGAAATGTATGAAGGTGTGCTTGCAGCAGTGAATTGAACCAGCATATGTTTTTCATGAGTTTGACTTCCGGATCTTTCCGAGAATTCGTACTCATGGCCAATAGGGAGTTTGATGACCTCTAAAGAGACAGTTATCGTAGATAATGTCTCTGTGTTTCTCTCTCTCGCTCTCTCTCTCTCTCTCTCTCTCTCTCTCACACACACACACACACACACACACACACACATATAGACAGCAAATGCAGAAAATGAATCTTTTTTTGTTCAAATGAAGTCTGCATTTTCTGTATTAGATTGGTCTCAACACTCATGATTCTCCAAAGTCCTGTCACTGACCTGGCATGAAATACCTTTACAAAAACTAATTCATATTTTCCACAAGGGCAACTAATTTGGACCAAATAAAGGGACAAATTAACAGTCCCATTATTAGGATAAACCACAATAGCAGAAAGAAATCCAGAGGGTGGAGGCAATAGCAACAGAAATGTGTGTATTTGCCTGCATCTCTGTGTTTCTGTTTGTGTCTATTTTCCTCTGTGTGGTTTCCCAGTGCCTTGAGGCAACACCACGACACCATAAAATTTTATTTTTGTTTATTTGGTCTATTTTATGACCCAAAAAACATTTTTATCACAAGTGGCATCATAATATGTGCCATAGAGAGACTCCATACTATAGTGTGGTGAAAAATGTCAAAATGCCCCTGCAATCTGACAATCTGACCACGCCGGCAGACTGACTAGTACGACATTTGGGCATGCCCATTAAAGTAATTTTCCTTGCCGCTGCTTTGCGCCACCACCCTGACAAACAGTTTGTTTACTTTCTTATTGATGGCTTCACTAACGGTATACATCTGGACATGGCTGTGTCTCCTAGCGCTTCCCTCACTTGCCTGAAGCTTCAGTCTGCCCTCTTGGAACCCCAAAACGTTGATGCCTTGTTGGCTAAGGAAGTCGCAGACGGCTTCATGATTGGCCCATTTTTCAGTCTTCCCTTCCCGGTGTTCCATGTCACCCCGATTAGCCAACCACTCATCAACACCACCTCTAATTACCTGCCCACCTACTTATACCCGGCCATCCCATTCTGCCCTGTTTGTCTTGGATCTCTGGGCCCCCCCTCCCTTTCTCTTGTCTGTTTGAGCCCCTACATTGCACAGTCTTGTATCCCTTCTCCTTATCCTTACCTTATTTCCTTCTCTCCTCTCATTGTTCATCCCTCTGCATGCCTCTCCTATGTCTCATTCTAGGCACGTATGGGGCTCAGAAATCGGATTGGATGAACACAACTATAACCCCATTCTGAGTCTGCCTCTAACTGGCATCAAGACTTCCTTCCAAACGAGTCACTCACATGAATCATCAACCCAATCAACCAAACCTTCATGTTAAAATAAATCTTTCAACGATATATATTGTTGTGGCGTGGTTCTTGCTAGTGAATATAGCATGGGGAAAAAACAACCAAAAATGCCAAACATTTCAATGACTAAAAATGTCAAACTATAACATGACCCAAAAACAGCTGAAAACACCGAAAAAAAACCAACAACCATGAAATAGTGTGCCAAGACACGCCATGGCATAGAAAGTTGCAAAAAATCGCCCAACATTGCAAAATTATTGATATTAAAAACATGACTGAAGAAGGCAAGGCTATAGTAAGGCTAAAAATATCAAAATATGACACGTCCTAAAAATGGATAAAAACACTTCAAAACAACACAAAAAAGCGTGCAAAAACATGCCATACCAAAGAAAGTTGCAAAAAGGGCAAAAAAAAAAGAATAATTATTAATGTTGAAAAAAATGACCAAAAAAGCAAGGCTATAGTAAGGCTAAAAATGTCAAAATATGACCCATCTTAAAAAAGCATAAAAACACTTCAAAACAACACAAAAAAAGCGTTCAAAGACACGCCATAGCATAGAAAGTTGCAAAAATGGCCAATAAAAGCATAATTATTAATGTTGAAAAAAATGACCAAAAAAGCAAGGCTATAGTAAGGCTAAAAATGTCAAAATATGACCCATGTTAAAAAAGGATAAAAACACTTCAAAACAGCACAAAAAAGCGTGCAAAGACACGCCATAGCAAAGAAAGCTGCAAAAATGGCCAAAAAAGCATAATTATGGATGTTGAAAAAAATGACCAAAAAGGCAAGGCTATAGTAAGGCTAAAAATGTCAAAATATTACCCATGTTAAAAAAGGATAAACACACTTCAAAACAGCACAAAAAAGTGTGCAAAGACACGCCATAGCATAGAAAGCTGCAAAAATGGCCAATAAAAGCATAATTATTGATGTTGAAAAAAATGACCAAAAAGGCAAGGCTATAGTAAGGCTAAAAATGTCAAAATAAGACACGTCCTAAAAAGGGATAAAAACACTTCAGAACAACGCAGAAAAGCGTGCAAAGACACGCCATAGCAAAGAAAGTTGCAAATATGGCCAAAAAACGCATAATTATTGATGTTGAAAAAAATGACCAAAAAGGCAAGGCTATAGTAAGGCTAAAAATGTCAAAATATGACCCATGTTAAAAAAGGATAAAAACACTTCAAAACAGCACAAAAAAGCGTGCAAAGACACGCCATAGCAAAGAAAGCTGCAAAAATGGCCAAAAAAGCATAATTATGGATGTTGAAAAAAATGACTAAAAAGGCAAGGCTATAGTAAGGCTAAAAATGTCAAAATATGACCCATGTTAAAAAAGGATAAAACACACTTCAAAACAGCACAAAAAAGTGTGCAAAGACACGCCATAGCAAAGAAAGCTGCAAAAATGGCCAAAAAAAGCATAATTATTGATGTTGAAAAAAATGACCAAAAAGGCAAGGCTATAGTAAGGCTAAAAATGTCAAAATAAGACACGTCCTAAAAAGGGATAAAAACACTTCAGAACAACGCAGAAAAGCGTGCAAAGACACGCCATAGCAAAGAAAGTTGCAAATATGGCCAAAAAACGCGTAATTATTGATGTTGAAAAAAATGACCAAAAAGGCAAGGCTATAGTAAGGCTAAAAATGTCAAAATATGACCCATGTTAAAAAGGATAAAAACACTTCAAAACAGCACAAAAAAGCGTGCAAAGACACGCCATAGCAAAGAAAGCTGCAAAAATGGCCAAAAAAAGCATAATTATGGATGTTGAAAAAAATGACCAAAAAGGCAAGGCTATAGTAAGGCTAAAAATGTCAAAATATGACCCATGTTAAAAAAGGATAAAAACACTTCAAAACAGCACAAAAAAGTGTGCAAAGACACGCCATAGCAAAGAAAGCTGCAAAAATGGCCAAAAAAAGCATAATTATTGATGTTGAAAAAAATGACCAAAAAGGCAAGGCTATAGTAAGGCTAAAAATGTCAAAATAAGACACGTCCTAAAAAGGGATAAAAACACTTCAGAACAACGCAGAAAAGCGTGCAAAGATACGCCATAGCAAAGAAAGTTGCAAACATGGTCAAAAAAAGCATAATTATTGATGTTGAAAAAAATGACCAAAAAGGCAAGGCTATAGTAAGGCTAAAAATGTCAAAATAAGACACGATCTAAAAAGGGATAAAAACACTTCAAAACAGCACAAAAAAGTGTTCAAAGACACGCCATAGCAAAGAAAGTTGCAAATATGGCCAAAAACACGTAATTATTGATGTTGAAAAAAATGACCAAAAAGGCAAGGCTAAAAATGTCAAAATAAGACATGTCCTAAAAAGGGATAAAAACACTTCAGAACAACGCAGAAAAGCGTGCAAAGATACGCCATAGCAAAGAACATTGGAAAAATGGCCAATAAACGCATAATTATTGATGTTGAAAAAAATGACCAAAAAGGCAAGGCTATAGTAAGGCTAAAAATGTCAAAATAAGACACGTCCTAAAAAGGGATAAAAACACTTCAAAACAGCACAAAAAAGCATGCAAAGATAGGCCATAGTAAAGAAAGCTGCAAAAATGGCCAATAAAAGCATAATTATTGATGTTGAAAAAAATGACCAAAAAGGCAAGGCTATAGTAAGGCTAAAAATGTCAAAATAAGACACGTCCTAAAAAGGGATAAAAACACTTCAGAACAACGCAGAAAAGCGTGCAAAGACACGCCATAGCAAAGAAAGTTGCAAATATGGCCAAAAAAAGCATAATTATTGATGTTGAAAAAAATGACCAAAAAGGCAAGGCTATAGTAAGGCTAAAAATGTCAAAATATGTTCCATGTTAAAAAAGGATAAAAACACTTCAAAACAGCACAAAAAAGTGTGCAAAGACACGCCATAGCAAAGAAAGCTGCAAAAATGGCCAAAAAAGCATAATTATGGATGTTGAAAAAAATGACCAAAAAGGCAAGGCTATAGTAAGGCTAAAAATGTCAAAATAAGACACGTCCTAAAAAGGGATAAAAACACTTCAGAACAACGCAGAAAAGCGTGCAAAGATACGCCATAGCAAAGAAAGTTGCAAACATGGTCAAAAAAAGCATAATTATTGATGTTGAAAAAAATGACCAAAAAGGCAAGGCTATAGTAAGGCTAAAAATGTCAAAATAAGACACGATCTAAAAAGGGATAAAAACACTTCAGAACAATGCAGAAAAGCGTGCAAAGACATGCCATAGCAAAGAAAGTTGCAAATATGGCCAAAAAACGCGTAATTATTGATGTTGAAAAAAATGACCAAAAAGGCAAGGCTATAGTAAGGCTAAAAATATCAAAATATGACACGATCTAAAAAGGGACAAAAACACTTCAGAACAACGCAGAAAAGCGTGCAAAGACACGCCATAGCAAAGAAAGTTGCAAAAATGGCCAATAAACGCATAATTATTGATGTTGAAAAAAATGACCAAAAAGGCAAGGCTATAGTAAGGCTAAAAATGTCAAAATAAGACACGTCCTAAAAAGGGATAAAAACACTTCAGAACAATGCAGAAAAGCGTGCAAAGACACGCCATAGCAAAGAAAGTTGCAAATATGGCAAAAAAACGCGTAATTATTGATGTTGAAAAAAATGACCAAAAAGGCAAGGCTATAGTAAGGCTAAAAATGTCAAAATATGTTCCATGTTAAAAAAGGATAAAAACACTTCAAAACAGCACAAAAAAGTGTGCAAAGACACGCCATAGCAAAGAAAGCTGCAAAAATGGCCAAAAAAGCATAATTATTGATGTTGAAAAAAATGACCAAAAAGGCAAGGCTATAGTAAGGCTAAAAATGTCAAAATAAGACACGTCCTAAAAAGGGATAAAAACACTTCAGAACAACGCAGAAAAGCGTGCAAAGATACGCCATAGCAAAGAAAGTTGCAAACATGGTCAAAAAAAGCATAATTATTGATGTTGAAAAAAATGACCAAAAAGGCAAGGCTATAGTAAGGCTAAAAATGTCAAAATATGACCCGTGTTAAAAAAGGATAAAAACACTTCAAAACAGCACAAAAAAGCATGCAAAGATAGGCCATAGTAAAGAAAGCTTCAAAAATGGCCAATAAAAGCATAATTATTGATGTTGAAAAAAATGACCAAAAAGGCAAGGCTATAGTAAGGCTAAAAATGTCAAAATAAGACACGATCTAAAAAGGGATAAAACACTTCAGAACAATGCAAAAAAGCGTGCAAAGACACGCCATAGTAAAGAAAGTTGCAAAATGGCCAATAAAAGCATAATTATTGATGTTGAAAAAATGACCAAAAAGGCAAGGCTATAGTAAGGCTAAAATGTCAAAATAAGACACGTCCTAAAAAGGGATAAAAACACTTCAGAACAATGCAGAAAAGCGTGCAAAGACACGCCATAGCAAAGAAAGCTGCAAGAATGGCCAATAAAAGCATAATTATTGATGTTGAAAAAAATGACAAAAAAGGCAAGGCTATAGTAAGGCTAAAATGTCAAAATAAGACACGTCCTAAAAGGGATAACAACACTTCAGAACAAAGCAGAAAAGCGAGCAAAGACACACCATAGCAAAGAAAGATGCAAAAATGGCCAATAAAGCATAATTATTGATGTTGAAAAATGACCAAAAAGGCAAGGCTATAGTAAGGCTAAAATGTCAAAATAAGACACGTCCTAAAAAGGGATAAAAACACTTCAGAACAATGCAGAAAAGCGTGCAAAGACACGCCATAGCAAAGAAAGCTGCAAAAATGGCCAATAAACGCATAATTATTGATGTTGAAAAAAATGACCAAAAAGGCAAGGCTATAGTAAGGCTAAAAATGTCAAAATAAGACACGTCCTAAAAAGGGATAAAAACACTTCAGAACAATGCAGAAAAGCGTGCAAAGATACGCCATAGCAAAGAACATTGCAAAAATGGCCAATAAACGCATAATTATTGATGTTGAAAAAAATGACCAAAAAGGCAAGGCTATAGTAAGGCTAAAAATGTCAAAATAAGACACGTCCTAAAAAGGGATAAAAACACTTCAGAACAATGCAGAAAAGCGTGCAAAGACACGCCATAGCAAAGAAAGTTGCAAACATGGTCAAAAAAAGCATAATTATTGATGTTGAAAAAAATGACCAAAAAGGCAAGGCTATAGTAAGGCTAAAAATGTCAAAATAAGACACGTCCTAAAAAGGGATAAAAACACTTCAGAACGACGCAGAAAAGCGAGCAAAGACACGCCATAGCAAAGAAAGTTGCAAAATGGCCAATAAAAGCATAATTATTGATGTTGAAAAAATGACCAAAAAGGCAAGGCTATAGTAAGGCTAAAAATGTCAAAATAAGACACGTCCTAAAAAGGGATAAAAACACTTCAGAACAACGCAGAAAAGCGTGCAAAGACACGCCATAGCAAAGAAAGTTGCAAATATGGCCAAAAAACGCATAATTATTGATGTTGAAAAAAATGACCAAAAAGGCAAGGCTATAGTAAGGCTAAAAATGTCAAAATAAGACACGATCTAAAAAGGGATAAAAACACTTCAGAACAACGCAGAAAAGCGTGCAAAGACATGCCATAGCAAAGAACATTGCAAAAATGGCCAAAAAAAGCATAATTATTGATGTTGAAAAAAATGACCAAAAAGGCAAGGCTATAGTAAGGCTAAAATGTCAAAATAAGACACGTCCTAAAAGGGATAAAAACACTTCAGAACAATGCAGAAAAGCGTGCAAAGACACGCCATAGCAAAGAAAGCTGCAACAATGGCCAATAAACGCATAATTATTGATGTTGAAAAAAATGACCAAAAAGGCAAGGCTATAGTAAGGCTAAAAATGTCAAAATAAGACACGATCTAAAAAGGGATAAAACACTTCAGAACAATGCAGAAAAGCGTGCAAAGACACGCCATAGCAAAGAAAGTTGCAAAAATGGCCAAAAAAAGCATAATTATTGATGTTGAAAAATGACCAAAAAGGCAAGGCTATAGTAAGGCTAAAAATGTCAAAATAAGACACGTCCTAAAAAGGGATAAAAACACTTCAGAACAATGCAGAAAAGCGTGCAAAGACACGCCATAGCAAAGAAAGTTGCAAAAATGGCCAATAAACGCATAATTATTGATGTTGAAAAAAATGACCAAAAAGGCAAGGCTATAGTAAGGCTAAAAATGTCAAAATAAGACACGTCCTAAAAAGGGATAAAAACACTTCAGAACAATGCAGAAAAGCGTGCAAAGACACGCCATAGCAAAGAAAGTTGCAAACATGGTCAAAAAAAGCATAATTATTGATGTTGAAAAATGACCAAAAAGGCAAGTCTATAGTAAGGCTAAAAATGTCAAAATAAGACACGTCCTAAAAAGGGATAAAAACACTTCAGAACAATGCAGAAAAGCGTGCAAAGACACGCCATAGCAAAGAAAGCTGCAACAATGGCCAATAAACGCATAATTATTGATGTTGAAAAAAATGACCAAAAAGGCAAGGCTATAGTAAGGCTAAAAATGTCAAAATAAGACACGTCCTAAAAAGGGATAAAAACACTTCAGAACAATGCAGAAAAGCGTGCAAAGACACGCCATAGCAAAGAAAGCTGCAAAAATGGCCAATAAACGCATAATTATTGATGTTGAAAAAAATGACCAAAAAGGCAAGGCTATAGTAAGGCTAAAAATGTCAAAATAAGACACGTCCTAAAAAGGGATAAAAACACTTCAGAACAATGCAGAAAAGCGTGCAAAGATACGCCATAGCAAAGAACATTGCAAAAATGGCCAAAAAAAGCATAATTATTGATGTTGAAAAAAATGACCAAAAAGGCAAGGCTATAGTAAGGCTAAAAATGTCAAAATAAGACACGTCCTAAAAAGGGATAAAAACACTTCAGAACAATGCAGAAAAGCGTGCAAAGACACCCCATAGCAAAAGAAAGTTGCAAACATGGTCAAAAAAAGCATAATTATTGATGTTGAAAAAATGACCAAAAGGCAAGGCTATAGTAAGGCTAAAATGTCAAAATATGACCCATGTTAAAAAAGGATAAAAACACTTCAGAACAACACAAAAAGCATGCAAAGATAGGCCATACTAAAGAAAGCTGAAAAAATGGCCAATAAAAGCATAATTATTGATGTTGAAAAAAATGACCAAAAAGGCAAGGCTATAGTAAGGCTAAAAATGTCAAAATAAGACACGTCCTAAAAAGGGATAAAAACACTTCAGAACAATGCAGAAAAGCGTGCAAAGACACGCCATAGCAAAGAAAGTTGCAAATATGGCAAAAAAACGCGTAATTATTGATGTTGAAAAAAATGACCAAAAAGGCAAGGCTATAGTAAGGCTAAAAATATCAAAATATGACCCGATCTAAAAAGGGAAAAAAACACTTCAGAACAACACAAAAGAGCGTGCAAAGACACGCCATAGTAAAGAAAGTTGCAAAAATGGCCAATAAAAGCATAATTATTGATGTTGAAAAAAATGACCAAAAAGGCAAGGCTATAGTAAGGCTAAAAATGTCAAAATAAGACACGTCCTAAAAAGGGATAAAACACTTCAGAACAATGCAGAAAAGCGTGCAAAGACACGCCATAGCAAAGAAAGTTGCAAAAATGGCCAATAAACGCATAATTATTGATGTTGAAAAAAATGACCAAAAAGGCAAGGCTATAGTAAGGCTAAAAATGTCAAAATATGACACGATCTAAAAAGGGATAAAAACACTTCAGAACAATGCAGAAAAGCGTGCAAAGACACGCCATAGCAAAGAAAGCTGCAAAAATGGCCAATAAAAGCATAATTATTGATGTTGAAAAAAATGACCAAAAAGGCAAGGCTATAGTAAGGCTAAAAATGTCAAAATAAGACACGTCCTAAAAAGGGATAAAAACACTTCAGAACAATGCAGAAAAGCGTGCAAAGACACGCCATAGCAAAGAAAGTTGCAAAAATGGCCAATAAACGCATAATTATTGATGTTGAAAAAAATGACCAAAAAGGCAAGGCTATAGTAAGGCTAAAAATGTCAAAATAAGACACGTCCTAAAAAGGGATAAAAACACTTCAGAACAATGCAGAAAAGCGTGCAAAGACACGCCATAGCAAAGAAAGCTGCAAAAATGGCCAAAAAAAGCATAATTATTGATGTTGAAAAAAAATGACCAAAAAGGCAAGGCTATAGTAAGGCTAAAAATGTCAAAATAAGACACGTCCTAAAAAGGGATTAAAAACACTTCAGAACAATGCAGAAAAGCGTGCAAAGATACGCCATAGCAAAGAACATTGCAAAAATGGCCAATAAACGCATAATTATTGATGTTGAAAAAAATGACCAAAAAGGCAAGGCTATAGTAAGGCTAAAAATGTCAAAATAAGACACGTCCTAAAAAGGGATAAAAACACTTCAGAACAATGCAGAAAAGCGTGCAAAGACACGCCATAGCAAAGAAAGTTGCAAACATGGTCAAAAAAAGCATAATTATTGATGTTGAAAAAAATGACCAAAAAGGCAAGGCTATAGTAAGGCTAAAAATGTCAAAATATGACCCATGTTAAAAAAGGATAAAAACACTTCAAAACAGCACAAAAAAGCATGCAAAGATAGGCCATAGTAAAGAAAGCTTCAAAAATGGCCAATAAAAGCATAATTATTGATGTTGAAAAAAATGACCAAAAAGGCAAGGCTATAGTAAGGCTAAAAATGTCAAAATAAGACACGTCCTAAAAAGGGATAAAAACACTTCAGAACAATGCAGAAAAGCGTGCAAAGACACGCCATAGCAAAGAAAGCTGCAAATATGGCCAAAAAAGCATAATTATTGATGTTGAAAAAATGACCAAAAAGGCAAGGCTATAGTAAGGCTAAAATGTCAAAATAAGACACGTCCTAAAAAGGGATAAAAACACTTCAGAACAATGCAGAAAAGCGTGCAAAGACACGCCATAGCAAAGAAAGCTGCAAAAATGGCCGAAAAAAGCATAATTATTGATGTTGAAAAAATGACCAAAAGGCAAGGCTATAGTAAGGCTAAAAATGTCAAAATAAGACACGTCCTAAAAGGGATAAAACACTTCAGAACAATGCAGAAAAGCGTGCAAAGACACGCCATAGCAAAGAAAGTTGCAAACATGGTCAAAAAAAGCATAATTATTGATGTTGAAAAAAATGACCAAAAAGGCAAGGCTATAGTAAGGCTAAAAATATCAAAATATGACACGATCTAAAAAGGGATAAAAACACTTCAGAACAATGCAGAAAAGCGTGCAAAGACACGCCATAGCAAAGAAAGTTGCAAACATGGTCAAAAAAAGCATAATTATTGATGTTGAAAAAAATGACCAAAAAGGCAAGGCTATAGTAAGGCTAAAATGTCAAAATAAGACACGTCCTAAAAGGGATAAAAACACTTCAGAACAATGCAGAAAAGCGTGCAAAGATACGCCATAGCAAAGAACATTGCAAAATGGCCAATAAACGATAATTATTGATGTTGAAAAAATGACCAAAAAGGCAAGGCTATAGTAAGGCTAAAATGTCAAAATAAGACACGTCCTAAAAAGGGATAAAAACACTTCAGAACAATGCAGAAAAGCGTGCAAAGACACGCCATAGCAAAGAAAGTTGCAAACATGGTCAAAAAAAGCATAATTATTGATGTTGAAAAAAATGACCAAAAAGGCAAGGCTATAGTAAGGCTAAAATGTCAAAATATGACCCATGTTAAAAAGGATAAAAACACTTCAAAACAGCACAAAAAGCATGCAAAGATAGGCCATAGTAAAGAAAGCTGCAAAATGGCCAATAAAAGCATAATTATTGATGTTGAAAAAATGACCAAAAAGGCAAGGCTATAGTAAGGCTAAAAATGTCAAAATAAGACACGATCTAAAAAGGGATAAAAACACTTCAGAACAACGCAGAAAAGCGTGCAAAGACACGCCATAGCAAAGAAAGTTGCAAAAATGGCCAATAAACGCATAATTATTGATGTTGAAAAAAATGACCAAAAAGGCAAGGCTATAGTAAGGCTAAAAATGTCAAAATAAGACACGATCTAAAAAGGGATAAAAACACTTCAGAACAATGCAGAAAAGCGTGCAAAGACACGCCATAGCAAAGAAAGTTGCAAAAATGGCAAATAAACGCATAATTATTGATGTTGAAAAAAATGACCAAAAAGGCAAGGCTATAGTAAGGCTAAAAATATCAAAATATGACACGATCTAAAAAGGGATAAAAACACTTCAGAACAATGCAGAAAAGCGTGCAAAGACACGCCATAGCAAAGAAAGCTGCAAAAATGGCCAATAAACGCATAATTATTGATGTTGAAAAAAATGACCAAAAAGGCAAGGCTATAGTAAGGCTAAAAATGTCAAAATAAGACACGTCCTAAAAAGGGATAAAAACACTTCAGAACAACGCAGAAAAGCGTGCAAAGACATGCCATAGCAAAGAACATTGCAAAAATGGCCAAAAAAAGCATAATTATTGATGTTGAAAAAAATGACCAAAAAGGCAAGGCTATAGTAAGGCTAAAAATGTCAAAATAAGACACGTCCTAAAAAGGGATAAAAACACTTCAGAACAATGCAGAAAAGCGTGCAAAGACACGCCATAGCAAAGAAAGTTGCAAACATGGTCAAAAAAAGCATAATTATTGATGTTGAAAAAAATGACCAAAAAGGCAAGGCTATAGTAAGGCTAAAAATGTCAAAATAAGACACGTCCTAAAAAGGGATAAAAACACTTCAGAACAATGCAGAAAAGCGTGCAAAGACACGCCATAGCAAAGAAAGCTGCAAAAATGGCCAATAAACGCATAATTATTGATGTTGAAAAAAATGACCAAAAAGGCAAGGCTATAGTAAGGCTAAAAATGTCAAAATAAGACACGTCCTAAAAAGGGATAAAAACACTTCAGAACAATGCAGAAAAGCGTGCAAAGATACGCCATAGCAAAGAACATTGCAAAAATGGCCAATAAACGCATAATTATTGATGTTGAAAAAAATGACCAAAAAGGCAAGGCTATAGTAAGGCTAAAAATGTCAAAATAAGACACGTCCTAAAAAGGGATAAAAACACTTCAGAACAATGCAGAAAAGCGTGCAAAGACACGCCATAGCAAAGAAAGTTGCAAACATGGTCAAAAAAAGCATAATTATTGATGTTGAAAAAAATGACCAAAAAGGCAAGGCTATAGTAAGGCTAAAAATGTCAAAATAAGACACGATCTAAAAAGGGATAAAAACACTTCAGAACAACGCAGAAAAGCGTGCAAAGACATGCCATAGCAAAGAACATTGCAAAAATGGCCAATAAAAGCATAATTATTGATGTTGAAAAAATGACCAAAAAGGCAAGGCTATAGTAAGGCTAAAAATGTCAAAATAAGACACGATCTAAAAGGGATAAAACACATCAGACCAAAGCAGAAAAGCATGCAAAGACACGCCATAGTAAAGAAAGCTGCAAAAATGGCCAAAAAAAGCATAATTATTGATGTTGAAAAAAATGACCAAAAAGGCAAGGCTATAGTAAGGCTAAAAATATCAAAATATGACACGATCTAAAAAGGGATAAAAACACTTCAGAACAATGCAGAAAAGCGTGCAAAGACACGCCATAGCAAAGAAAGTTGCAAAAATGGCCAATAAACGCATAATTATTGATGTTGAAAAAAATGACCAAAAAGGCAAGGCTATAGTAAGGCTAAAAATGTCAAAATAAGACACGTCCTAAAAGGGATAAAACACTTCAGAACAATGCAGAAAAGCGTGCAAAAGACACGCCATAGCAAAGAAAGTTGCAAAAATGGCCAAAAAAAGCATAATTATTGATGTTGAAAAAAATGACCAAAAAGGCAAGGCTATAGTAAGGCTAAAAATGTCAAAATAAGACACGTCCTAAAAAGGGATAAAAACACTTCAGAACAACGCAGAAAAGCGTGCAAAGACACGCCATAGCAAAGAAAGTTGCAAATATGGCCAAAAAACGCGTAATTATTGATGTTGAAAAAAATGACCAAAAAGGCAAGGCTATAGTAAGGCTAAAAATATCAAAATATGACACGATCTAAAAAGGGATAAAAACACTTCAGAACAATGCAGAAAAGCGTGCAAAGACACGCCATAGCAAAGAAAGCTGCAAAAATGGCCAAAAAAAGCATAATTATTGATGTTGAAAAAAATGACC
Source organism: Plectropomus leopardus (assembly GCF_026936395.1). NCBI lineage: Eukaryota > Metazoa > Chordata > Actinopteri > Perciformes > Serranidae > Plectropomus > Plectropomus leopardus. The sequence goes on from NC_142178.1 coordinate 26,197,816, forward strand.
AAAAAGGCAAGGCTATAGTAAGGCTAAAAATGTCAAAATAAGACACGTCCTAAAAAGGGATAAAAACACTTCAGAACAACGCAGAAAAGCGTGCAAAGACACGCCATAGCAAAGAAAGTTGCAACAATGGCCAATAAACGCATAATTATTGATGTTGAAAAAAATGACCAAAAAGGCAAGGCTATAGTAAGGCTAAAAATGTCAAAATAAGACACGTCCTAAAAAGGGATAAAAACACTTCAGAACAATGCAGAAAAGCGTGCAAAGACACGCCATAGCAAAGAAAGTTGCAAACATGGTCAAAAAAAGCATAATTATTGATGTTGAAAAAAATGACCAAAAAGGCAAGGCTATAGTAAGGCTAAAAATGTCAAAATAAGACCCATGTTAAAAAAGGATAAAAACACTTCAAAACAGCACAAAAAAGCATGCAAAGATAGGCCATAGTAAAGAAAGCTTCAAAAATGGCCAATAAAAGCATAATTATTGATGTTGAAAAAAATGACCAAAAAGGCAAGGCTATAGTAAGGCTAAAAATGTCAAAATAAGACACGTCCTAAAAAGGGATAAAAACACTTCAGAACAACGCAGAAAAGCGTGCAAAGACACACCATAGCAAAGAAAGATGCAAAAATGGCCAATAAACGCATAATTATTGATGTTGAAAAAAATGACCAAAAAGGCAAGGCTATAGTAAGGCTAAAAATGTCAAAATAAGACACGTCCTAAAAAGGGATAAAAACACTTTAGAACGACGCAGAAAAGCGAGCAAAGACACGCCATAGCAAAGAAAGTTGCAAAAATGGCCAATAAACGCATAATTATTGATGTTGAAAAAAATGACCAAAAAGGCAAGGCTATAGTAAGGCTAAAAATGTCAAAATAAGACACGTCCTAAAAAGGGATAAAAACACTTCAGAACAATGCAGAAAAGCGTGCAAAGACACGCCATAGCAAAGAAAGTTGCAAACATGGTCAAAAAAAGCATAATTATTGATGTTGAAAAAAATGACCAAAAAGGCAAGGCTATAGTAAGGCTAAAAATGTCAAAATATGACCCATGTTAAAAAAGGATAAAAACACTTCAAAACAGCACAAAAAAGCATGCAAAGATAGGCCATAGTAAAGAAAGCTGCAAAAATGGCCAATAAAAGCATAATTATTGATGTTGAAAAAAATGACCAAAAAGGCAAGGCTATAGTAAGGCTAAAAATATCAAAATATGACACGATCTAAAAAGGGACAAAAACACTTCAGAACAACACAAAAAAGCGTGCAAAGACACGCCATAGTAAAGAAAGTTGCAAAAATGGCCAATAAAAGCATAATTATTGATGTTGAAAAAAATGACCAAAAAGGCAAGGCTATAGTAAGGCTAAAAATGTCAAAATAAGACACGTCCTAAAAAGGGATAAAAACACTTCAGAACAATGCAGAAAAGCGTGCAAAGACACGCCATAGCAAAGAAAGTTGCAAACATGGTCAAAAAAAGCATAATTATTGATGTTGAAAAAAATGACCAAAAAGGCAAGGCTATAGTAAGGCTAAAAATGTCAAAATATGACCCATGTTAAAAAAGGATAAAAACACTTCAAAACAGCACAAAAAAGCATGCAAAGATAGGCCATAGTAAAGAAAGCTTCAAAAATGGCCAATAAAAGCATAATTATTGATGTTGAAAAAAATGACCAAAAAGGCAAGGCTATAGTAAGGCTAAAAATGTCAAAATAAGACACGTCCTAAAAAAGGATAAAAACACTTCAAAACAGCACAAAAAAGCATGCAAAGATAGGCCATAGTAAAGAAAGCTGCAAAAATGGCCAATAAAAGCATAATTATTGATGTTGAAAAAAATGACCAAAAAGGCAAGGCTATAGTAAGGCTAAAAATGTCAAAATATGACCCATGTTAAAAAAGGATAAAAACACTTCAAAACAGCACAAAAAAATGTGCAAAGACACGCCATAGCAAAGAAAGCTGCAAAAACAGCCAAAAAAAAGCATAATTATTGATGTTGAAAAAAATGACCAAAAAGGCAAGGCTATAGTAAGGCTAAAAATGTCAAAATAAGACACGTCCTAAAAAGGGATAAAAACACTTCAGAACAACGCAGAAAAGCATGCAAAGACACGCCATAGCAAAGAAAGTTGCAAATATGGCCAAAAAACGCGTAATTATTGATGTTGAAAAAAATGACCAAAAAGGCAAGGCTATAGTAAGGCTAAAAATATCAAAATATGGTCCATGTTAAAAAGGATAAAACACTTCAAAACAGCACAAAAAAGCGTGCAAAGACACGCCATAGCAAAGAAAGCTGCAAAAATGGCCAAAAAAGCATAATTATGGATGTTGAAAAAATGACCAAAAAGGCAAGGCTATAGTAAGGCTAAAAATGTCAAAATAAGACACGTCCTAAAAGGGATAAAACACTTCAGAACAACGCAGAAAAGCGTGCAAAGACACATATAGCAAAGAACATTGCAAAAATGGCCAATAAACGCATAATTATTGATGTTGAAAAAAATGACCAAAAAGGCAAGGCTATAGTAAGGCTAAAAATGTCAAAATATGACCCATGTTAAAAAAGGGATAAAAACACTTCAAAACAGCACAAAAAGCATGCAAAGATAGGCCATAGTAAAAGAAAGCTGCAAAATGGCCAATAAAAGCATAATTATTGATGTTGAAAAAATGACCAAAAAAGGCAAGGCTATAGTAAGGCTAAAAATGTCAAAATAAGACACGTCCTAAAAAGGGATAAAAACACTTCAGAACAACGCAGAAAAGCGTGCAAAGACACACCATAGCAAAGAAAGCTGCAAAAATGGCCAATAAATGCATAATTATTGATGTTGAAAAAAATGACCAAAAAGGCAAGGCTATAGTAAGGCTAAAAATGTCAAAATAAGACACGTCCTAAAAAGGGATAAAAACACTTCAGAACAATGAAAAGCGTGCAAAGATACGCCATAGCAAAGAAAGTTGCAAACATGGTCAAAAAAAGCATAATTATTGATGTTGAAAAATGACCAAAAAGGCAAGGCTATAGTAAGGCTAAAAATGTCAAAATATGACCCATGTTAAAAAGGATAAAAACACTTCAAAACAGCACAAAAAAGCATGCAAAGATAGGCCATAGTAAAGAAAGCTGCAAAAATGGCCAATAAAAGCATAATTATTGATGTTGAAAAAAATGACCAAAAAGGCAAGGCTATAGTAAGGCTAAAAATGTCAAAATAAGACACGTCCTAAAAAGGATAAAAACACTTCAAAACAACACAAAAAGCATGCAAAGATAGGCCATAGTAAAGAAAGCTGCAAAATGGCCAATAAAAGCATAATTATTGATGTTGAAAAAATGACCAAAAAGGCAAGGCTATAGTAAGGCTAAAAATGTCAAAATATGACCCATGTTAAAAAAGGATAAAAACACTTCAAAACAGCACAAAAAAATGTGCAAAGACACGCCATAGCAAAGAAAGCTGCAAAAACAGCCAAAAAAAAGCATAATTATTGATGTTGAAAAAAATGACCAAAAAGGCAAGGCTATAGTAAGGCTAAAAATGTCAAAATAAGACACGTCCTAAAAAGGGATAAAAACACTTCAGAACAACGCAGAAAAGCATGCAAAGACACGCCATAGCAAAGAAAGTTGCAAATATGGCAAAAAAACGCGTAATTATTGATGTTGAAAAAAATGACCAAAAGGCAAGGCTATAGTAAGGCTAAAAATATCAAAATATGGTCCATGTTAAAAAAGGATAAAAACACTTCAAAACAGCACAAAAAAGCGTGCAAAGACACGCCATAGCAAAGAAAGCTGCAAAAATGGCCAAAAAAAGCATAATTATGGATGTTGAAAAAAATGACCAAAAAGGCAAGGCTATAGTAAGGCTAAAATGTCAAAATAAGACACGTCCTAAAAGGGATAAAAACACTTCAGAACAACATGAAAAGCGTGCAAATACACGCCATAGCAAAGAACATTGCAAAAATGGCCAATAAACGCATAATTATTGATGTTGAAAAAAATGACCAAAAAGGCAAGGCTATAGTAAGGCTAAAAATGTCAAAATATGACCCATGTTAAAAAAGGATAAAAACACTTCAAAACAGCACAAAAAAGCATGCAAAGATAGGCCATAGTAAAGAAAGCTGCAAAAATGGCCAATAAAAGCATAATTATTGATGTTGAAAAAAATGACCAAAAAGGCAAGGCTATAGTAAGGCTAAAAATGTCAAAATAAGACACGTCCTAAAAAGGGATAAAAACACTTCAGAACAACGCAGAAAAGCGTGCAAAGACACACCATAGCAAAGAAAGTTGCAAAAATGGCCAATAAACGCATAATTATTGATGTTGAAAAAAATGACCAAAAAGGCAAGGCTATAGTAAGGCTAAAAATGTCAAAATAAGACACGTCCTAAAAAGGGATAAAAACACTTCAGAACGACGCAGAAAAGCGTGCAAAGATACGCCATAGCAAAGAAAGTTGCAAACATGGTCAAAAAAAGCATAATTATTGATGTTGAAAAAAATGACCAAAAAGGCAAGGCTATAGTAAGGCTAAAAATGTCAAAATATGACCCATGTTAAAAAAGGATAAAAACACTTCAAAACAGCACAAAAAAGCATGCAAAGATAGGCCATAGTAAAGAAAGCTGCAAAAATGGCCAATAAAAGCATAATTATTGATGTTGAAAAAAATGACCAAAAAGGCAAGGCTATAGTAAGGCTAAAAATGTCAAAATAAGACACGTCCTAAAAAAGGATAAAAACACTTCAAAACAGCACAAAAAAGCATGCAAAGATAGGCCATAGTAAAGAAAGCTGCAAAAATGGCCAATAAAAGCATAATTATTGATGTTGAAAAAAATGACCAAAAAGGCAAGGCTATAGTAAGGCTAAAAATGTCAAAATATGACCCATGTTAAAAAAGGATAAAAACACTTCAAAACAGCACAAAAAAATGTGCAAAGACACGCCATAGCAAAGAAAGCTGCAAAAACAGCCAAAAAAAAGCATAATTATTGATGTTGAAAAAAATGACCAAAAAGGCAAGGCTATAGTAAGGCTAAAAATGTCAAAATAAGACACGTCCTAAAAAGGGATAAAAACACTTCAGAACAACGCAGAAAAGCATGCAAAGACACGCCATAGCAAAGAAAGTTGCAAATATGGCCAAAAAACGCGTAATTATTGATGTTGAAAAAAATGACCAAAAAGGCAAGGCTATAGTAAGGCTAAAAATATCAAAATATGGTCCATGTTAAAAAAGGATAAAAACACTTCAAAACAGCACAAAAAAGCGTGCAAAGACACGCCATAGCAAAGAAAGCTGCAAAAATGGCCAAAAAAGCATAATTATGGATGTTGAAAAAAATGACCAAAAAGGCAAGGCTATAGTAAGGCTAAAAATGTCAAAATAAGACACGTCCTAAAAAGGGATAAAAACACTTCAGAACAACGCAGAAAAGCGTGCAAATACACGCCATAGCAAAGAACATTGCAAAAATGGCCAATAAACGCATAATTATTGATGTTGAAAAAAATGACCAAAAAGGCAAGGCTATAGTAAGGCTAAAAATGTCAAAATATGACCCATGTTAAAAAAGGATAAAAACACTTCAAAACAGCACAAAAAGCATGCAAAGATAGGCCATAGTAAAGAAAGCTGCAAAATGGCCAATAAAAGCATAATTATTGATGTTGAAAAAAATGACCAAAAAGGCAAGGCTATAGTAAGGCTAAAAATGTCAAAATAAGACACGTCCTAAAAAGGGATAAAAACACTTCAGAACAACGCAGAAAAGCGTGCAAAGACACACCATAGCAAAGAAAGCTGCAAAAATGGCCAATAAATGCATAATTATTGATGTTGAAAAAAATGACCAAAAAGGCAAGGCTATAGTAAGGCTAAAAATGTCAAAATAAGACACGTCCTAAAAAGGGATAAAAACACTTCAGAACAACGCAGAAAAGCGTGCAAAGACACGCCATAGCAAAGAAAGTTGCAAAAATGGCCAATAAACGCATAATTATTGATGTTGAAAAAAATGACCAAAAAGGCAAGGCTATATAGTAAGGCTAAAAATGTCAAAATAAGACACGTCCTAAAAAGGGATAATACACTTCAGAACAATGCAGAAAAGCGTGCAAAGACACGCCATAGCAAAGAAAGTTGCAAACATGGTCAAAAAAAGCATAATTATTGATGTTGAAAAAAATGACCAAAAAGGCAAGGCTATAGTAAGGCTAAAAATGTCAAAATATGACCCATGTTAAAAAAGGATAAAAACACTTCAAAACAGCACAAAAAAGCATGCAAAGATAGGCCATAGTAAAGAAAGCTGCAAAAATGGCCAATAAAAGCATAATTATTGATGTTGAAAAAAATGACCAAAAAGGCAAGGCTATAGTAAGGCTAAAAATATCAAAATATGACACGATCTAAAAAGGGACAAAAACACTTCAGAACAACACAAAAAAGCGTGCAAAGACACGCCATAGTAAAGAAAGTTGCAAAAATGGCCAATAAAAGCATAATTATTGATGTTGAAAAAAATGACCAAAAAGGCAAGGCTATAGTAAGGCTAAAAATGTCAAAATAAGACACGTCCTAAAAAGGGATAAAAACACTTCAGAACAACGCAGAAAAGCGTGCAAAGATACGCCATAGCAAAGAAAGTTGCAAACATGGTCAAAAAAAGCATAATTATTGATGTTGAAAAAAATGACCAAAAAGGCAAGGCTATAGTAAGGCTAAAAATGTCAAAATAAGACACGATCTAAAAAGGGATAAAAACACTTCAGAACAACGCAGAAAAGCGTGCAAAGACATGCCATAGCAAAGAACATTGAAAAAATGGCCAAAAAAAGCATAATTATTGATGTTGAAAAAAATGACCAAAAAGGCAAGGCTATAGTAAGGCTAAAAATGTCAAAATAAGACACGTCCTAAAAAGGGATAAAAACACTTCAGAACAATGCAGAAAAGCGTGCAAAGACACGCCATAGCAAAGAAAGCTGCAAAAATGGCCAATAAACGCATAATTATTGATGTTGAAAAAATGACCAAAAAGGCAAGGCTATAGTAAGGCTAAAATGTCAAAATAAGACACGTCCTAAAAGGGATAAAACACTTCAGAACAACGCAGAAAAGCGTGCAAAGACACGTCATAGCAAAGAAAGTTGCAAAAATGGCCAATAAACGCATAATTATTGATGTTGAAAAAAATGACCAAAAAGGCAAGGCTATATAGTAAGGCTAAAAATGTCAAAATAAGACACGTCCTAAAAAGGGATAAAAACACTTCAGAACAATGCAGAAAAGCGTGCAAAGACACGCCATAGCAAAGAAAGTTGCAAACATGGTCAAAAAAAGCATAATTATTGATGTTGAAAAAAATGACCAAAAAGGCAAGGCTATAGTAAGGCTAAAAATGTCAAAATATGACCCATGTTAAAAAAGGATAAAAACACTTCAAAACAGCACAAAAAAGCATGCAAAGATAGGCCATAGTAAAGAAAGCTGCAAAAATGGCCAATAAAAGCATAATTATTGATGTTGAAAAAATGACCAAAAAGGCAAGGCTATAATAAGGCTAAAAATGTCAAAATAAGACACGTCCTAAAAAGGGATAAAACACTTCAGAACAATGCAGAAAAGCGTGCAAAGATACGCCATAGCAAAGAAAGCTGCAAAAATGGCCGAAAAAAGCATAATTATTGATGTTGAAAAAAATGACCAAAAAGGCAAGGCTATAGTAAGGCTAAAAATGTCAAAATAAGACACGTCCTAAAAAGGGATAAAAACACTTCAGAACAACGCAGAAAAGCGTGCAAATACACGCCATAGCAAAGAACATTGCAAAAATGGCCAATAAACGCATAATTATTGATGTTGAAAAAAATGACCAAAAAGGCAAGGCTATAGTAAGGCTAAAAATGTCAAAATAAGACACGTCCTAAAAAGGGATAAAAACACTTCAGAACAATGCAGAAAAGCGTGCAAAGACACGCCATAGCAAAGAAAGCTGCAAAAATGGCCAAAAAAAGCATAATTATTGATGTTGAAAAAAATGACCAAAAAGGCAAGGCTATAGTAAGGCTAAAAATGTCAAAATAAGACACGTCCTAAAAAGGGATAAAAACACTTCAGAACAATGCAGAAAAAGCGTGCAAAGACACGCCATAGTAAAGAACATTGCAAAATGGCCAATAAAGCTTAATTATTGATGTTGAAAAAAATAACCAAAAAGGCAAGGCTATAGTAAGGCTAAAAATATCAAAATATGACACGATCTAAAAAGGGACAAAAACACTTCAGAACAACGCAGAAAAGCGTGCAAAGACACGCCATAGCAAAGAAAGCTGCAAAAATGGCCAAAAAAAGCATAATTATTGATGTTGAAAAAAATGACCAAAAAGGCAAGGCTATAGTAAGGCTAAAAATGTCAAAATAAGACACGTCCTAAAAAGGGATAAAAACACTTCAGAACAATGCAGAAAAGCGTGCAAAGATACGCCATAGCAAAGAAAGCTGCAAAAATGGCCGAAAAAAGCATAATTATTGATGTTGAAAAAAATGACCAAAAAGGCAAGGCTATAGTAAGGCTAAAAATGTCAAAATAAGACACGTCCTAAAAAGGGATAAAAACACTTCAGAACAATGCAGAAAAGCGTGCAAAGACACGCCATAGCAAAGAAAGTTGCAAACATGGTCAAAAAAAGCATAATTATTGATGTTGAAAAAAATGACCAAAAAGGCAAGGCTATAGTAAGGCTAAAAATGTCAAAATATGACCCATGTTAAAAAAGGATAAAAACACTTCAAAACAGCACAAAAAAGCATGCAAAGATAGGCCATAGTAAAGAAAGCTGCAAAAATGGCCAATAAAAGCATAACTATTGATGTTGAAAAAAATGACCAAGAAAGCAAGGCTATAGTAAGGCTAAAAATATCAAAATATGACACGATCTAAAAAGGGACAAAAACACTTCAGAACAACACAAAAAAGCGTGCAAAGACACGCCATAGTAAAGAAAGTTGCAAAAATGGCCAATAAAAGCATAATTATTGATGTTGAAAAAAATGACCAAAAAGGCAAGGCTATAGTAAGGCTAAAAATGTCAAAATAAGACACGTCCTAAAAAGGGATAAAAACACTTCAGAACGACGCAGAAAAGCGTGCAAAGATACGCCATAGCAAAGAAAGTTGCAAACATGGTCAAAAAAAGCATAATTATTGATGTTGAAAAAAATGACCAAAAAGGCAAGGCTATAGTAAGGCTAAAAATGTCAAAATAAGACACGTCCTAAAAAGGGATAAAAACACTTCAGAACAATGCAGAAAAGCGTGCAAAGACACGCCATAGCAAAGAAAGCTGCAAAAATGGCCGAAAAAAGCATAATTATTGATGTTGAAAAAAATGACCAAAAAGGCAAGGCTATAGTAAGGCTAAAAATGTCAAAATATGACCCATGTTAAAAAAGGATAAAAACACTTCAAAACAGCACAAAAAAGCATGCAAAGATAGGCCATAGCAAAGAAAGCTGCAAAACAGCCAATAAAAGCATAATTATTGATGTTGAAAAAATGACCAAAAAGGCAAGGCTATAGTAAGGCTAAAAATGTCAAAATAAGACACGTCCTAAAAGGGATAAAAACACTTCAGAACAACTATGAAAAGCGTGCAAAGACACGCCATAGCAAAGAAAGTTGCAAATATGGCCAAAAAACGCGTAATTATTGATGTTGAAAAAAATGACCAAAAAGGCAAGGCTATAGTAAGGCTAAAAATATCAAAATATGGTCCATGTTAAAAAAGGATAAAAACACTTCAAAACAGCACAAAAAAGCGTGCAAAGACACGCCATAGCAAAGAAAGCTGCAAAAATGGCCAAAAAAGCATAATTATGGATGTTGAAAAAAATGACCAAAAAGGCAAGGCTATAGTAAGGCTAAAAATGTCAAAATATGACCCATGTTAAAAAAGGATAAAAACACTTCAAAACAGCACAAAAAAGCATGCAAAGATAGGCCATAGTAAAGAAAGCTGCAAAAATGGCCAATAAACGCATGATTATTGATGTTGAAAAAAATGACCAAAAAGGCAAGGCTATAGTAAGGCTAAAAATGTCAAAATATGACCCATGTTAAAAAAGGATAAAAACACTTCAAAACAGCACAAAAAAGCATGCAAAGATAGGCCATAGTAAAGAAAGCTGCAAAAATGGCCAATAAAAGCATAATTATTGATGTTGAAAAAAATGACCAAAAAGGCAAGGCTATAGTAAGGCTAAAAATGTCAAAATATGACCCATGTTAAAAAAGGATAAAAACACTTCAAAACAGCACAAAAAAGCATGCAAAGATAGGCCATAGTAAAGAAAGCTGCAAAAATGGCCAATAAAAGCATAACTATTGATGTTGAAAAAAAGGCAAGGCTATAGTAAGGCTAAAAATGTCAAAATATGACACGTCCTAAAAAGGGATAAAACATTTCAAAACAACGCAGAAAAGCGTGCAGAGACACGCCATAGCAAAGAACATTGCAAAAATGGCCAATAAACGCATAATTATTGATGTTGAAAAAAATGACCAAAAAGGCAAGGCTATAGTAAGGCTAAAAATATCAAAATATGACACGATCTAAAAAGGGATAAAAACACTTCAGAACAACACAAAAAAGCGTGCAAAGACACGCCATAGCAAAGAACATTGCAAAAATGGCCAATAAAAGCATAATTATTGATGTTGAAAAAAATGACCAAAAAGGCAAGGCTATAGTAAGGCTAAAAATGTCAAAATAAGACACGTCCTAAAAAGGGATAAAAACACTTCAGAACAACACAAAAAAGCGTGCAAAGACACGCCATAGCAAAGAAAGTTGCAAAAATGGCCAATAAAAGCATAATTATTGATGTTGAAAAAAATGACCAAAAAGGCTAAAAATGTCAAAATAAGACATGTCCTAAAAAGGGATAAAAACACTTCAGAACAACGCAAAAAAGCGTGCAAAGACACGCCATAGCAAAGAAAGTTGCAAATATGGCCAAAAAAAGCATAATTATTGATGCTGAAAAAAATGACCAAAAAGGCAAGGCTATAGTAAGGCTAAAAATCTCAAAATATGACACGTCCCAAAAAGGGATAAAAACACTTCAGAACAACACAAAAAAGTGTGCAAAGACACGCCATAGCAAAGAACATTGCAAAAATGGCCAATAAAAGCATAATTATTGATGTTGAAAAAAATGACCAAAAAGGCTAAAAATGTCAAAATAAGACACGTCCTAAAAAGGGATAAAAACACTTCAGAACAACGCAAAAAAGCGTGCAAAGACACGCTATAGCAAAGAAAGTTGCAAATATGGCCAAAAAAAGCATAATTATTGATGTTGAAAAAAATGACCAAAAAGGCAAGGCTATAGTAAAGGCTAAAAATGTCAAAATATGACATGTTCTAAAAAGGGATAAAAATACTTCAAAACAATGCAGAAAAGCGTGCAAAGACACGCCATAGCAAAGAAAGCTGCAAATATGGCCAAAAAAAGCATAATTATTGATGTTGAAAAAAATGACCAAAAAGGCAAGGCTATAGTAAAGGCTAAAAATGTCAAAATATGACATGTTCTAAAAAGGGATAAAAATACTTCAAAACAATGCAGAAAAGCGTGCAAAGACACGCCATAGCAATGAAAGTTGCAAATATTGCCAAAAAAAGCATAATTATTGATGCTGAAAAAAATGACTAAAAAGGCAAGGCTATAGTAAGGCTAAAAGCATCAAAATATGACATGTCCTAAAAAGGGATAAAAACACTTCAGAACAACACAAAAAAGCGTGCAAAGACACGCCATAGCAAAGAAAGTTCAAAAAGGGCCACAAAAAAGCATAATTATTGATGTTGAAAATTTAACCAAGGCTAAGGCTAAAAATGTTAAAATATGACACGTTCTAAAAAGGGATAAAAACACTGTAAAACAACGCAGAAATGCGTGCAAAGACACGGCATAGTAAAGAAAGTTTCAAAAAGGGCCAAAAAAAGAATAAATATTGATGTTGAAAAAAATGACCAAAAAAGCAAGGCTATAGTAAGGCTAAAAATGTCAAAATTTGACCCATGTTAAACAAAGGATAAAAACACTTCAAAACAGCACAAAAAAGTGTGCAAAGACACGCCATAGCAAAGAAAGCTGCCAAAATGGCCAATAAAAGCATAATTATTGATGTTGAAAAAAATGACCAAAAAGGCAAGGCTATAGTAAGGCTAAAAATGTCAAAATAAGACACGTCCTAAAAAGGGATAAAACATTTCAAAACAACGCAGAAAATGTGCAAAGACACGCCATAGCAAAGAAAGTTGCAAAAATTGCTAACAAAAGAATAATTACGTATTTTGAAAAAATGACCAAAAAGGTAAGGCTATAGTAAGGGTAAAAATGTCAAAATATGACTGGCCCTAAAAATGGATAAAAACACCTCACAATAGGATAAAATAGTGTGTAAAGAAAGGCCTTAACAAAGAGAGTTGCAAAAATGGCCAAAAAAGCATAATTATGGATGTTGAAAAAGCAAGGCTATAGTAAGGGTAAAAATGCCAAAACATGACACATCCCAAAAAAGGACAAAAACACTTCCAAACAGCACAAAAAAGCATGCAAAGACATGCCATAGTAAAGAGAATTGTAAAAATGGTCAAAAAAGAATAATCATAGATTTTGAAAAAATGACCGTAAAGGCAAGGCTATAGCAAGGGTAAAAGTGTCCAAATATGACACGTCGTAAAAAAGGATAGACACACTTCACAACAGCACAAAATAGCATGCAAAGAAACGGCATAGCATAGAAAGTTTCAAAAATGGCCTAAAAACAGCATTTTTTTATTGATTTAGGAAAAAATACCAAAAAGGCAAGGCTATAGTAAGGCTAAAAATGTCAAAATATGACATGTCCCAAAAACAGCTGAAAACAACATGAAATAGCCCAAACACAGGCCATTGTAAAGAAAGTTGCAATAATGGCCAAAAAAGCATAATTGTGATTGTTGAAAAAAGTGACCAAAAAGGCAAGGCTACAGTAAGGGTAAAAATGAAAAAATATGACATGTCCGAAAAAGTATTTGAAAACACTTTAAAACAGAACACACAAAAAAGCTATAAAAACACATATAACAAGGAAAGTTGCAAAAATGGCCAAAAAGGTATGGCTAAAAATCAAAATATGACACATCCTAAAAAAGGATAAAAACACTTCATAATAGTACAAAATAGCGTGCAAAGACACGCCGTGACATGAAAGGATAGACTATTGCAAAAACAGCCAAAAATACCATAATTTTGTATGTAGACAAAATGACAGAAAATAACCCTAACCCTAACCCTAACCCTAACCCTAACCCTAACCCCATAAAATAGCATGTTGAAAAAATAACAGAAAATGCCATACTATAGCAGCAAAATGCAACATTTCCCAAAAACAGCTGAAAACTGCATAAAATTATAATATAGAATCTTGCAAAAATGCCCCAAACCCCCCATAATATAGCATGTGTTACATAAAAAGCAACACTATAGTATGGCAAAGAATGCCAAAATGTGACATGTCCAAAAAAACAGCTGAAAAACCATGAGGTATAGCATGTCTAGACACGTCATAGTATTGAATGTCGAAAAAAAGTCCATAAAACATCATAATATAGCATGTTCAAAAAACAGCTTAAAACCACACACAATACCATGTCTACACACTGAATAATAGAAACTGCTGACAATTCAGCCAAAAACATCATAATGTAGCATGTGGAAAAAAATGACAGAAAAGGCTATATGGCAAAAAAATGATAAGACATGTCATGTATACAATGTTGAAAAAACATGTATGTAAAACATGGTACGATGTTGCCTGTGCAACATACCCATTTTTGGCCTTATACTCACAGTACATTCCAAGTTAAGATGCAAAACTTTAAGAAAATAGGTGGGACCATAAGGCACCTAACGCAGTGTTTAAAATTGTCATATGATTCTCTGGAGGCCATGCTGAATCCCTTTTTTGCAGACTTTCCTTCAAGGATCAGATCAGTGATTTTTCTTCACAAAAAAACTGTGACATTGTAATTTTATGGTCTTTCTCAGTCTGGAAAAAAATGATTCACAATAATATATGACTAAAGTTTAATTTCTAACAGTTTAATGTCCTTTATTTGCTAACTGAGTTATTGAAACTTGCTAAAATGCAAATGTTGCCTTGAGACAACAATGTATCATTATGGATTCACCATGACATACTGGTATTGTGTATTTCGGTATATATACTGTTCAAATGCCTACCAGTAATCATAATTTTCTTTTTATCTCTACAATTTTACATACATAAATTTGATGTTAGTTGTGTCAGGAAAGACACAGGTGACTGACAACCAACACAGGACCCTCAGCATCAACCGATGTTTTAGGTATCCTGTGTCAGCTGTTTAAACTCCTGGCTGCCGTTATGTTGATGTCAACAAATACACATAGTGGGATGATGCAGCACTGTTCTTATGTTTATACAACAACGTGGACTGTCACGATGGTTGGGATTAGGCAGTCACAAATGGTTAGATTTAGGCAAAATGGCACCAAAAAAAAAGGCACATGGTAAAATGTATCTGCACAGGAAGTAAACCCATACACCCCTTAAGTTATGTGTGGTTACCAGCAGCGTTATTACCTTACGCTGTCCTTCAATATTTCAAGTGCACATGACCGGTTTTGTCCCGTGATGTTAAGTGACGCCACCAATGAGCATTGCATGTAGGTGCACGTGCTGCCATCCGGCTGTCTGCCAGCTTATGATAACAATACCACCCATTCTGTCCGATAACATTCTCATCTGAAAGTAGGCTTGTTTTGGGCGTCAAACTCGAACGCTGAAAGCACTGACAGAGCAGCGCTATTTGACAAGTTCAGAATGAGAATGGGTTGACACTCACTGAAAACAAGCATTCAAATGAAGCACCAGTGATCAAACACTCAAATTTGACATAACTTTCTTACAGAAGGTTATGACAGTTTGTTTTGTTAAATGGTTCATGTATTGATGGATGAAACATGCTTAGACTCTTCAATGTATTTATTCCAGTAGGTTGTTGCACAATGGTAAAATGTTGCCTGCAGGCACCATTTAGACATGAAATTTTAAAAAACAGTTTTTTTTTTGTTTTTTTTTACATTTCAAATGGTGTACGTTGTAACCTGTTGAGGTTACTGAGCATTAAGATATTATATTAAGATATTAAGATATTTTCAAATGTAGTTTCTTTCTTACTGTTTTTAATATGAAGCTGATTTGGCCAATAACTGAGGACATCACACCTTCTGATAATTAAATGGCTACACTATTTTCTACCTCCTTTGGATCCATGTATGTGTATGGGATCTCCAGACTCCTGTTTCTAGTTTTGATGACTGCGCTTAATGCTTGAAGCTTCTTTTGAAAATCCTCCATCAGCTTGCGAGGAATCTCCTCACTGAAATGGTCCTCTGGGTACTGGCCAAGAGGCACCTGATGAGATTTTTGATACATATAAAAAAGGTTTAGCAAACAGAAATTATTGGCATTACACTGTACAGTTGTAGGACGTGAGCAGCCTACAACTGAGGTAGGGGGTATTCTTGCTCTCTAACGACATATTAATCCACTTAGCACAATTTGAACATATGATGTACGTAAATAAATATTTTATAAAGTTAGTGGCACTTACAAAGTCAGATGACTGCTGGCTGAGTAGCCACATGGAGGCCATTCCCTGAACTGTTGTGTTGACAGCAGGGAATGTCTGCAACATTGTGGCTTCACTTGTTGTCCCTTTTGTGGTTGGTGGAGGAAGTTGCAGGGAGATTGGAGTGTTGGGCATCCAGCCGCCATAGTCATACTGCAATAAATGAATGTTTGACAGATGACTGACTGTTACCATACCATGTATTTTTTTGGTAGTAAGATAATGTCTTGAAAACTATAATCTGGATGGCCACTACATTTGGTTCAGATATTCAGGTTGACCTAAAGATGAACTGTGATAACTGACTATTCATCCAGCACAATCAACAGATCATATTTTTAATTGTCCAATACTTAGGTTTTTGCTCAAATATCTGCAAAACTAATGATATTCTCATCACCCTCAGCTGTACTTTTTCTTATTGCTAAACCTTCCCAACCTAATAAGGTAAACACATTGTGATGGTACTGTTGAAAGTCAGCATGTTAGCGGTGCCATTGTGAGTTAGCTAGTGTTTGTTAGGTCATAATTTCCTGCATACAGTTTTAAAGACCTGCTAGAGTGGCTGTAAAATTTTGTTGATCTCATCCATCTTGCAACCCATCAATCCATTTTATCAAAACAGCAAAAATTGTAATTGATAATTTGTTAAATTAAAAGGCTTAACCTGTCCACCGTTCACAGCGGAGTGCTGTGCTGAGCAAGTGAAGATCACCATGGTGACAAACTTGACCAACTCAGCCACATTGGTGAAGCTCTGTGGAATTCCTGAGAATTAGTGGGAATAAAATGCATTACTTATAGGCATCTAGATGACAAAATTTAAATGTAACTTATTTTTGCATTAAATTAAAATACAAATGTGCACATTTCCATCATGACGATTGAGCTTTTCCTCACAGCCCACCTGTGCCTGCTTGGGAAAGGAATCCATGCTCAAAAATGTCTGAAATCCACTTCTGCAGTTCAGAATCTTGCTGGACCTCAGCATCATTCCTGTAGTAGTAGCTGATCATTCCCTGCGCAAAACTTTAAGAAATGTGAATAAGTGAAATGTAAAACACATTCCTAGTTGAATTATGCATTTCTTTATGCGCACTTTAGATACTCTTTTGCAACACAATTTAAGGGTCTAGAATGATCACTTTAGTTCAATGTCGGAAACAGGGCATCACACAACTTCATTTGACATTTTCGAAAACCTGCCAGTTCGCTTTCTTGCTGAGAGTTAGATAAAAAGATAGATACAACTCATATTTATGCATCAAAGGTGATGTGTATAGTGTGAATTTAGTGGTATATGGCAGTCAAGGTGCGCAACTGATAATTCTCTACTGTGAAAAGTGTGTGGGTGAACTATGGATTTTTTATGCATTTTTGGATGAATTACTATACTATGACTTCTTATGCTATTTTGGGAGAAATAGTTATAATATTTTGGACTACATATTTTACTTTGAATTTTTTTATGCTATTGTGGGGCTTCATGTGACATTATGGAATTTGAATGTTTCTTTGGACGAAATACTATATTTTGCCTCCTTATGCTATTTTGGATGAAAAACTACACTATGATATTTTTTTGTGTGCTGTTTTGAAATCCATACTATATTATGACTTTTTAATGCAATTTTGGATGCAAACTACACAAGTATTTTATTCTATTTTTGATGACAATATATTCTATGACTTTTTCATGCTACTCTGGGTGATTTATTATACTATGACTTTTTAATGCTGTTTTTGACGACATATTATATTAGGACCAATTTATGCTCTTTTGGACGACTACCTATCCCATGAATTTTTAATGCTATTTAGCATGACATAATATTGTATGACTCTTTAAATGCTATTTTGGAAAACATACTCCACAATCACTTTTTCTATTTTTCACTTTGTCATCAAAAATAGCAAAATACCTAAGTAAATAAATCATTGTGTAGTATGTCATCCAATAAAGCATTAAAAGAGTAATAGTATAGTATGTCAAAAATGGCATAAAAAGAGCCATAGTATACAAAGTAATAGTATGTTGTCAAAAGTAGCATTAAAAAAATCCAGAGTATTGCATGGAATGAAAAAACTGATAGTATGGTATGTCGGCTGTACGGTTGTGATCAGTGGTTGTGATTACCTTCAGCACTCGCAGCAGCCTTGTGCCTATGACCGAATCACAGCCATGATGATATGCAGTACAACATCACTCCCTCTGGACCTATATTGCTTAAGTATATTGTCCAAAACAGCCTAAGAAAGACATTGTACAGTATGTCTTCCAAAATGGCTTGAAAACATCATAGTACAGTACATCGTCCAAAATGGCATGGAAAAAGTCAAAGCATAGTATGCCATCCAAAATTGCTTAAAACAAGTCAGAGTATAGTATGCTGTCAAAAATAGCCTGTAAAAGCCATAGTATAATATGGCATCCAAAACAGCCTTAAAACATTCATAGATTAATATGTAGTCCAAAATTGCCCAAAACCGTCATTGTATAGTATGTCGTCTAAAATGGTCTGAAATGTCATAGTATATTTTGTCATCAAAAATGGCATTAAAAATGTATAGTTAAGTTTCCAAAATGGACTGAAAATGTCATAGTACAGAATGCTATCGGAAAAGGCATGAAAAAGTGATTGTACAGAATGCTGCCCAAAATGGCCTTAAAACATGATAGTAAAGTATGTCATCCAAAAATGCATTAAAAAAGTCATAGTACACTATGTCATCCAAAAGGGCCCGAAAATGTAACAATACAGTATGTTGTCCACAATTGACAAAAAAAATTCACAGTATAGTATGTAGTCCAAAGACTAATAAAAAAGTCATAGTAAAGTATGTCATGCAGAGTATTGTATGGAATTAAAAAACTGATAGTATGGAAATTCATCCAAAACGGCCTAAATATTTCATATAAATATGTACAGTTGTGATTACCAATTACCTATGACCAAATCATAGCCATGATGATATAAAGTACAACATCACTCCCTCTCTACTGATATTACATAACTATATTGTCCAAAATAGCCTTTGAAAGACACTGTATAGTATGTCTTCCAAAACAGCCTAAAAATGTCATAGTACAGTACATCGTCCAAAATGGCATAAAAATGTAACAATGTATTATGTCTTCCACAATTGACTGAAAAAGTCATAGCATAGTATGTAGTCCAAAGACGAATAAAAAAGTCATAGTACTGTATGTCGTCCAACATGAAGAAATAGTATTGTATGTATGTATCATGTTGCTCCACTGGCAACTGCGACTAACATAAAAGAGCATAGGTTTTGACATAAACTGCGCAGAGGAAATTGCATTAAGTTGGACTAACTGACCAAAATGAAACAGTTTGGAAACTGTCAAGTTGCAACTTGACCGTTGAAAAAAATTACAGAACAACTGCACTGAAAAAAGGCTTTGGGCTTTTTTTTCTTTTTGCTGTATCGCAACACCTGTAGCTACTACCTGTGGATGATATCCCAAAGCGTGAGTCCATCATCCCTGTAGTAGAAGTTTGGCACATCCTTCAGCCCACGCTCAGCAATGTCCTCTGGTATGCAGAGGGAGCTGTAGGTCACTGCGGACAGTGATCTCTTTAGGAGTGTTGTCAAACCCTCTCCACCAGAGGCTGCAAACTAGTGAATAGTCAAATAGTAGTACAGTTAGAGAAATAATGTCCATGATATTCAATAAAACATTTTTTAGGTAATGGTCTAGTAAGGGAGTCAGTCTTTTTATACCTTTGTGAAAACTCCATTCTCGGATATTAGACGATCTCGTGCTAAGAAGTTTATCTGCAGAGTGTAGCGGGTGTGAGGTACGAGGAGCTAAGACACAGATTGTAACTCTGTTAGTAACACTATTACATGTTAACAAAATCAGACAACTACAGTAAGTTCAGTACACTCTCTTTAGTTACCTTGTACAGTGGATGTACCATAGGCATGTTGCGCAGCAGTGACACCGCAAACACTTCAGCGAGCAGATGAGTGCGCAGCAGATGAACATTGAGTTGATGCTCGCTGAAATCTGCACTTCTCACAAAAATCTTGGCCGTCAACCAGTCGTACTCAGAATCGGTTGGAAAAAAAATGGGGTTGTCCTCTGCTGGGGTCTGCTTCAGCTGCAGAAGAAAGAAAGAAGAGTAGGTTCATTCAGTCATTTTGATACATTACCAGTACTGCCAGTACTGGTCAATAATAATTTTCTGTGGGAGTTGTATGTTTGCAGATTATTCTAGGGTCATCTTTAAAACAGTAATCCTACAAACACCAGTGTGTGCGTATCTAAATGTGTGTGGCGAAAGGTAAAATGGAGGTAAGCTGGCAATTTACATGTCCCTTTTTCTCTAATCCACATTCTTCATATATGTTTGTACTCTATTAGTATTATTTTAAGGCATTTCTATCTACTCTGTTCATATGACATCCTTTGTGACCCATGGCATGGCAGCCCTGGAAGATGGATCACTCTTTAACTTAAAGCTTCACTATAAGCTATATTTGAGTGCTAAACTCACCTGAATAGCAAGTGGCATCAGCTTATCATCAGGTGTTTTGTGGAGCAGGACAAGGGGAGCCATCAAGTACTGTTGCTTCCCATTGATCGTGTTTGCTTTCAGTCCATCCAAACGCTTGTAGTCACACAGGAATATGTTTCCTTTCTGTTTGAAATTTTAGTGAGGGTGAGAAATGATAAGACTCAAATGCTTACAGTGTAGATACAACTAGGTGAACATTAAGTGCAACATGCAGTTCCAAATTCAACGTGTCATGGGGAAAAACATGATTGTTTCTAATATTAAAATCAATCAGTGACAAGACATCACCTCCATTTCATCTGCCAAACTACACTGACCACTGGGGAAGACCATGTCATCAGTGACCGGAAAGTTATCTGGCAGAGCTGAACAACGTCGGATCAAGATGGGGTTGACACCATTCAGAAACTGGTAGCCAAAAAGAGCATCCTCCCTCCAATGTTCCTGGACATAGTCTGAAAAAAGAACAGAGTTTACTTTAATTGGGTTTTAAAATCAGGGCCAGAAAGTCTTTCTGTACTTATCTTATCAGCTTAGTTGTATGCTGAGACTGGAAAATGGAAAACAATGTGTTTAACAGAATTCAGAGGCACAAATATAATTGGATAATGCTTCTCGTTTTTTCAAAGTCAGAGTCTTGATTATATATTATTAAATGTAATTACTAGTTCTCATGAGCAAAGCCTAAAATTAGAAAACCGCTATACATTTGGATACACATTTCATTTTGTCACAGCTTTTCCATTTAATGAAACAAGTGAAGAAGCTAAGAGACCGTTCAGTTTTAAGTAGTATTCAATGGCTTATTTCAACTATTGTATATATATATATATATATACATATATATATATATATATATATATAATTACAAGTATTTTTACATAATACAGCTACAGTTACAATTACTATTTGATTGAACTATTTGTAAGTACCTAAAATGTCAGTCTGTTTGCAGCAAAACACCCGATTTATAGCATCAATATCAGGCCAGTTCTCTGTGGAATCAGCTAATCCCTTCAGTCGCAGCTCAGCCAGCCTAGAAAATAAAAGCAAAGAGTACCTTTACCTTGATTACTTCATTTGTTTTTAATAGTTTTATATATTTGTAGCTACATCAATGTCTGACATAATTTGAGGACTTTACGCAGTGAGTGCAGTGAAACGAAACTCTCTGGTCTTGGTAAAGGAGAAGCGGACCTCAGAAGGTAGATCAGAAAGACCTTCTGCCTTCATGCAGTGGGGTACTCCCTCTACATACACATGCCAGCTGTGAAAAATAGCAACAAGCAGAGTGAGAACCTATGGACAGTCTAGGTACCAGTGTATCTGCAGTTTTAGTTTAGAGTATGCAAGCATAATGTACTGGACACAAATTCAATGCTGCCATTTTGCAACTTGTAATGTAAAACATCTCAATAAACCCTGGCAGGTGGTACAATGTCATATGGCAGGTAGGTTGAGTCAAAATATGGAAAGCGAAAATGTCTATAAGCTCAGAGTTCTCACCGATAGTCTTTCTCACGCTGATTCAGCTCTTGCTCCCGAGTGTACCTGCCAAGATGATGGCTGTCTTCAAAGACTCTCAGCGCTGAAAGAAAGGAGGATAACGAGGTTAAAATAGTTTATATTTACATTATGTTTTATGATTCTACTCCAGTCTCCTTATTGTCCAACTTGCAGGACTGGTCTCTCTTTAATGCCGTGGTCATTGAACAATCTACCAGATGTCAAACAAGCAAATTTCGACATACCTGTTCCCTCTCTGAAGCGGTGGACCTCACTGTCAGTGAGCCAGCGGTAGATGGGAAAGTTGTAGGTGTCTCCCTCAGGGGATTTAACCTCGACCTTGGCAGGGAACCAAGAGTCTTCTGAGAACAGTGGGATATGCTTTAAGTTTAGCTCTATCAGAACCAGCTTGCCAATGGAGACAGGGCAGGACACAGTAAATGTAGACACCTAGAGTAATCACAAAGATGGTTGGAGAAAATTTCAAGAAATGAGAATAAAGTATATTTGATAACCAAGAACTGATCTGTAACATGCCAATAATTAGCATAGGATTTCTGCATGTAGAAGGATGGACAATATAAAACGTGTGCAATATAATCAAACTGCATAAATACCAAATTCATAAAGCGTATTATGATGTTATTCTGTTTTTTTGAGCCCTTTTGTTGCCATATGTTGAAGATTTGCAGAGCAGTCCTATCCTGTTGCTGCCCATATGAGCCTGAGTTGATGAGGCTTTACATCAACTTTTAAATAATAATAAATTGACATATACATGCTTATAATGGCTTGGATATGAATTTAGAGAGGGATATTTCAGACTTACCGCTCCTCTGATGAATGATAAAGCTCCTTTTAAGCTTATGAGCCATGTGTGTTCGCTCTCCCCTTCTGTGCCCACCAGCTTAATAAAGACATTGTTAAAAGTGGTGGCAGTGGCGATATCAACAGTGGAAACGGTCACTTCATAGTCCACCATCTTCACTCTGGAAAGCAGAAGAATCCTGATGGGGAGAGAAAATTAATAACCACTTAGCACTGATTAAGTTAATTTTCAACATGAGCCTTTGTGCATTTTTTAAATACTGGTATCACAATGAAAATGGCATTCAAAAATAACAACTGATGTTAAATTTGTCTTTTTTAACACAATTATTTTTTAACTGAAAACATTTTATAAAGCATCTCTCTTACCTGTCAACGAGACCAAGACGTTACTTTGATGAACTGCGTCTTTGATGAACTGCTCCTTTGATAAAAGTTATCTTCACTGATTCCTCTTATATTCCTCTTATATTTGTGGGACTTTCCAGTCAGTTGCAATAACAGTCTGGTAATGACAGACTGGAAAAGTGTGAACCTTTACTGCACTTGCAAAATGACAGGAAGATGATGCAAATACAAATGTCCTAAGGCAGCTCAAGTATAAGTGATGAAGATAAACCAGCTTGTCCATTGTTGAGGATGAGACGCTAAAGTGAACTAAAATATTGGTTCTGAATGTCAAAAATCCAAATTTATCAGACAGTTTTATCATAGAATCTGTGACATGATATTAATTAATTCAAGCATTCTTGTTTTGAGGCAGTTAAGAATAAAATGGTCAAATGAGTGCAGACAAGTACAAAGTGACAGTGTCGCATTATTTTCGTGAAAGCTGCATGTCTTTACAAGAAACTTTTGCAAAATAGTCATTTAAATTCAGAACATTTGGGATTTGAAAACAGTGAGACTATTGATATAACCATTGTCAGATTAGCATGAGTGATTTCCTCACTTTGGAAATGTCTCCTGTGTGAGCTTGCTAAATACTCAGACCACATTACGCAAGCCAATACCTGTAAAAAAAAAAAAAAGTATTCCTCATTTCCGTTTGGGGCAACTTATTTTAGACAAAAAGAGGGCGAACAAACAGTCCCTTTAGTAAGATAAACCACCATAGCAGAAATAAGTCCTGAGGGCACAGGCAGTAGCTAACAAAAATGTGTTTATTTGCCTGGATCTCTATTTGTGTTGTGTCTGTTTTTCTTTGTGTGGTTTCTCAATTGTCTCTGAAGGGTAGCAAAGTCAGGCATTTCCGCTCTCTTTCCTCACAAACACACACACACACCCCACACACACCCCACACACACACACACACACACACACACACACACACACACACACACACACACACACACACACACACACAGTTCATGTAGGATGAAGTGTGAAGCCTGAAAGACCTTCCCAGACTCTGTAATGCTTGTTCCATGGAAATAAGAAATCTATCAGGGCTAATGGGACATTAATGAATAAGACAGATGATGGAGTTAAATATTAGGGGATGTTCAAAGAACTATACAGTAGTTATGTTCTTCATCATGCATAAGAAAAGGGCAAACAAGAATTGGCAATGGTTACCTTTAAACCTCAATTTGCTGGACAGCTAAATAGAGCTTTTTAAATTGAATGTGAATTGCTGCTGTATTACTTTCTGAATATCATCACAATATTAGAAATGTTCGGCATCACATTCCATAGAAAAGTAAAGAACATGCAACTGCATTGAATCTCTTTTCTCACGCCTAATGAATGCCCGTTTACTAACCTGTGTGCGTTTGACTGCAGTTGGTGAACAGCAGTCTGATAAAGCTTTGATGTTCAGGGGTCTATCAGCAAACACATTGATCAATCCAGTAAATGATCATTTGATTAATCTATTATCTCATAAACCTTCACTATTGTCTGAAAAAGAAAAACGTTTTGGACCTATCAATGCTGAAGTCAGACCAAAGAGCTGAACACTGTACTAATAGATCCTGGCACATTTCATTTAATGGAGCGCTTCGATCTAACAGAGATCTTTGTCAGGCATTGTCACGTTATTGAGGAGCTATAAACTATCTGTCATCCTAAAAAAACAGGTCCTCCAGGTTAGACTGGTAATGCTGACTCAACAGAGAAGCATTAACAGGTTAGAGTAAAGGACCACTGGAAGTTCTCAGAGAGTGGGAATGCTGAAATTAACAGAGGATAAAGTTAACAGAGGGTTCCTTTTTAAGGAACTCACTAGACATGCCCTCTGGATAGGAGTCGGTGTTGGAAGATTCAGGGTTCTCTTTGGAGATTTTTTTGTAGAAGCTACTCAGTGCAAATGTGCTCGGGGTGAATGAGATTGAATGGAAAATGCTGAAAGTTCTGGAAATCACCAGCTGCCATTGTTGACACTGTTGTCTCTGCTTCATACAGACAGGGGAGGAACAGTTACTTTAAATGGAAGTTTGCATTTACAAAGTCAGTGTTTAAAGGGCATACGGTTAATAGGTTTGCGCACAGGATATTCTGCACAAATTGTTTCAGGTTACGGTGACAAGCTGTGGGTAACAACCGTAAAAAGTTTCACTGCAGGTGAAAACAAGACCTGAGATTCCTATGCTGCATTGCTGGCCGTGCTTGCAGTAGTTGATTGTCTGATTGCTTTAGCAATCCAGAGACTTGTATTTGTTGCTGAAGAATGGTCACAATGGAAACAGTATCCTCACACAATGATATCCTATGAAAACTTTACATTAAGCATAATGTCATTTGTGGCATGATACACTAAGGTGGGATATGTACGTATTTTGGTACATTACTTTTGGTAGGAAAATGTGTAAACACAATATGAGAACAACCTGCCTTGGCAAATCTTTTCTCTCTATTTTTACCAAAACTCTGACTTGACAAGAGAAAAACAAATATGGAAAATTATGAAAATAATGGAAACAACCAGGACTTGAAGAGCCTTTGAAATCAGCATAAACTGATCAGTACCATTTCAAATATCTCTGTACAACTACAACTAATAATAAAACCAATGCTGTTTCTTTACTCTAAAAATATTTCATTAAAAAGCAGACACTCGCACCTGTGCTGCAGAGGGACCACAAATTAGATGTAAGTAAAATCTAAGCAGTAAATGAGAAGGAAAAGGTCATCCCCACCAACACAGTCACTTTCTGATATGAATATATATCACATAGTATTAGCGTCCTGGCAGCAAAATTGCTGTATAGTCAGGAAAACAGCTGTTTTGTGGGACTTACTTGATTTGATATTTAGTACCTGAGTACAAATAATAGACCAGTGTGCTTACAGCTTTTAGTCAATCTACCACATTATGTACACTTTTTTACATTCCTGCTGACTATTTTCTAAAGCGTACAACAGAGTTCTATGTGTTTGTGTATTTTCTACCTTCCAGGCAGCTCTTGTGTTCTTTTCAATATCAAAGGCAACAAATGGACATAATCCATTAAAATCTGTTTTTGTTCTTGACAAAGTAAAAAAGAACATTAATGCTTCATATTACATCTTAATCTTATCAACACCGATGGTAAAAATGGAAAAGATAATACAAGACAACCATAAGACAGACTGTTAGAGCCAAAGTTACGTTGAGTCAACAAGTGTAGTCTAGTTTAAAATTTGTAACTGTGGTGGATGATCCATTAATATAGCTTCTCTAATAAAAACAAAACTGATAAATGGACTGAGCTGTCTCTAAAATGCTTTGATTGTTACATTTGTTCACAGAACAGTGAAACACAAAGCTTTTCTCTATGTCAGAGTTGTGTTGCTGAGCAGAGTTGTGTTTCACATGCAAATGTTTGAAATTTATTGGGTTTGCCCTGTGGCAAAGTTGCCATGATACAATTTAGAATGAGCTTTAGACAAGCACAGTATAAGGGCAACATGAAAAATAATCAGTAGAAAGTTGAAAGACCAATTAGGCTAATTAGGGTTCCCACCGCGGATATCATTCCTACTGGGGGGAAGAGATGTTTAATCAGCAAATTATTCGCAATCAGTATCGAGGTCAAACTTTCACTCACCGATATATCCAAATGGCCACACTATTTTGCACCACTACAGGGTCCCTGATTGTGTAAGGGACTTTCAGGCTCTTGTTGATGGTTTTAATCACTGTACTTAAAATTTCAAGCTAACCTTGGAAGTCGTTTATCAGCTTGAGGTATACCTCCTCACAGAAATGCTCCAGCTGGTACAGATCGAGAGGCAAAATGAAACATAGTGTTAACAAGAAGACGGACAACAATGTCTTAAAACATCTGTGTCTGCCTGAGAAAGAAATCCATGTTCAAAAATGTTTCAGCTGAACTTCTGCAATTCAGAGTCTCTGCAAAAATCAGCATCACTGTAGCCAGGCACTCCCTTCACAAACCGTTAAGAAAAGTAGACCTCTACTTAACCCTACAACACTGTGACAAATTCTAATCAGTTTAAGACCAAGGTAGACTGCAGCCCTTTCAGGGGCCTCGGACATATTGTTTTGCTCTTTCTGCAATTTTTTGTCATTGCTTTGACATCCTTCAGAAACACTCATGTCACAGAGCAAATGAAAATGGCAATACAATTTGACTTGGCATCTCCTCCTGTAGATGCTCCCTGCTGTGGCTACACAGCAGATCAGCATGGACAATATGGAAACATGAGGAATAACATGCAAAACACCTTGTTAACAACTCCCATGATGCCAACATAGGCTTATTTTACTTTTTGCTGGAGGTTGTGGGTTAGAGTATTATTCTGCTTATTAAAATGTAAACTGTTGTTTTGCTGCCTCTTTAACTACTTCCATTTTGTGAAGAAAACTTGTTTATTTTTCTGTTATCACTTTGACTTTCCAACCATTGTTTGGTGAAGGAAGGGAAGCCAATCTCTGCAGAGCTGCCTACATTTCAAAATAGCCCACAGAAGTTGACTCAGTAGCTTGTGTGTTTCCCTTAAAATGTAAAACACATTACTGCTTGGGCACCTGGGAACTGAAAGGACTGACACTAAATGTGCTTGACACAGGGGACAGTTGTAGATTTTTTTTTCTCTGTCTCTATTTCTCTCTTGTTTTCTCCTTCTCAAACAGATGTGTGTCTAATGTGCAGAATGGCACCTTGCAGCTAGAGTTGCAGATTGAAATAAATTAAAACCCATTACCAACACAAAAAAATGAATAGACCTATCTAGAGCCAGTGTTTGGTGTGTTTGTTCTGAGCTAGATCAACATGGTGGACTCCATATGTAAAAATAAAAAATGAATGAAAAATGTATTTCAGACATGTGAAAACAACATAAACAAACAAAAACTTAAATAAGTTCCAGCAAATAGGCAGAATTAAGTGAAAAGCATGTTCTATAGATTTCATTTACAAGCATTCACATGCCTGAAAAGTAGTAGGAAGAAGTTGACAGTCTATCCCTTTTCCACAACTCAGTCTACATATAAAAAATATATTACATAACAACATATATGCACATACCCATATGCACCATACATACACACATACATATGTGTGTATATATATATATATATGTGTGTGTGTACACATAATCACATTCATACATACACACACATACATACATACACACATATAATGAACTCAATTCTTTATCTTAATATAAAAGCTGTTGCCACAAACGCACATATATATATATATATATATATATATATATATATATATATATATATATATATATATATATATATATACTGTGTTATATGTATATTATGTCTCAGTGTAGATGAACGATTTCCTCCAGTGTGGCATGTTTGTGTATTGAGTATTTGATCACTTCTGTTTCCAGTTACCTTACAGCCCACGGAGATCCTCATTGAAATTTGTCCAGTTCCTCGATGTCTTTTATCATCAGCACTTTGGCTGATCCGGTGGTCCGTTTGGTTTAATGAATACTTTTGCGGTTAATGGTCCACGTGTTCTTGAGTTTCTTCATGAATCGTGCTTTCCTGGCAATATTAGTGTCACCTTTTGTTAGGTGTCCGTTCATGTAGACGTCGCTTCCCTTTTGCTTCCTTCCTTGCTTCAGTAGTGCAGTTTTGTGTTTTCTGTTAACAAACCTCATTATTATGGCCGGTTTGTCGTTGCTGTTTCTCGGGGCAGAGGATGACATGCTTCAGTGTTGTTACAGTCCATCTCGATGCCCTTAGACTGTGGAAAGGCTGCCACTTGTTGCTCAACTGAGTCAGAAACTAAGTCACCTGGCTCCCCATCGTGGTTAGTGTTCAGTGCCCGTGCAAACGATCGAGGTTTTAATTTGAGCCCCGTGACAATAACATCATTCATTCTTGTGTACTGGGGGATATTCCAGAAAGGAGGTTTAACAAAGTGAGTCTAACCCTGAACTTTTGAGTTTATTTACTCCACCCTGAATTTAGCGCGTGCACGACCTCAATAAAAAGCCATCATCAATGGAGCCCAGATACCTCGATTCACCATGGCAACCGCTAAAAAACAAAACCAAGCTACTTTACCCCATTGGAGCTAGAGGTCCTCATGATGCCTATGGCAAATATGAGCCCATATTTAGAGAAAAAAGTAACACAGTTGCAGCAGCTAAGGAGAGAAAAGCGGCGTGGGAGAAAATCGCTGCCGTGTCATTTGTGTCAATGCATAAGTTTGAATGCACTTTTACATTGACTTTCCATTGACTCCCCAACCCCCCTTTTTTTTTTTACATAACAAAAGGTTTCAAACTTCAGTTGCCTTCAGAGCCAAATACAGAGGTATATGTCATTTGAAGACACTCCATTATTATCTAGCAAAACTAGATAATAATATGATGCCTTGACAGCTGCTAAGAATTGAGGGATGTTTATGAATCATCTGAATGTCAAGCCAGTAGTTTATATAGTTAATTGCTGCTGCTTAGTGCTGCTCTTTCTACCCTCTAAGTATGTTAGACATTGTGTTGAAATTAGCTGACCAATATGGACACATAATAACTCATTTTGTAGGGCATGTGTTCCTGTTTAATTGTGGTGCATCCTCTTTTATTTTATAAATGAGTAATCACAACTAAGAAATAACTGATGTACTGCAATTGGGTCTCGCCTAGGACACCAAAATGGCTAGAGTCAGCCCTGCCTGTGGATAATATCCCAAAGTTTGAGTCCATCATCCCTGTAGAATAAGTTCTGCACATCCTTCAGCCCACGCTCAGCAATGTTGTCTGGTATGCAGAGGAAGCTGTAGGTCATTGAGGATAGTAATCTTCAGGAGTGTTATCATACCTTTGCCACCAGAAGCTGCAAATAGGTACAACCAAGTATGTTAAGAATATAGTGAGAGACAAATACTGTACATGATTCTGAAAAATAGAAGTTGTGTACAGTATAATGAATGACTGTGCTGGTCTTTTTTTTAAATTTTTTTTTTACCTGTGTGAAAACTCTTAGTCAAATATCTTGATGCTTCATTTGTCAACTTTGGCAGAAACAAAAATCAGCAAGTTGAAAAAATTATAACTATAGTAAAATCAGTATTCTCCCTTTAGTTAACTCTAGTGGATGCCTCCTGGACATGTTACGCAGCAGTGACACAGCAAACACTTCAGCCAGCAGATGAGTGTGCTCAAAATCATTAGGAAAGAAAATGGTGCTGTCGTCCAGTAGAAAGTGCTTCAACGGCAGGAGAAGGAAGCTAAATTTTGATTACCGAATAATTGAACATAATCATTAAAGATGCACTTTGTGGGATGTTTTTTTTTTTTTTTTTTTTTTTTACGAAGGGAGTCTACATGATGGTGCTATAAATAAAATTTCAATGTTAACACATTTCAAAGGAGAACATAAAGCCAATGTCCTTTGTCCAATTAACAGACTCAGTTCAAGCTTCTTCTCTCTACTGTACTTGCAGAGATTAAGGCTGTCATCAAAGATTCTTAGAGCTAAGACAAAGAAAGCAAGAATTATTACCCCTTTCTGCTATTATTTTTGAAGGGCAATGGATGTGTAAACAACAAAACATACCTGTCCTTTCTCTGAACACATGAGCCTCGCTGTCAGCAATCTAGCAGCAGATGGGAAGGTTGTAGGTTCCTCTGTATGGGGACTTCACTTTCACCTTACAGGGAAAGCAGGCATCTTCTGGGAAAAGTGGAAGAGGGTTTTTTTCAACCTCATCAGCACCAGCTTTCCAAAACAGGTGGAGCACAACACAGAAAATGTAGACTTCTGGAAACAGACAAAGAGAAGGTGAAAGAGACTCTCTGCTCTGTTTGTGTACACATGCACTGCAAGCACAAATGCAGGCACAGTTACAAATTAAAAATACAATTTGGTTAGAATTGAGTCAATTCTTTGCATCTGAAGTGGTACTTATGCACATCGGGGATGGCATAATTCTGCAGTCATTGCAAATAACATAAGTGCAGAGAGAAATTTTAGTACCTTTATTTGGCAAAAATGACCACTACTGATTCATTCATTAATGTGTAATTCTTGAGAGTAATTTAGTATAAAATATGTTTTACACATATAGATAGATAGATAGATAGATAGATAGATAGATAGGCCTTGTAATAAAAAAAAAAAACAATAATTGTCTTAGTGTGAGTAATTAACTGGGGAAGTTTAGCTGTGGTATCTGTTTGTTAAAAATTACCCCATTCACCTGAGGTGTCCCTCTTTAGTATTAAAAAAAAAACAACAAATAGCAAGCACTGCCATTCTCAGCTTTCATGCTTCCCTGTTAATGAGACCAAAAAGTTGCTTTGGTGAACTTACAGTAAAAGTTATCCTTTTGGGAGTATCCAATGCAATACCCATCTGGTGATGGAATACTGGAAATGTATGACCATTTACTGCACTTTCAAAACAACAGGAAAATGATGCAAATGATGATGTCTTAAAGCAGCCCTAGTTCATTTGATAAAGATAAACCAACAACTAGCTGTGAGACCATCACAGTCAATTAAAAATATTGGTTCTGAATAAATGCTAAAACAACAACAAAACAAACGGTTTATCCAAAATAAACCAGATAGTATCATTATAGCAATTATAACATGATATTAATTGATCCAATTATGCTTGTTTTGACAAAGAAAAAATAAAATAGTCCAGTGAGGGCAGATAACCACAAATTATGACATTTCGCCCATAAGAGACACATATATTTAAAAGAAACTTCTCAAAGCAGCACTATCAAATTGTGTAATTTAAATTGTATTCTTTTTTGCCTTGTATATATTCATTGACAAATTAATTGGAAGATTTTGGATATGGATTTAAAAAAACTATGCATTTTTACCACAGTTAGATTCAATCTGGGCATATCAAAATCACAGCTTAGCAAACAACTACCTCATGCAGAAATTTATCAGTTAAAAGTAAGCGGCAACCTCAGAGGCTGAAAAATTAAGATAATGTGGGAGTGTCAAAATCTCCATATCTCCGAATGGACACTTGAGGCTGGCTCCAACAGAGTGAATCTCTATAGACTCCATAGACATGGTAGCTATGTCCATTATTTATACAGTCTATGGTTAAAACAGAACATACAGTTCTTCCCTTTCTCTCTGTTTTTAGTATGAAGCTGAATTTGGCCGACAGCTGAGGAGCTCACAGCTTCTAATGTTCAAATGGCCACGCTGTTTTCCAGCATCTTTGGATCCATGTATGTGTATGGAATGTCCAGACTGTTGTTTCTGGCTTTGATGATTGCACTTAACACTTCAAGATCTCCTTGAAAATCCTTTATCCGCTTGCAAGGAATCTCCTCACTGAAATGGTCCTCTGGGTACTGGCCAAGAGGCACCTGATGAAATTAATTAAGAAGATGAATTTACTTAAATTCAAATGCTTATCATACTATTGGCAATGAGATATGTTGTAGGAAGTGAAGAGAATTTCTTTGCAGTTGCTCAAAGAAGGTATTTTGGCTCTAATAACATTTTAACCTATTTTACACAACATGATCATAAATATGATGTTGTTTTTCATGAAGCCTTGGGCACTTACAAAATCAGAGGACTGCTTGCTAAGTAGCCACAGGGTGGACATGCCCTTTACTGTTATGTTGACATCAGGGAATGTCTGGAGCATTGTGGCCTCACTTGTTGTCCCCTTTGTGGTTGGTGGAGGAAGTTGCAGGGAGATGGGAGTGTTGGGCATCCAGCCACCATAGTCATACTGTAACAAATGAATGATTGACAGATAACTGATGAACTCTTTTTTAAGCCACGCCATGTCAACTAATACAGTGAGGATTAGCATTCAAATCTGCAGCTCCCACAACAGAATATACAAAATAAGAAAAAAAAAACAAGATGAACAAAATACACACAATGAAATATATTTCATTAATGAAATAACTATTACAAGTACAGTTTGCAAAAAAAAAAAAAAAAAACCCTAACCCTAGAAGGGGATGCAAGTAATGCAAGGCACAGGTCAGGTCCTCCACAGCATAAGGAGCTAGGTCCAGAGTCAACCCACACTGTCCCAAAGGCTTTGCTGCAGCCTGGGATGGAGGACCCATAGTGAGCCACTCAAGGTAGTGCAGAGACTTTGCAGGTTAGTCACTCTGCAGAGTACTTGAGCTGCTTGGAGTTTGGGGCTGTACAGCAGGAGAACACCACATATGCCTTAGAAAAAGTGTCCAGTTGTCTGTGGATTAACAGGTGATCTGTGGATGGCACAAGTCACTTGGACACAAGCTGCAGACTAATCACTCCCAAGTGGGTAGCCTGAATCAGAGTGTCTTATGTTGAAGACCTCCCTGAGACCCCAGGTAACATACTGACGATGTCTAAAAGTTTCAGTGAAAGGTATGTGTTAAAACCAATGAATTAATAATTCCCAAATAGCTGATTATACTTTCTGAAACCATGTCATATTAATCTGTTTTTCAAGAGAAAATTTCACCTGGAATGACATTCAGTTTTGCTGAGACATGCAAGCTGACCTCAGGATAAACTGTGATAACTTTGGCAAACCTCTGACTTTTTATCCAGCAAATCCAAAATTGTATTTGTGGAATACTTTGGTTTATCACCACCTGTGTGACTACTGACATTCCCATCAGCCTTGTGTATTTTGCTAATGTTTGCATTAACATGATAAACTGAGATTGTGATCTCAGTAAACAATTGCCAGAAGTCACCCTTATCATCATAAGTGTGATGGAATTTGTTTCATTCAGCTCAAAGCATCACTGTGCCAAAGTGCAGCCTCATACACCTGCTAGCGTGGCTGTACACTTGTCTGTTAAATGCTTGCAAACAATCCAAAAAGTCATCCTCAATGCCAGCATTCATCTATGTCTTTCCAATTCAAACAAAAACTACATAACCTCATGAACAATTTCCAGAAATACTGCAACATTATAGTTGATCATTCTAATGTATTAAAAGGCTTCACCTGTCCAGTGTTCACAGCTGAGTGCTTTCCCGAGCAAGTGAAGATCACCATGGTGACAAACTTGACCATTTCAGCCACAGTGGTGAAGCTCTGTGGAATTCCTTAAAATTAGAGGGAAAAAAACTATTAACTGAAGAGGACTAGATGAGCAAATTAAAGGTTGATGTAAATGTGCACATTTCTCATTATTAAGGCAGAGCCTCTCAATAAAGCCCACCTGTGCATGCTTGGGCGAGAAATCCATGCTCAAAAATGTCTGAAATCCACTGCTGCAGTTCAGAATCTTGCTGGACCTCAGCGTCATTCTTGTAGTAGAAGCTGAGCACTCCCTGCACAAACCTTTCAGAAATGTGGATAAGTTCTGTAAAACACATTCCTAGTTGAATTATGCATTTTTCATATGCACCGCAGTAGTAAGAATTTTTTTATCTATAAAATTAATTTATGAATAAGAATCTGATGCAATATGCGCCGTAGATTAAACAACTTTACAAGGGTAGTTTGACATTCTTGTTAACCTAGCTTACCAGTTTGCTTCTCTGTGGAGAGTAAAATGACAAGATCAATACAACTCTCATATCTCTGTATAAGTATGGAGCTACAGCTGGTGGGAAATTAGGTTAACATAACATAAAGACTGGAAACAGGGGGAGACAGCTAGCCTGGCTTGCTTTAAATGTCAAATCTATGCCAACCAACACCTCTAAATCATATCATTTAACACATTATATCTCTTTTATAATAAGCAATACACAAGCATTGTATAAAAATGATAATTAATGGTTTTACTGTGAGTAACATACAGAAACTTTTTCTTGGTAAACAGCAGCCATGACAAAAGAAACCCTTCAGAGAATCAGCTGTTAAAGAGAACAACAACTAGCAAGTTTTCTTCTTATTTGCCAGGACATCTATACTACCTATGGATGATATCCCAAAGTTTGAGTCCATCATCCCTGTAGTGGAAGTTTGGCACATCCTTCAGTCCACGCTCCGCAATGTCGTCAGGTATGCAGAGGGACCTGTAGGTCATTGAGGACAGTGATCTCTTTAGGAGTGTCTTCATACCCTCTCCACCAGAGGCTGCAAACTAGCAAACAGAAAGGAACAGAGTGAGAGACAAATAATGTAACTTACATAAACAGAAAAAAACCATTGGGCCTCATGCAGCAACATTCTCGTAGATTTCGCTCATGTTTCCCCTTTACTCTCTCTTCCTGATTTAGAAGAGAGAATACATTTAGACAAAAACTGTGTAAGAGAAGTCAACTCCAGGTGCGGCAAACACTCTCAGCCATCCAAATCTGCTCTTATCCAGGTGTGCTGAGTGATGAATGCCACTTGATCTTTAGTAACATGTTTGCATAGGTAACACCCCTAAATACTATGTGAGGGCATGTGTGGTGTTTGTGCAAAGACACTGGCACATGTACAACAATTGGAAAGGTGCCTCCAAAAAAGGCTGAAAGAAGAAAAGAAGAAGAAGAAGAAGTTCTGCTGTAGTAAAATGTTGAAAATGCAGAAAATTTTAAATCAATATGATAAATCAAAAATAATTACAATAATGAAAAGGAAAAGCTCTTTCTAATTAATCAACTAATCATTTCATAGTTTCATAGTATCATAGTATTTGTGTGAAAAAAATCTGGATTTGTAAAGCAACTACTAACTAAAATTATGAAATTATAATGTTGGCGTTAATATTTCCTTCCAAGGTATAGTAGAAGAAAGTTGCATGAGATTAAAATACTCAAGTAAAGTAAAAGTACCTCAAATTTGTTCTTAAGTATGCTACATTAGTAAATGTACTTTGTTACATTCCACCACTGGTCAGCAGACGGATGCACAGTAATTGTAATTACAGTAAATGGGATTAATGGACCAAGTATATTAATATAATTAATATAATATTTCTTTAGTTCAAAAATTTGGTAAACCAATCATTATAATAACTCTAAATTCATCTAAATTTGATTATATCCTTTTCATGCACTTTTCATGCTCTTCAAGTTTAAAACATTTTTTTCTCCTGTTGGACAACTTGTGAACTGTAAAAAAATGTTGTTTTCATCTTATCTTGGTTAAAATGCTCTCAACCACTCATAAAAAATGTCTCTTATCTAAGAGAAGAGCAAATATAAGACTTTATCGGTGAATCGAAGAAATCAGTGGGCAGTAACAAAATCAGAACAAACTGTAAGTCAAACAAAAATAAGGGATTGTATTGCTTCTTGCATTATGTCGTTGTTTAATTAATGAACAAAAAAGTATGTAGGGTTTTCTTACCTGTGTGAAAACCCCAGTCTTGGATATTAGAGCAATTCGAGCTAAAAAGTTGATCTGCAGAGTGTAGCGAGTGTGAGGCACCAGGAGCTGAAGAAAAGGAGAAACCCAGTCACACTATAACATGTTATCGCAGTCATAAATCTTGATGCTTCTGTAACATTTAGCTGGTTGAAATACTTGAACATATACATAAACTAAAACATTATGATCCATCAATTTTGGAAGATAATAAAAATCATCAAGTTGAAAGAAGTGCAACATAAAAATTTACAAGGCAGAAGGTAGAAGGTAGATTTGAAGGTAGAAATTACATTAGTCTTTGATCCCGCTACATCTTTGGAGTTGAGAGATGAGTTGATTAAAATCAGTAGCTACTACTATTGTAATTTCAGTGTTTCCCTTCATGTACCTTGTACAGTGGATGCACCATGGGAACGTTGCGCAGCAGTGAAACTGCAAACACTTCAGCCAGCAGATGAGTGCGCAGCAGATGAACATTGAGTTGATGCTCTTGGAAATCTGCACTTCTCACAAATATCTTGGCCATCAACCAGTCATACTCAGAATCAGTAGGAAAGAAGATAGGGTTATCATCTGCTGGAGTCTGTTTCAGCTGCAGGAGAAGGCGGGGGTGTGGTTCATTCAATTAATTCAACCAATACCACTACTACTACTCTACTATTTGTCAATAATATTTCGGAATTTACTGCGATTGGCTTGACCTAATATGGCTATGGGAGGAACTTTTTCTTTCATAGCAAAGAGAATTCGTAGCTGTCATCTAGGTGTTATGGTATGGCAAAGAATCCAGTTAATTGCGCGAAAAACATTTCCAACAATGTTGTTTGTTTCCTGTCACAAGGGAACCTACACCTTTGTATGATAGTCAATACTCAGTAAATAATAGTTAATACTCTCATTTAAAACTTCGCTATTAGCTTTATTTGAGTGCTAATCTCACCTGAATAGCAATTGGCATCAGTTTATCATCGGATGTTTTGTGGAAAAGGACAAGTGGAGCCATCAAGTACTGCTTCTTCCCATTGATGGTGTTTGTTTTCAGTCCATCCAACTGCTTGTAGTCACACAAGAATATGTTGCCGTTCTGTTTGAAATTTTAGTGAAGGTGAGGAGTTATTGAACTCACATGCTTACAGTGTGCATAGACTATTGCATAAATCAAGTGAACATGTAAGTTCAACATGCAGTTCATAAATTAAGCAATCGGTACTAAGATCAATCAACGTCAAAACAGTCACCTTCATTTCATCTGCCAAGCTACATTTACCACGGAGGAAGACCATGTCGTCAGTGACAGGAAAGTTACCAGGCAGGGTTGAACAACGTCGGATCAACATGGGGTTGACACCATTTAGATACTGGTAGCCGAAAAAGGCATCCTCCTTCCAATGTTTCTGGACATAATCTGAAAAAAGAACAGAGTTAAACCCTGATGGGTTTCAAACTTTGGGCTAGAAAATCTTACTCTCCCACTGTTTAACTGTTTAATGTATGTGAAACTGGAAAATGGGAAAGGATGTGGTACATGAGTCTAAAATTAGGAAACTTCTACATGATTAGAAGCGTACATTTTTTCCCATTAAATGAGCCAAGTAGAAAGCCAATGGACTATTCAGCATTCAGTAGTGTTAGAACGGAATACGGTTGAATAATTGAATTAATATAGTTCAAGGCACTACTATGCATAAATAATATTTATTATACTTTAATAAACTACTATGATAGTACCTGATATATCAGTCCGTTTGCAGCAGAAAACCCGATTGATAGCATCAATATTAGTCCACTTCTTCTTGCAACTAGATAGTCCTTTAAGTTGCAGCTCAGTCAGCCTACACAATAAAAACAGAGTTTATTTTATTATGATGACAGATTTTTTTTCTATGCGTGTAAATATTTAAATGGGTAAATAGATTTGTGACAGAATTTGAGGACTTAACCGTGTGAGTGCACTTCAGAAAAACTGCATAAGCAAGCACACAGCAGACAATACTTTAACTCACACAGCAGAACATGTATTTTGAGTCATATTATTTGGAGTAAGAAAAATATAAGGTTATGGATACAACTCTGGTCCTCAGATTAGCATGAGTGAGTGTCTCACGGTGGAAACGCTTCCTGCATGACCTCATCAGAGGCTCAGATAACATTACGCCAGCCCTAATTGGCTGGCACTAATGATGTCTATGTCAGAAAAGGAATGGAGACCTCCCAGTATAATTAGGCTGACGTAGTGTCAGCCGTTGTTTAAAACAAGATTACATCTTCATAGCTTCCAAAACAAGACAGTGACCTTTTGAGATCCTAATTTATGCTAATCGGGGAACCCAAGTTATATCCATATTCTTAAGTTCTCTTTCAAAGCATTAGTTTCATGTCTCACTATGGGAAAAAACTGACTCTCAGATTGCCAAACATGCCTGTAAAGATGACAACTGTCCCCTGCAGCACCTCAAAAAGAAGGCAAGTGGGAGGCTGAAGTCTCTTGCTTGATAAAGCTAGAGCAATGGCCCCTACTATCCAGTGGGAGAGATCATGCTTGGACACAGGCTTTTCTCACGTGTGGTTTTACACAAGACACATTTAACTGGTCACCCTGCCTAAAAACCTGGGTTCTCTCCAAAAATGTTTCAGTGCAAGAACTGGAAATAATGTAGGGGAAAAGGCTGTTCTAGGTTGCATACTGACCTTAGTATTTACCATGGAGAACAGTTTATATGCCTGATGCATATACAGTAGATTGCATGGATCATACCTATGTGCAAAGCCGAGGCTAAAACAAGCAATATGACTATCTTCAAGGGCAGCATTTTCAACTTTACTGTCCAAGAAGTTTAAAGGGGTATGAGAGAACATTTAATACAGCAGAAAGATCCCACAAATGGGCAAGTAGCCAAGAAATAGGCAATATACATTATGCACTCTTCATGAATCAACACACTTAAGGTGTTAACTCACTGTCTTTCCGCTACACCAGTGTTTACCAGTGCTTCTCTGGCCAATGCAGGGCTACCAGGATCATAGTTAGACCATCGTCTTTCACTTACCAGAGTTAGAGAACCAGTTGGGTAAAATTCAAAAAGAAGGGTCAAGCAAGCAAGCAAGCCGATCCAGCCTCAATGAGGCTTTGTGATCATGCAGAGGGAAGAATAGAGGGCACCAAGCAATCTCCAAAGTTGCATTGAAGCCCGTGGTTGCCTGACAGAAACATAATCAAATCTGGTTCACCAACTCCATGGGCCAAAGCCTCCAGTCTGCATACTGGGTTGGCTTTGGACAACAGATCTGCCTCATAATTCAGCATGTCTGGTAAATGAGTTGCTTTAAGTGACTGCAGGTGCACAATGCTCCAAATTATCAGTCTGTGTGTCAGTGTGTATAACTGGAGGTAACCCTTGCTTCTCCATCTTTTTCACTTTTGGCAGTGTCTTTCAGCCAAACTGAGATTTTACTTGTGATTGAATGATAGGTCGTGGAATGCTAAGCCTGGTAGCTGTGTGCTTGCACGTCCTGCATGTCAAGACACAGGGAAAACGACTGAAAAGGTTGTTTCCAAGTTGTCCAACTCTTCCTCATCATCGTCCTCATCTCCTTCTTGGAAGGCATGAGCAGCAGCCATGCTCTTGCATTCCCCATCTGCCTCATGTGAAACAGGGGGTAGGGACTGGGCATGTGCCTCTGCCCAGCTCAATCCAGGTGTAACAGCCAAGCTCATGGATCCATCCGCTTCTTCCTGCAGCGCAGCTTCTTCACTTATGAGTGGGTCTCTCCCCTGTTAGCATGTTCTTTGGCTAGCCTGCCAGGCTAGCCAGTGATGAAGTAGCTTACAGCATAGTGAATAAACTTGTCAGTGCTACTTCCCAAGATAAAAGTAAAACTAGTATGCAACTGTACACCTGGAAACAAGCACTCAAGTCAGTGGAAAGTTTAGCTTAGCAACCAATAACACAACTGTTGACAAGCTTCTCTGCAAAGCAAAAAGAGGTTTTTGGATGAAACTGATGCTTTACCAGTCTAATAGTATATAGGATAAGGTTCCCATCTCCTGCTGACAAAGGTGTCACTAGTTCCAGCAAACTGAGCTCTTGACAAGGTCACCAAGGAGGCTTTCCTATAGTGAGACACAATATAAAAGCTATTGTCTGAGAAAATTTCAGGATCTCACCCAGTTGATGCAGTGAAGAAGAACTCTGTGGTCTTGGTGAAGGAGAAGCGAACCTCACAAGGCAAAGATTGAGCGTTGTCTGCCTTCATGCAGTGGGGTATTCCCTCTTCATACTTATCCCAGCTGAGAAAAATATAGACCAACAGAGTGGTGAGGAACTTTGTACAGTCTAGATACCAGTGTGTCCACAGTTTTAATCAAGCATTATTTACATGGCGTGAATTCATTTATTTTATATAGCAATTTTGCAACATATAGTATTACTGAGTTCAATAAACCCTCGCCCATGTGACAGTGTTATGTGTTGTTTAATTTACCATTATTTATCATGAATATATTTAACAAAAGGTGGAGGAGGTTTGGATGCATGTTATTTTGGGATGCATAAAATTAAAACGTGTATAAGCTCTGAGTTCTCACCGATAGTCTTTCTCACGTTGAGTCAGTTCCTGCTGCCTGCTGTACCTGCCAAGATGATGGCTGTCTTCGAAGACTCTCAGAGCTTAAGGAAAAAAAACACAACAACTTTATAATTGTTTGTATGTTTACATAAATCTACTCCAGCCTCCTTGTAGTCCATCTTGCAGAACATGTCTCTCTTGTGTCATCTGTGGTCAATAAACAACATACAGGATGTCAGACAGGCAAATTTCCACAAACCTGTTCCCTCTCTGAAGCGGTGCACCTCACTGTCAGTGATCCAGCGGTATATGGGAAAGTTGTAGGTGTCTCCCTCAGGGGATTTCACTTCCACCTTGGCAGGAAACCAAGAGTCTTCCGGGAACAGTGGGAGCTGTTTTTTGTCTAGCTCTATCAGAATCAGCTTTCCAATGGAGACAGGGCAGGACACGCTAAAACTAGAGACCTGGAGTAATAACAGAGATGGTTTGTAAACATCTAAATCTTACATTTCTTTAGATCATGCTTTTATCCAAAGCAGCCTACATAAATTGCAGCCAATCACATGGATAAAGCCTAAAAATTACAAGAATAATGCAAGTACAACTGCATCATATATATTGGACAGCTTCATGTGCTCCCTTTAAAAAACAGGAAGAGATAGAGAAAGAAAACAAATATTATGAAGCCAGGACAGCAAACAAGAGATTAAGAAAAAGCACATTTATAACCAAGAACTGAGCTGTATCCAAATGTAGAAATGTAGTCAGAATGTAGAAAGTTGGACAAAATAAAAATATACAATATAATCTCATTACATAAAATAATATAATAAGGTATTTAATGGTAATGGTAAAGGTAATGTATTCAAATATAGAGAGGGATATTTCAGACTTACTACTCCTCTCATGAAGGATGAAGCTCCTTTTAAGCCCATGAGCCACTTGCGGTCACTCTCCCCTTCTGTGCCCACCAGCTTAATGAAGACATTGTTTACAGTGGTGGCACCAGCTAGATTACCAGTGGATACAGTCACTTTATAAGTCACCATATTCACTCTGGAAAGCAGAAGAATCCTGGTGGAGAGAGAATAATAATTACCTTTCTTAGCACTTGCAAATTAAATATAACTTGAAGAAGTTAAAGTTAACTTAATTTTTTTCAGTAAATTTGTCATTTCCCACTTCTCAACCACAGTCAATACTTTTCTAACTGAAATAACTTAAAAGCACATTTCTTACCACTAAATGAGACCAAGAAGTTCCTCCGATGAACTCCTGTTTTGATAAAAGCAATCCCCACTGTTTCCTGTTTTTGTGCATACAGTTTTTGGGGTGTGTCCAGTCAGGAGGAACAGATCTGCAGGTGGAATGTTGGACATGTATGAACATTTACTGCAGTTGAGAGCCAACAGGAAGACGATCAAGACGTTAGTTTGTTTCTTAGTTTTTTCCACACTGCGATAGTTCATGTAATAAAGAGAAACCAGGTTTTCCACAGTGAATAGTGACAACATCACAAGAGAAAAAGAAAAAGTGTTTACCATCACAGCTCATCCAGATTTGTCAGACATGATAACTGATTTAATCTTCATTGTTTCAGTCAGAGATTATAAAAGCAATAGGCTAATGAGGAAAGACAGGTGCACATTGTCATATTCTGTTGAAAAACGTGTTTAAAAGAAACTTCTCAAAGTAGCAACTTCACATTTTATATTTTACATTTGAAGAACTAAGATAAAGCTTAATGTATGAGTTATTATCTGTACAAAAATAACAGATCAGCATAAAACAACCACATGCAGTAGTTTTGTTTCCACTATATTTCAGTTAAAAATAACACACAGCCATTTCCTTTCTTTATTTTGTTGATATGAAGCTGAATTTAACCTGAGGGGGTCACTCTGATATTCAAATGGCCACACTATTTTCTACCTTCCCTTTATCTATGTATGTGTATGGGACCATTTGTTTCTGGCTTTCATGACTGCATTAATCAGTTCAAGAGCTTCTTAAAATTCTATTATCGGCTTACAAGGAGCCTTCTCGCTGAAATGGTCCTCTGGTACTATCCGAGAGTGACCTGATGAGATTAATGATGGATTAAAAGCGCGTCTATCAAACATAAACGATTGACAATATAATGTACAGTTTAAGGAAGTAAGCAGGATTTTTTTCCAGTGGCTAAAATGGGGTATTGTGGCTTTAGTTGTCATATTAACTTACTTTACACAACACGAACATAAGTTTAATGGATGTAACTCTTTTTATTATGTCTCGGGCATTTACAAAGTCAGAGGACTGACTGCTGAATGTTATTATTTTGTTATCTCATAAAATAAGCATTGTTATTTCATGATAATGCAATAATTAACCCATTACAATGAAAAAACAAAAGGTTGATTTATTTCGTTATCTCAAGAAAATGAGGTTTGTTATCTCGAGATTAAAATATTATTACAAAAAGGTCACTCTTACTTATCATGTTTATCAGAGATCAGAGAGTGCCAAGCCAGCATGCATAAATGGTGTCATGACAACTATAGCAACTGATTTAAGATGAAAATGTCAGATTAAGGAATACCATTTATTTATATTATTGATCCCATATAGATGGTTATGGTACCATATAGTGGTAACAAGGTGTCCTCTAATACACCTGAGGCACAGAGTTACGGTTAATTAAGTGGTAACAGTGTCTTGTGTGTACAAAGTCTCTATACTTTGTATGCATGCTGGCAAGGTACTCTATGATTATCACATTGTTTTAATCAACCTTTTGTTTTAATTGGAAGCACAACCCACCTCAGCTTCCATACTTACCTGTTAATGAAACCGAAAAGTTTCTTTGATGAACTTGTTGCCTTTGATGAACATGAAAAGTTACCATCACTGATGTATGACCATCTACTGCACTTGCAAAACAACAAAGATGATGCAAATAATGATGTCTAAAACAAGCACTAGTTCATTTAATAGAGATAAACCAGCTTTTATATGGATAAATGTGAGACCATCACAGTCTAACTTAGCCTAACTCAAAATATTAGTTCTGAATAACTGCTCAAACAACAAAAACTCACTCATACACATTTTACTCAACTGTAATATGATAATAATTGATTTAATCATTCTTATTTTGAGACAGAAAATAATAGAAAAGTCAAATGAAAACAATGCAAATGATCATTTTGTTCATAGAGGATACATGTGTTTATAAAAAAAATCTCAATTTCTATGAAATGTGCTATACAAAAGTTGACTTGACTCAAAGAGCAGCCTCAAATTTTGTATTTTACATGTTTTTTAAAGATACCTTGTCTATTTTATTGATGAAATAAAAATATTTAAAATGTGGATTATAATTTAAAACAGTACATTCACACCACAGTTAAATCAGCCAGGTGGTATAAGAGACACAGATCAGCATACAATGATCACATTAGTAATTTCCTTCCACTGTAGTATTAGTTAAACCAGAAAATGCAACTCTTAACTCGCTCAAATGAAGCTGAATTTGGCCAACAGCTGAGAAGCTCACAGATACTAATACTCAAATTGCCACGCTGTTTTCTACGACCACTGGATCCATGTATGTATATGGGACATCCAGACTCTTGTTTCTGGCTTTGATGATTGCGCTTAACACTTCAAGATCTCCTTGAAATTTCTTTATCATCTTGCAGGGAATCTCCTCGCTGAAATGGTCCTCTGGGTAC
This sequence comes from Plectropomus leopardus, assembly GCF_026936395.1. Lineage (NCBI taxonomy): Eukaryota > Metazoa > Chordata > Actinopteri > Perciformes > Serranidae > Plectropomus > Plectropomus leopardus. The sequence continues at coordinate 26,242,432 of NC_142178.1, forward strand.
TGGCCAAGAGGCACCTGATGACATTAATGATACATTAAGACGAATAATCCATTAAAATCTAAACCTTAATTTAACATTAACTATTAGCAATGTAATGTAGGCTACAGTTGTAGGAGCTGATCAGGATCTTCCCAGTGGCTCAAAGAGAGAATTTTGGCTCTAATAACATATCAGTCTGTTTAACACACCTTGAACTTACATTTGATAGTTATAATTTGTCAAAAATTCTTTGGCACTTACAAAGTCAGATGATTGCTTGCTGAGAAGCCACATGGTAGACATGCCCTGAACTGTTGTATTGACGTCAGGAAATGTCTGGAGCATTGTGGCCTCACTTGTTGTCCCCTTTGTGGTTGGTGGTGGAAGTTGCAGGGAGATGGGAGTGTTGGGCATCCAGCCGCCATAGTCAAACTGAAATAAATTAAGGATTGATAGATAATTGATCAACACAGCCTGTGACAGGTGGAGAGACAGCAAACACGGCAATGAGGATTAGTATCTCAAGCTGCATCTCCTATAATGGACTACACAAAACACAATACACAAAACCCTACTTAGGGAGTGATACCCCAAATAATTATGTTGATGTGAGGATAAACTTTGATAACCTAGGCGATCCTCTGATTTTTCATCCAGCACCATCATCACCAGCCAGAATTCATCTATCTCTCCAGTAAAAAAAAAACAAAACATCAAAACCTCATCAACATTATCCAGAAAAATCGCAAGATTGTAACTGATAACCCCAGTATATTAAAAGGCTTCACCTGTCCAGCGTTCACAGCTGAGTGCTGCCCCGAGCAAGTGAAGACCACCATGGTGGCAAACTTGACCAACTCAGCTACAGTGGTGAAGCTCTGTGGAATCCCTGAGAATTAGAGGAAATAAACTGCATTACTTGTGGACATTGAAATGACTTATGAAAAGTTTGACTTGTGTTTACATGAATATAAACTATAAATGTGCACATTTCTCATCATTAAGACTGTCTGTAAAGCTCACCTGTGCCTGCTTGGGAAAGGAATCCATGTTCAAAAATGTCCAAAATCCACTTCTGCAGTTCAGAGTCTTGCTGGACCTCAGCATCATTCTTGTAGTAGAAGCTGAGCACCCCCTGCACAAACCTTTGAGAAATGTGGATAAGTTCTGTAAAGCACAATCCTAGTTGAATTGTGCATTTTTCAATACACAATGCAATAGTAAGAATTTATTTATTGAATTCATGGATGAGAATCTCGTGAAATATACACAGTGGATCACATAAATTTAAAGGAATAGCTTGACATTTTCTAAAACTTTCTAGTTTACTTTCTTGTGGTGAATTAGATGACAACATCAATACAACTCTCACATCTGTGCATTAAGCATGGAGCTACAGCAGGGAGGAAATTAGCTTTCATAGCATTACGGCTGGAAGCAGAGGGAAACAGTTAGCCCTTGAGAAAATTGACACAGTCACAAAAGAGAACAAATGCTATCTTCTACAAGGGGTAGGGTGTTTGCTCTTATTTTCCAAAACCAGGAAACCTGTACTACCTGTGGATGATATCCCAAAGCTTGACTCCATCATCCCTGTAGTGGAAGTTCGGCACATTTTCCAGCCCACGCTCAGCAATGTCATCAGGTATGCAGAGTGAGATGTAGGTCATTGAGGACAGTGATCTCTTTAGGAGAGTCCTCATACCCTCTCCACCAGAAGCTGCAAACTAGCAAACAGTGAAACATATAGAAAGAGAAAGAGAAATACTCTGCTTGATATTGGAAAAAAAGTATTGTTTTCGATAATGGTGCAGTGAATGTGTTGGTCTTTAAGTACCTCTGTGAAAACTCCAGTCTTAGATATCAAAAGAAGTCGAGCTAAGTGGTTGATCTGCAGAGTGTAGCGAGTGTGTGGTATGAGGAGCTAAGAGAAAAAAGGAATTCTGTAAGTTACACAATGATTCATTAACTTTGGAAGTTTTGAAAATCTCCAAGTTGAAAAATCAACAACCGTAGCAGTTTCAGTGTTCTCCCGTCAGTTACCTTATACAGTGGATGCACCATGGGCACATTACGCAGTAGTGCCACAGCAAACACTTCAGCCAGCAGATGAGTGCGTAACAGGTGAACATTGAGTTGATGCTCTTGGAAATCTGCACTTCTCACAAAAATCTTGGCCGTCAACCAGTCGTACTCAGAATCAGTAGGAAAGAAGATGGGATTGTCACCTGCTGGAGTCTGCTTCAGCTGCAGGAGAAAGAAAAGTTGTGCAGCTCACTCAACTCATTTGATCCAGTATCACTACTGCCAATACTGGTCAAAAATGTTTAAGAATTTTCTGTAACCCTGTGCACATACATCAATGCTTGCATGTCTAAAGTCTCAAGTATTTGACAAAAGGGAAAGAGGGAAGCAGGCTGGCAATAGCAATAAAAAGACTTCAAATGTTGCCTGTTCTCTGATCCATATTCTTCCTATACAGTATATTTGTTTGCACTCTACTAGTATAATTTCACTAAAGGTAATTCTGTCTACTCTGTACAGATGACATCTATCTTACTTGTCTATTGTATCGTAGTCATCTATCGTATCGTACCAGGACAGTGGGCTTATTACATTGTACAGTTTGTAAAGTCCTTTTCAGCAAATTTGGCCTATATAAATAAAATTGGCTTGACTTGGTATGACTAGGGAAAAACTTTTTTTTTCCCCTTAAAGGTATTTTTAAGGGCTTTTTGTGCCTTTATTTAATAGGGCAGACAGCATGAACTTTTTGACATGGCCCTGGATTAGGCAATAAGAAATGACTAGCTTTTCCTAGCAGAGAGAAGTCATAGCTGTAATCTAAATACTAGCCATGGCGGTGGCTTTCTTGCAAAGAACCCAATGTATATTGCTAAAAGTTTAAACAGAGCTTCACTCAAAGTTATATTTGGGTACTAATCTCACCTGAATAGCAATTGGCACCATCTCATCACTGGGTGTTTTGTGGAGCAGGAGGAGGGGAGCCATCAAGTACTGCTTCTTTCCATTGATGGTGTTTGCTTTCAGTCCATCCAACTGCTTGTAGTCACACAGGAATATGTTGCCTTTCTGTTTGAAATTTTAGACAAGGCGAGGCAAGTTTATTTATATAGCACATGTAAGCAAGAAGGGAATTCAAATTGCTCTACATAAAACACTTAAAAAGCATTGAGACATAGGGCAAAAGAAATCCATTGTGAGATGACATTTAAATGCAATCAAAAAATTATTAAAGAGCTAGAGATTTGAAAAAAAATTACAAAATTGTGAAGACAGATATAAATACAACAATAAAAGTTAACTTGCAGTGTGAGAATGAATAAATATTTGATTTAATAAAAGGCACGGGCAAAGAGAAAAGTCTTGAAAAGTCTTTAAAAAAGTCGATTTAAAAGAACTGAGAGTTTTCTGGGGGGTTGTTTCGGATATCAGGTGCATGAAAACTAAAAGCTGCTTCCCCATGTTTAGTCTTGACTCTTTGGACACAAAGTAAACCTGTCCCGCAAGATCTGAGAGGTCTTCATGGTATATACTGTAGCATAAGGTCAGAAATGTTTTTGTGCGCTAAACCATTCATTGCTTTAAACCAGCAATGGTATTTTGAAATACATTCTCTGACAGAAAGAAAGCCAATGCTAAGACCTCAGAACTTGAGTGATGTGATCAAATTTCTTGGTATTAGTGAGGACTCAGCAGTGCTCTGAATCAGCCACAGTTGTCTGATTACTTTTTTTAGTGACCTGTACCATTAATGTAGTGACACCATTACAGTAATTATGTTAACTGACAGTAAATGCCTCTACAAGATTTACCAAATCCTGCTAAAACAAAGTCCTTTTATTTTTTTCTATGTTATAGATAGTAGGCTAACTTTGTAATTAGCTTAATGTGGTAATTGACATTCAGGTCTGAGTCCATGACTTCACCAAGACTTCTGGTTTGGTCTCTGTTTTTTAACATAGCCAGTTGAAGTTAAGTGCTGACTATATTTGATTTGTTCAAGACACTTAGTCAGAGCTTGTATTGGACCATAGACCCCTGATGATACGTTTATTTAAATGTGTGAGTCGACTACATACTTATGGTAACATATTATGTTTTCCATAATCTGAGTTGTCAGAAGTATGTAGATGTTAAATAGAAAGGGCCCCAATATGGAGCCTTGGGAACCTCTGCATGACATTTCTGTCCATTCAGATGTATAATTATCCATTGACACAAGGTCCCCGTCCTTTAAGTGGGATTGAAACCAGTTTAGTACTGTACCAGAATGATCCAACCTGTTTTCCAGGCGGTCTAGTAATATGTTGTCAATGACTGTGTCAAATGCAGCACTGAGATCCAGTAATACTAAGAATCAAACTCTGCCACTGTCTGTGTTTAAGGGGATGTCACTTAAGACCTTGATAAGAGTAGTTTCAGTTCTGTGCTGTGGTCAAATACCTGACTGGAAAACATCAAAAGAGTTGTTAAGTGCTGAAAGAGGACTCTGTGAGTATGAGAACTGATTTGACTCACATGCATGCAGTGTGCATATAACATACACTAAGTGAGTGATTCAGTGCAACATGCAATTCGAAACTCAACATATCATGGGCCAAAACATGATTCCTCCTGGTACTAAGATCAATCAAGGTCAGAAAAATCACCTTCATTTCATCTGCCAAGCTGCACTGACCACAGAGGAAGACCATGTCGTCAGTGACTGGGAAGTTATCAGGCAGAGCTGAACAACGTCGGATCAACATGGGGTTGACACCATTTAGATACTGGTAGCCAAAAAAAGCATCGTCCTTCCAATGTTCCTGGACATAGTCTGTAAAAAGAACAGAGCTGAACCTAGTTGGGTTTCAAACTTTAAGCTAAAAAATATTTCTATCCCAATGTTCAGCTATACTTTTAATTGCATATAGAACTGGAAAATGGGAAACACTGTCTTACACGTGTCTAAAATTAGAAAACTTCTGTGTGATTAGATGCATACATGTTTCCCAGTCACATTTTTTCCCATTCAGTGAGCCAAGTGAGAAAGCCAACAGACTATTCAATAATTAGTGGTGTTATGTACAAATAAAGTTCAATATTTAAATTAATATAATTTAATGCACTATCATGCATACAACATTAAGCAGTTCATCAAACTACAATAATAGTACCTGATATGTCAGTCCGGTTGCAGCAGAAAACCCGATTGATATCATCAATATTGGTCCACTTCTTCTTGCAGTTGGATAGTCCCTTAAGTTGCAGCTCAGTAAGTCTAGAAAATAAAAACACAGTTACTTCAGTATCAGACTTAAATCATTTTTATAGGCAGGCCATTTTTATAGGCCTACCCTTATGGATCAAAAGATTTCTGACTGAATTAGATATAACCCTGTAAATGCACTTAAGAAAAACTGCACAGGTGGGCACAAAGCAAAAAGTAATGCACAAAAAGAACATTTATTTAGAGTCATATAGTTCAGGATTAAAAAACAAAAATAAGGTTATAGACATAACCCTGTTTCTCAGATTAGCCTGAGTGACTGTTTCACCATGGAAAAGCGTCCTGTCCTGTGTGGCCTTGTCAGACCAGCTCAGCTAACATTGTGCCAGTCTGAATTGGCTGGCACTAATGATACCAATAGGAGGGGAAGGTGGTTTGGTGAGAAACTCACTTTTACTAATCAGACAACTGACAACATGTTAAGTCCATACCCTTAAGATCTTTTTTGGCATTTTTTTTCGTGTCTCACTATGATTGTTGCACCTCTCTACTACCCTTGGAGTCCAATACTTTAAAATGTCACACAGGAGGCTTTCACGTAAGACACGAAACAAATGCTGCTGTCTAATATAATTTCAGGACATCACCCAGTAGATGCAGTGAAGAGGAACTCTGTGGTCTTGGTGAAGGAGAAGCGGACCTCACAAGGTAGAGAAAAAATGTTCTCTGTCTTTATACAGTGGGGTATTCCCTCTTCATACACATCCCAGCTGGGAAAAACAGAGAACAGCAGAGTGGTGAGAAACTTTGGACAATCTAGATACCAGTGATAGATAGATAGAAATTAATTTAATATTTAATATTGCGATATGGAAACATATAGTGCAATTGCTTGAAAAAAACCCTGGACAATGTAACAATGATTGTGAAAAGTTAAAATGTGTTATAGCTCTGAAGTCTCACCGATAGTCTTTCTCACATTCATTCAGCTCTTCACTGAGTTCAATAAACCCTCGCCCATGTGACAGTGTTATGTGTTGTTTAATTTACCATTATTTATAATGAATATATTTAACAAAAGGTGGAGGAGGTTTGGATGCATGTTATTTTGGGATGCATAAAATTAAAACGTGTATAAGCTCTGAGTTCTCACCGATAGTCTTTCTCACGTTGAGTCAGTTCCTGCTGCCTGCTGTACCTGCCAAGATGATGGCTGTCTTCGAAGACTCTCAGAGCTTAAGGAAAAAAAACACAACAACTTTATAATTGTTTGTATGTTTACATAAATCTACTCCAGCCTCCTTGTAGTCCATCTTGCAGAACATGTCTCTCTTATGTCATCTGTGGTCAATAAACAACATACAGGATGTCAGACAGGCAAATTTCCACAAACCTGTTCCCTCTCTGAAGCGGTGCACCTCACTGTCAGTGATCCAGCGGTATATGGGAAAGTTGTAGGTGTCTCCCTCAGGGGATTTCACTTCCACCTTGGCAGGAAACCAAGAGTCTTCAGGGAACAGTGGGAGCTGTTTTTTGTCTAGCTCTATTAGAATCAGCTTTCCAATGGAGACAGGGCAGGACACGCTAAAACTAGAGACCTGGAGTAATAACAGAGATGGTTTGTAAACATCTAAATCTTACATTTCTTTAGCTCATGCTTTTATCCAAAGCAGCCTACATAAATTGCAGCCAATCACATGGATACAGCCTAAAAATTGCAAGAATAATGCAAGTACAACTGCATCATATATGCTGGACAGCTTCATGTGCTCCCTTTAAAAAACAGGAAGAGATAGAGAAAGAAAACAAACATTATGAAGCCAGGACAGCAAACAAGAGATTAAGAAAAAGCACATTTATAACCAAGAATCGAGCTGTATACAATTCCAGAATGTAGAAAGTTGGACAAAATGAAAACATACAATATATCGCACAACATAAAATAATATGATAAGGTATTTAATGTGCCAATAATCTCATATAGGCTGAGAGTAAAGCATTCAAATATAGAGAGGGATATTTCAGACTTACTACTCCTCTCATGAAGGATGAAGCTCCTTTAAAGCCCATGAGCCACTTGCGGTCACTCTCCCCTTCTGTGCCCACCAGCTTAATGAAGACATTGTTTATAGTGGTGGCACCAGCTAGATTGCCAGTGGATACGGTCACCTCATAACTCACCATTTTCACTCTGGAAAACGGAAGAATCAGTGATCACTGTTTCAGTAAAGTATCACTAGAGGAACCTGAGCGGAGAAAAAAAGCAAAAACATTTTCATATCTCTGGCTTCACAATGAAAATGGCATTGGCAAATGATATTATAATAACTAACATTAAGTTTGTCTTTTCTCACTTACTAGTTAAAGTCCAGTCTTCACTGACTTTCAAAGCTCTCTCACCTGTTAATGTGACACTGACGTTCCTTCAGTGAACTGCTGTTTTGATGACAGTAATCTCCGCTGATTCCTCTTTTTGTACATAGTTTTGGGGGCGTGTCCTGTCACTTCCAGCAGCTCTGCTGGTGGAATGTTGGACATGTATGGACAATTACTGCTGTTGAGAAACCACCGGAATTTGATGAAATAATGTTTTTTTTTTAATGCAACGGTAATGTATTTGATAAAGATAAATCAGCTTTTCCAAACATGAAATGTGACACCGTTACATCAAAAGTATTCAACTTTACAGTTCATCCAGACTGATCAAACAGTGTCATTATTAATAACACTGACATGATAGTAATTGATTCAGTCCTTCTTATTTTCAGATAAAAAAAGAAAGTTATAACAATAGGCCAATGAGAGCTGACAGAAACAAATAGTGGCCCTTTCAGCCACACATTGGGGAGCTCCACAGTGGTGGCCAGACACATAATAACTTTCTCACTACACAGGTGACAGCAGGGCCTTAGTTTCCATGCAGAATGCCAGAAATTACAGACTGGACCAGATGCCAGAACCATCTACCGCCTTCTTTATTGTGTCACCTGATGAGGTCTCGAGACCTGACAGTCACTGTCCCAGGCTACAGTGATACATTTCAACTCTCTAACAAAGTGTTAGGATATGACAGCACAAATGGACCCTATTTGGAACTTTCTTTCCCACCTAGATATTACCAATCCTCCAGCATGGACCCTTCTGTCCAGAGCATCAGTAATGCATCTCTGCAGGCATTGGCTTTTATGACCAGGGAACTTGGCAGGCCACTATCAATGCTCTCGGCACTCTCCCTGTTGTCATGGGAGAGCTGTTTGGCGTTGCTGCCCAGCAGGGTGGGCTGATCCAGACAGATATTGCCACAGCCAGACTTTGTCACCAGTCCAACCCTGGCCTAAACAAATCAATATGTTAACAGCGATGTCACAACACAAGATTGAAAATTTAAAATGTAAAGAAATTAAACATTTTAACATATCTGCTACACATGAAGCATACAAATTTAACATATGAAACACACGAATGTAACATACAGTATCTGTAGTTTGCAGAAATGTAAAATGCCAGCATTTATTCTGGCAATCGGGTTTTGTCACCATACCTTCCTCCAGCAGAAGCTGCAAGCAAGGGAACCGTCAAAAATATAATAAAAATTAGAGACAAATACTGAACATGAATCATGATACTAAACAAAAACCCCACATAGTTTAGGCAATGGTCTACTGAGCATGATTGTCTTTTCATAGCTATGGTAAAGATCCAGTTTTGGATAAAAGAACATGTCCAGTTGAGTAGTGTTGTGAGTAAGAAGCAAAAAATGAACTTAGTTCATTCTTGAGTCCAAGTGGACATTGGTGCCAAATTTGAGGAGGCATTTTTGAGATATCGCACTTGTGAAAATGGGATAGATGCACAGACAAATGGACAGCGTGAAAACATAGTGCCTCCAGCCATGGCTTTTGCTGGTGTGGAGGCAAAAAAAAAAAGAAAACTACAGTAATTCAGTTCTCTTATAGTTACCTTGTACAGTGGATGCACCATGGGCATGATGTGTAGCAGTAACACTGCAAGTGAATATTGGGTTGATGCTCTGGAAATCTGCACTCACAAAAATCTTGGTGGTCAAGCAGTGGTACTGGTAGGCGAAAAAGCCAATGTTTCTGGATATAGCCTGGAAAATTAACAGAGTTGAACTTGACGGGCATCGGAATGAATACAGTTGAATGTTTTTTTATCCATACAGTATCAAGTATTTTATCAAGTACTGTTAATACCTTATGTGTCAGATTGGCAGTTCTCCCTGCCAGTCCCTTCATTTTTAGCTCTAGCAGATTGTTACATAGATAGAAATTTAACCAAATGGTAACCCAGGAGATATAGTGTAAAGAAACTCTGGTGTAGCTGAAAGGAGAAGCAATGTTTGCGAAAAGTTAAAATGTCTTATAGCTCTGAGTTCTCACCGATAGTCTTTCTCACGTTCATTCAGCTCTTGCTGCCGAGTGTACCTGCCAAGATGATGGCTGTCTTCAAAGACTGTCAGAGCTTAAGGAAAAACACAACAAGTTTATAATTGTTTGTATGTTTACATAAATCTACTCCAGCCTCCTTGTAGTCCATCTTGCAGAACATGTCTCTCTTGTGTCATCTGTGGTCAATAAACAACATACAGGATGTCAGACAGGTAAATTTTCCACAAACCTGTTCCCTCTCTGAAGCGGTGAACCTCGCTGTCAGTGATCCAACGGTAGATGCGATAGTTGTAGGTGTCTCCCTCAGGGGATTCACTTCCACCTTGGTAGGGAACCAAGAGTCTTCAGGGAACAGTGGGAGCTTCTGTTTGCCCAGCACTATCAGGATCAGCTTTCCAGTGGAGACAGGGCAGCACATTCATGCAAGACACCTGGAATAATGACAGAGATCATATGAAAGCGTCTTAATTTGGAGTTATAGTACATATTATAGTACACTGGTATAAGTTATAGTACATTACATTAATCAGCTGACACTTTCACAAAGCAATTTACGTACATTCTACCGTATAGATGAGACACAAATATTTCAAGAAACATGCAAGTACATCAACTTCATGACATACATATAATGTATTCCACATTTGTGGGAATGTCTAGTCAGGAATAACAGTATAGAGTCAACTCTGGCAATGGAATGTTGGACACGTATGAAAACTGCACCTGCAAAACCACATGAAGCTTTATTCAAAACTAAATATAAGATCATCACAGTGAATTAAACAAAATTAGGAAACAAAAATCAAGACCATCACTTACACAGCTTGTCCAGACTTATCAGATAGTTTTAAAATAAACAACTGTAGCATGGTAGTAACCAATTTCTATGGCATGGCAACTGCATACAATAGAATATACAGTACAGTAGACAATTCAGTGATGAGTAGACAAGGTAAATAACAATACTTGTTACGAAATCACCAAAAGCACAAATTACTGTGTTCATTTTTGTTTCTAAGACAAATACACAGTGGCATCTTTATGAGGTACTCCTGTGCAATATACTGCAGTTCAATACAACGGCTCTGCCATAAACTTTTCAAGTTTATAATATTATTTGGGTTTTGTTTACATTATAGTCATGCAACTGTACTGGGACTGGAGTCTTGCCAAGCAACAAATAAACATTCCTGCATGCTAGCTTGCTACCTCCTACACGTACTGTTGCTACTGTCTACATGTTATCACAGGCCAGTTATGTATCATGTACATTTATCTGGAAGTTTTCATTTATTGTGCAATCAGTGAAGTAAGAGTTGGTTGACAGTGGCTCTTGCATAAATTTGATGCAAACAAGTTATCACATACTCAGACAGCACCTTGCGACATCTTCTAACGTCATATGGCATGAGTAGACATTTGCAATGCAGTATCAAGGCTTATTTCCTTGCCTTCGTCCTCTTTTGACAGGTATTCAGTAATTATCTCACATTTGTGGAAATATGTTCCTTTTTATGGTGCAAAATATGTTAAAATGACCTTGTAGACTAATTACGGTTTACAACACCTGTAAAGTGGAGTGATACAGGCTTAGTTAAAAGTCAGGCACTACCACTTATCAAATCAAATTGCTTAATCGGATATATCAATTCTGTGTTTGTTACTGATATCATAGGGTCATAGTTAAGGATGACACAGTTGACTAATGATGGTTATTATTTTTTGCCCTCCATATTTACATACACTAAGGGGAAAAAATATAAAATATAATGAAGTCGAGTACACCACCAGCGCTACTATGACCTAGTCAATGCTTAAACATATAACATACATAGATCACCTTCCGAAGTTATTATAGACATAATAAAAGTAGAATATATGACAGAAAAGTTGTATTGGATTGCATAAGATTGTACCTGTGTACTTAATAAACTGACCAAAGAGTGTATAACATTGTTGTCTAAATCAATTGGCTCAGAACAGACAACATACATAATATAACAAGTATTTTATATTGGTCACAAAAAGATCAATTATTAGTGCAAAGCTACTACAACATGTGTTCAAAAGAAAAAAAAACTGATTAAATCATTCTTGTTTTGAAACAGAAAATAACTGCCCTGTAAATATATTTGCATCATAGTTTAATTAGAACATGTTTTTAAAAAAAATCAAAATTTGTTACTCAATTCAATTAAATTCAATCTTCAATATAAGCGCAAAATGCAATATACAGTCTTTCTACTTGTCCCTTTTGTTCATGTGAAGCCGAGAGCTGGGATCAGATCTGAGGGGAGGGGACAGTCAGGAGTCCAGTGGGCTTCAGCTTGTTGATCCCTCCATCCAGGATACAAACCCGTTGGAAATTTACCTTGGCCAGATGTGCTGCAAACTGGGAAGAAAATAAAAAGAAAAGAGAAAGACACTTATTTTTCCTCAATACAGGAACTGCAGATACCCCTCACCTCACACAACATTAAACCAGTATTTGGTTTCCTTGAGTAAATACTTACAGGTCCTGCAGTTGCTAAACATAAACATTACATCTTTAATGGCACTTCAGCAACTAGGTAACACCTTGATGTGGAATATGTAATGCATTACATAACATGTATGGTTAAACTAAAACTGAGGGTGACTTTGAGGAATTAACATGAAAATTAAAGAGACATATGATTTTGCATAAAAGAAAAGGGACTTGTCAGAACTGAAGCTGCCTCCAGATATGACTTTATTCTGTCACATTCTTTTGTGCACTCATTGTTAATAAAATAAGTTGGAGAGTGTTAGTGCTTCCTTATAAAAATAAAAATGCGAAAATGTACCCACTGAGGAAGCAGATATTGCTGGTATATTGTGTGAGATTGAACACATGTTGCTGTTGCTGTGCCATTTTATTGAACTCGTGTTGTGTAATGTAAGCCCTTGTGTGTTCGTGGTTGGTGACGCTACGTGTGGATTCACTTCTGTAATTTGGGGAAATCTGATTATGAAACCTCTGTTTCAGATGAACAGTTATTACAAAAATTGAAATTGACTGATGAATGAACTTCACTTTTGTCATTCAACCACCAAGACTTTTAAAGAATTTGACAAATATTCTCATACCTAAGAGTCTGTTTACAGCTGGGGTTAAGACATGTGTCGACTGTCCAAAAGTTATAAAGTCTGCTCTCTTGTAAGTTGCTTGCTAGCCACGTTAGCGGTCGTGTTCGCACAAATAGGGATATTGCTCTCTGCAGAATTTAACACGGCTCTTTCCACAGGGCAAAAATATGAAACAGTCATGCAAGAATTTGTCTAAATTGTTATAAAATGGACAAGTTATAGAGCATTAGCCTGATGTCAGCAAAACAACCACCACCTCCATCACTGATGACGTAGTCCCTGTGTTATAGATGTATATTAGCGTTCACACAATAAAAGATACTGTATGTGGCCAAATGTGTCCCTGACGCAAATCTGCGAATCCTATGATGAGGAAGGAATGGCCCAGCTTACTCTGCCTCTGTTTGGCTTACCCTGTAGTTCTTATCCTAAACCAAATCAGTCCCACTTGTGTTAACCTAACCAAAACAACCAATAAATGCAAAGAGTACCAGCCACTCATAGGGACAGTAGTCTGGGTCATGCCTTCCTTATCCTAATATTCACAAATTTACATTCCAGACAACCTTAACAAGTGGTTTGGGTGATTGAATCACAATGCGTCTTTGTGGTTGTAAATAGGCTCTAAGTTACTGAATACATGGATAACTTTATATTGAACTTTCCAATCTCCAGATAACTCTTATCTTGTTTTTTCTTCTGTTGCAATACAGAGCTTTCCTAAATAGAGATATTCCTTTAGAAGGATACTTCTTATTTCAGTGGTACAGCACCTTCCAAAAAGCTGACCAGAAATACAATGGATGAAAAATGAAAGTATTATTTAAACAAAATCAATCAATCTTTACAAACGACCTCTGTGAAAAACTGTAAATCCCCTCATGTTAACATCTACATAAAAAATCCACTAT